>NC_060884.1:23925605-24266855 GCF_014805685.1 Silurus meridionalis
TCTACTTAACTGTTTACTTATTTCAGCATACTTTAACAAATGTCTTCATTCCCTGCATCCTTCATTTATTGACTTCCTCGATATGTGGAATTGTCAGGATTTTCTTCTTTTAAGAGAAATTCTTGAAGCTGTACGAATGTAAATGTAGCATTTGTCGCTAGCCACTTCCGGGTTAGCAGCTAATGCTAGTGCTATGGATTCTTTAGTTTTTATGCATGCCCAAAACAAATCTTATTTCCGGTACAGAGTGAGTAGCCACAGTGACATTGTGCTAACTCTAGTTTCTTTTTTTTAAACCCCTGACGTTGTTGTGTATGTTTTCAAGTTTAATACTAACAAAAAGAAAAAACGCTAAAGTGCGAGGCCGAGACTAAATAAACTTGTGGTCCGCCACTTAATATGTTCCTAAGGGGACATAGACTTTAACTATGTTCCGCACATAAAATGGATTGAATTTAGTATGTGTAACAAACCGAAAGCCAAGTCATGCTACCTGTTAGTGGGTGGGATATATTAGGCAGCAAGTGAACATTTTGTTTTTAAAGTGTTAGAAGCAGGTAAAGTGGGCAAACGTAAGGATTTGAGTTTGACATGGACCAAATTGTGATGGCTAGAAGACTGGGTTTTATCAAAAGTGGCCCAAGGAAGGAAAAGTGGTGAACCGGTAACAGGGTCATGGGCGACCAAGGCTCATTGATGCACGTGGGGAGCGAAGGTTGGCCCGTGTGGTCCAATCCAATAGATGAGCTCATGTAGCTTAAATTGCTGAAGGTTGCTGTGAATGCTTTAATGATTGATGGGTCAGGACTGTTTTGGCATCAACAGGGTGACCAATACAATATTATGAGATGGTCAAAATCTTATGCTTGTACATTTCAGCAACAATTTTAGGATATCTAATCAAATGATCATTCTATAGAAATTAAACTTGGATATATTTTAGAGTAGCCAATGTGCAGCTAGTGTAGCAGTCTAGATTTACTGTCCTCTGAAATGAACTCAACATATAGCCATTATTGTCTAAATAACTGGAAACAAATGTGAGTACACAAGTGAACATGTAAAAACGGTGTCAAAAATGTCAATATTTTGTGTTAGCACCACTGTTATCTAGCACTGATTTAATCCTCCTGGGCATGGAATTCACCAGAGCTGCACAGGTTGTCGCTGGGATCCTCTCCCACTCCTCCATAATGACATCACAGAGCTGCTGGATGTTAGACAGATGGCGCTTCTCCACCTTCAGCTTAAGGATGAACTGCAGGTCTGGAGACATACTTGGCCACTAAATCACCTTCACCTTCAGCAGTTGTCATATTGGTGGTGTGTTTGGGTTTGTTTTTTATGTCGGAAAATTGCCTTTCGGCCCAGATTCCAAAGGAAATGTCACAGTACATGTTGGAATCCATGTTTCCCTCAATGAACCGCAGCTCCCCAGTACCAGTAGCACTCATGCAGCCCCAGACAATTATGCTACCACCACCATGCTTGACTGTAGGAAAGACACAATTTTCTTGGTGCTCCTCACCAGTGCATTGCCACACATGCTGGATATGTCATGCCATCTGAACCAAACAAGTTTATCTCCTCAGACCACAGGACATAGTTCCAGTAATTCAGGCTCTTAAACAGATTGTCTTCAGCAAACTGTTTACAGGCTTTCTTGAGAGCCAGCTTTAGAATAGACTTCCTTCTGGGAAGACGGCCATGCAAACCGACTTGTTGTAGTGTGCGGCGTATGGTCTAAGCGCCGACAAGCCTCTAAAGCAATGCTGCTTTTTTTGCACCTGATGCACAGCACAAGGACTTAACTGTTTATGTATATGTAATTAAGTTATCTTTGATCTAAATTATTGTGTAATATTTCAGACCTGCTGCATTGGTTATATATTTTTTGGATATTTTAGCTTTTATGACTGGCAAATGTGAGACTCATGACCAGCATGTGTGTACGGAAGTAAGTTGTAAGTTTCAAGTAAACTTAAGATTTAGCTTATAAATGCACTTTAGAAGCACTCGGTTTTTATCTCTGATTAATTTTCTAACTTACCACATCAGATTTCCAATCTGGTCATACTCTATTTGTTTGGGCATGTAAGGTTTAATTGGAGCTATTTTAGGTTAAAGTTTGGTTTGTGTAAGCATATGCCAAAATGCCCTCTCACAGTCACTCTCAACTTTAATCTTATTCTCTTCTTCTCCCAGTCTCACAGACTATCTCTAAAGCTTAGGTTGTGTCAAGATGAAACCATTTAAATTAAACAAGTTCAAAAGGCAACGTTCACTATGATTGACACAGTGAAGAGCAACACGAAGGAACTTCTCCTGCCATTGCTTTTACCTTCAATATTGATCATTTCAGAAATTCGTACGTCAGATCAAAATATTAAAAAATTAACCTCGCTTTTTTTCATCCCACCTCTACTTCATATCATCTTCCTTTTAGATAAGTGCTCAGTTTCCTACTGAGATAAGACCTTCAAGTTGAAGGCACACAAAGTTATGACCACTCACATCGTCTGTGAAGATATACACTTGTACACAGCTGGAACGCCTCGCACGGTTCGGTTTCAGATGATAGCACTGTCTTTGATGTGGCATAAGATATGAAACACTCTAAAGACCACTTTCTCAGTAGTTTGAAATTGAATTGATTATATCCACAAGGTTGCTCGTTTTATAATATGAAGTGTTGACAGTCTCTGCTTTGTTTCACTCGTCAAACAAGTCGGAAATAGTGGAAGCATTTCGATCGCTACATCGTTACTGAGTTTATTAGGTGCTAAACATCTGACACTTTTTTAAATGTAGTGTTTACAGACATGGACAAATGTGTTGGTACCCCACCACGAACAAGAGGAACCCACAGTTTTTTCCTGAATTATCTTGAAACAGACAAAAGTAACTGGCAGCTATTATTGTTTATTCCATATTTAATAAAAATCAGATGTTGCTTTTGATTCGTGATTCAACAGAATATTTTTAATAATAAAACAAATGAAAACAGCATTGATAAATGTGCTGGTACCCCCAGAAAATAATGATAAATAATTAGATTATAGTCATGTTTCAGACTAGTTGTTTTCTTTCATGTCTACAATCCAGTCATTCATACACTTCTTCTTCTTCTTCTTCTTTCGGCTGCTCCCATTAGGGGTCACCACAGCGTATTGTCCGTCTCCATACCACCCTGTCCTCTACATCTGCCTATTTCACACCAACTACCTGCATATCTTCCCTCACCACATCCATGAACCTCCTTCTTGGCCTTCCTCTTTTCCTCCTACCTACCTGGTGGCTTCATCCTCAGCATTCTCCTACCAATATACCCCATGTCCCTCCTCTTCACATGTCTAAACCATCTCAATCTTGCCTCCCTCACCTTGTCTCCAAAATGTTCTACATGCACTGTCCCTCTAATAAACTGATTTCTAATCCTGTCCATCCTCGTCACTATTGACGAAAATCTCAATATCTTCAGCTCTGCTACCTCCAGCTCCACCTCCTGTCTTTTACTCAATGTCACTGTCTCTAAACCAAACAACATAGTAGGTCTCACCACAGTCCTATAAACTTTCCCTTTCATTCTTGCAGATACTCTTCTATCACAAATCACTCCTGTCACTCTTCTCCACCCACTCCACCCTGCCTGCACTCTTTTCTTCACTTCTTTAACACAATCTCCATTACTTTGCACTGTTGACCCCAGGTACCTAAACTCCTCCACCTTCACCACCTCTTCTCCCTGCAACTGCACCACTCCACTGCCCTCCCTCTCATTCACACACATGTACTCTGTCTTACTCCTGCTGACTTTCATTCCCCTTCTCTCCAGCGTGTACCTCCACCTCTCCAGGCTCTTCTCAACTTGCTCCCTTCTCTCACCACAAATCACCATATCACCCGCAAACATCATAGTCCAGCGAGACTCATGTCCACTTCTCCACTTCTCCTTTCCCTGCCATCTCTGTAGACGTCTTCCTCCTCTCCTGCTCCTCTTTTGGCCAACAGTATCCCATTTCCAACGGTACCCTGTTGGCTAACAATACCTGTGGGGGGTCATTGGTAACCCAGGCCTCGACCAATCCGGTATGAAATTCTCATGCTTGATCCGCATATTTGATTTGGCGCATGTTTTACGATGGATGCCCTAGGAAGGGCATCCATCGTAAAACATGCGCCAAATCAAATATGCGGATCAAGCATGAGAATTTCATACCGGATTGGTCGCAACCCTCCCCAATTATCTAAGAGTGCACTGGCTAAGAGTGCACTGGCTTGTGCAACCCTAATGGCTGAGTTTGCAGAGATGTAGAAAAATATCTGAATTCTGCATAGTAGCTTATATGTTCAAGAGCAGTTCAAATGGCAGGATCTTTGTGTGTGTGTGTGTGTGTGTGTGTGTGTGTGTGTGTGTGTGTGTGTGTGCTGAATCCACTAACTGAGTGAAAAAAGCAGCAGGAGCCTGATTGAGGCCAATGACAGGTTGTGGCATTTTATGATGCATTTATTTTTCTACAGCCTCCAGTATCCAGCTGAATGTTTTAATTACACATTTTATGCTTTTTTTCTCTCTCTCTCTTTTTCCACTATAATGAGGCCTGATTTCCAAAAGGGCTTTCTGATTTCATGCTGGGTTTCACACTATATAAAAAAGCACAAATAACAACATGCATGCTAAAGCATGGGAAAGGTTCGACTAACGGATGAGTTTCCTGTGTATTCTGCATATTCTGTGTGTGATGCTGTTAATTTAACCTTTTAGGCTCTGCTCTGCCTGATGGAAAAAAAAAATGATGAGTCAGACTCATGCAGTTATTAATCATCATTTATTTTAATAGTTGAATAAGGCTTTATCTCTATAGCAAAATTAGTTTTGATGTTGAGAATATAATAGTATAAAATATTGAAATATTTACTGATGCATGTAAAAATTGGACATTTGACTTTACTGGTGTGTAAGAGGAATCATGACTGTAAAGAGCATTCTGTATGTAAAGCATAAATATTAATGCACAAAAATGTTTATATAGAAATACTTCGGATACAAGTAGTGATACCATTGTTAATTGCTTGATGGTGCTGTATTTTATATATAATTCTGTGAAAAGTTGACTCTTGACTGGCATTTCTATTGTACAATGGGTCTCTGCTAATGCAGTTGCAATGGCATTTAATAGAAGAACATAATGTATAACAGTGTGTCAGCTCTGAAAAAAAGAAAGCAAGATTTTCAGTTCATATCCACCAATTTATAGAGACATGCGTTGTCATATTAATGAGAATCCAGCAAAGAACTGGTGCAAATGTTGAATTCAGAGTTAAAGAAAAAGGGCTGTATTAAAATAATACAATGTGTGGGCTCATTTATGAGCTTCATCATACTTTTTTAGTCGGATTTGTCATTGGGATCATAATTAGAAATGTATCTGGACCTTACCACTGTACACAGCAATTCTATTGATTTATTTGTTTGCTTTTTAGGGGAGATACTGTAGCTGGAAAATCAGGTGTCCCAATATGTTTGTCCATATAGCATATGGCATAGGCCTTTTCAATGCCAGCAACAATCTTCTAACCATAATCTTGGTGAACTGAAAATCGAAGTTTAGTGACTATTTTTTTTTGTAGAAATGTGAATCTGTGTGCCATAGACATGACCTAGTATTCTAATACAGTTTTGCTGCAAACAACTTTTGCTGGTAAAGTTCAGCTTTTATGCAACACTAACTATCAGTTGGGAGTCATGAGTGTGTTATTGGCTTTTCCTCATGTGCTCAGTCTTCCATGTGTGAGTGTAGTGTGTTTACAGGTCCAGGGTTTGGCAAAGAAAACAGAATGAAAGACTGATGGCTGTCAATTATTAACACTCTAAGCTCAGCAGAGGTTGGCATGGGACTTTGGGGGGGGAAACCATCCCAAACCACTGGTGCCTTGTGGATCAAATATCTTATTTGATGCAAGCTGTCCAATTCCATTTGATTTGGCCTCATGTCGGTGTCTCGCTGTCAATGCCTATTAGGCTTTTCTTTTTATATTAACGTGTTTGACATCGGGTCGCCATCATGGGAGAGCAGCGTTTCAAATCGGATGCAGAAAGAACACCGTGACGAGTTGCAGAAAGTTTTCATGCTTTTGATAAACGCGTTCTACTCGGGGGATGAACACATGTCTAGTTGCAGACAGGCAAGCCAATGCTTCAGGGGTCGCACCCGGCAAAAACATGGTACAGTGAAGCATTTCTCCGCTCCTCCATTCTAAACCCCATGAAAGTGTGGCTCAGCAGGTGATATGCTAAACACAGCTACGGCGCGTTCCTCATCTCAATTTGCACAGCGAGCGACTCCATCGCGGCTCTATCTCAGATGGCGAGCGGATAAAGATCTTTTTTCTCTGCATTAGCCCCGCATTGTTTTAATCGCATTCGTAATGCCTATCAAACGGCTGGAGTGTCCTCAAACAGCCTGCTCATTTGGAAAACAAATCAGCCATGGCCTTGTCATTTGATTAGCGCCAGTTTTGTTAGTCTTGCCTATTATCCTAATTATCTTTGTGGATGTGGGATGTGTGTGCCCTGGGGATGATCAGTGACCTCCACTGACCCTCCATCGTCTTCTGCCTGCGAAATAAAAAGAAGCTGATAAATGGCACAAATTAATCATGCCTGATAAGCAATTGACTGTTTTTAGCCTATTTTGTATCTTATCAGAGATGTGTGTAAGAGAGAGAGTGAGAGAGAGATTGTGTTCCCAACTGCAGGCATCTTGCCACAGAGCCTTGCTTTGTCAGATACTGTCATAAAACAGTTTGAACCTGTTATCTGTGATCTGGGACAGACTACCGGATGAATCAATTGAGTAGGCAAATATCCACCTCAGGTTTCCAGGAGATATCAATCAGTCCAAAATGAAAATCGAGAGCAGCTGATGGGTTGCCGTTGATGTCGGTTACGATAACTAAACTCACTCAACAAGCCCAGCCTCATTATTCCTAAGGAACACCATGACTGTTTTCTTAATCGCGCACGCGTGCGTGCGTGTGCGTGTGCGTGTGTGTGTGACATCCTTTATTTCGAAGTGAACGCTTTGTCCTGTATTGCCCTTAGGCAAAAAAGCATGCAGATAAGGAAAGATGGAAAGAATAAGGCAGAGAACTGCTTAAATTTCCTAGTGTAGATCTGTGTCGATCAACCGGTACTTTCAAATGCTCTCGGCCTTGGCACTGCTTTGTTTGATAAAGTGCTGAAATATTAATCACACTGCACCCATTTTCCCATCTGTAAAAACAACATACTTTGCATGTTTGTCACAACATCACTTAGATGCTCAAAAGCAACAGATTACACAGGGATTCCTGGTCAGTTTTTTGATCCGTAATAATTACGTAAGTGGTTTTTTTTTTGTTTGTTTTTGATATATTTTTTTTATTAAATAGTACAGTGTGTGTGATTGTGTTAATTGTCTCAGCTATTGAAAGCAAACCTGGGTCAAGGTTTAGAGGATAGCCACTGGCTCATTAGGGATGAATACATTGGGATTTATTTATGAGGCTAAAATGTATTATTTATAGTTGATTATTGGTTATATATAGTTATAATGTTTATAGTTACCATCTATTTAATTCTGTGAGCTGTTTTGGGGCAATGCCTGTTGTTAAAGTGAAAATGAATTGGACGTTAGATATTTACCACATTTTGGGAACAGCATAAAGGGATAATTTGAAATAAGGCTCAACTTATAAGTGAAATTTTTACTCAGGTTTACACAATTTCATTTAATTATTTATGCCTTTAGGTTTTGTTTAATCGACTTATATGCCTTCAGTCAGCATTGTATTTAAAGTGCACTACTCTTTTGGGATACGCTTTGAAAGAGGCAACTGTGCTACTGGAAATGCTCTGGCTAGATCTAAATTCAATTTCATTGCATTTTTAGAGAGAGCAACATTTATATAATCACAGCTACAAAGAATTGGCCTGAATATTGGAATGACATGAGAAACATGGGCAACTTTACAGAAGGAAGCCCTGTGATAGGAACTAAACATTGTACCGCAGTGAAAAACAAGGAACACAGTGATTCATTTAAGGACCATTCACAGTTTCTGGTGGCACCACTGTTGCTGGTGTTTAAGAGCTGGTGGATTAGCCATTCAGCATCTTTTATAAAAAAATAAATAAATAAAAAAATCACTAGGTTTTAGCATAATTTGGTAGAAAATAGTGCCTCTGTTATAGGCAGCTCAATCAAGTGCTCTAGTGATTATGTACTGTTCTCTGTAAATATGCGTCAATTATAAAATTATAACAGGCATGCTGAGAAAATTGTGCGAACCTGCAGGTTTTCAGCATAACCAGGGAGAAAAAAATGTTCAAATAAAATGAACGTTAATGATGTCTGTTGTTGTGGTGCCTATTTATTATAGTCAGCTTGAGCTAGGGCTTTAGTGATTATGTACTGTTCTCTTTAAATAGCTCCAGATCTGCCACAATGATGGAGGTAATGCTGTCACGAAAATGAACGAGTTTAGTAAAATCTATAGAATACATTTATAACAGTACAGCAAAAATAAGCAGATATGTCCGTTTTATAGTGCATTTGACAATAAAATAAAAAACCCGGATTTCATAAAAAGGTATGTCCTTCCTTCTCAGGCTCTGCTGACTTTTATCACATTAGGACAGAGAACATGGCGTTATTATTACCAGGTTCATTAGGGAGCTGATCACGGTCACTCGGAATCAACAAGGCGCTGTAGATATAAAAGCACATGATCACACATTGCAGTATCTTGGAGAAGGAATTAATGTGTCTGGAGTGTCATTTCGTCACACTCGCATGCGTATGAATGCAAGGTTGAAACTCTCTCTGAGTAGTTTTTGTGCTCTACATGCCTATAGCTGAGTAGGAAGCGAAATCTGTTCTCTGCTGAATAAAAGATTCACTTCATAATTTTCAAAGACAAGGGTGAGTGCAAGTTAATTCGACCAATTATCCTTAATAAAGTGCTAAAGACGTAATTGATAATTAAGTAAATTGCTGTAATTACGTGGCGATGCCTCGGCTCAGTCGGCCTCTGTCGCAGCTAGCCTTCTCACACAGGCACAAGAGGAGGAAACCTTTCCAAGAAGGAGCGGCAGCAGGGGAAATCACACTTCCATGTAGATTTGAATTTGACAGGAATTGAATTGTGGGTGTGCAAACTTTCCAGCCGGAGCTTTTTCATTTTGCGGTGAAGGTCCCAGCTGACATTTTGATTTAATTCGAAATTTCTTGATTTTCTGTTAAGAGATATCGATACATCTGTGGACAAGCCAACACACTGTATCAGAAATACATGCACTGAAGTGTTTTACTTAGAGAAAGTCATGAACTTTTGAAGAGCATGTAAGAATATATGCCCGCATTGAAATATGGATTCTGTTCACTGTGGTTTGAAATTTTTTCAATAAAATTACCAATAAATAAAGGGTTTGCTTTAATGAGTAAAAACTGTATAGTAGTATACTTATTTTATATACAAAATTTTATTTACATTTTATTTTTGCAATTTGTCACAATTATATTTCTAATTTGTCATGAATTCAGTTTTATATAATTTGTCTTGATTATTTTTTTTTAGCTGTAGTCAACAATTTGTTTTAACTGTGACTGTTTTGCATAAAATATGTATTTCTACATATATGTATTTATATTTATTTATATAACATTTTTGGAAGTACTCTCAAGTGTCAGTTGGAATTGTTGGGTAAAACTGTTATTTATTTATTTAATTATTTTTTCTAGGTTAGGCTTGTCATTCTAATAAAAAAAAAAAAGTGATATATAATGACGAATGCTCATCAGGCCATGCTGTTATTAGAAAATAGCAGAGGTCATTATGCCAACTCAGCATCGATTGCTTTCTACAAAGGAATGACGGAGATATTTACTGAAAGTGAAACATTATATAAACATTTAGATTTATTTAAAAATGCAAACAGGCTTTGACCTAAACCTAAAGCACACAATCATCTTGAATCAGTATTACTCATATCCATCTATCTATCCATCATGTCTAAATCCTTCTCTGTTTCCTCCCAGAGGGTACACTTGACTCGTGATTGAGGTGCATCCGTGTGTTGTATTTGTGCCTGTAATTTTGGACGATTGTCCACAATGCTAAAGGGAACTGAGGCCCTTCTGTTCAGCAGGTCATTCAGAAAGTCCTGTTGCTTAGGAGCAGAAGAAATGTGGTGAAAAGAAACTTGCTGAGAGGGCATGTAGAGCTTTTTTCCTGCTTCACAGTAATTTGTGAGCAACTGGTAACCCATACTGTGCTTTAGAGAACAGAACAAAAAAAGGCCTCTTAGCTATTAATTCCGGCGTGCAGTACTCCGGTTTCAAATGGAATAAAATTGTTCTCACATACTGGTCTGTCCTGCAAACTCAAGAAGCACATTGTGCAGACCATTACCACTATTTTATGTTTGTAACAGCCACATACTACCACTATTAGCCCACATGCACACAAACTGGGGAGACAAAAAAAAAGCCTGGCTGTGTCGGATGAGTAGGCAGAGCTGTTGTTTTTCTCATATTCCATCAATTGCAGCCTGGACAGGACTCAGGTTGAATGTGTTGTTTTTTTTAGATGAAACATGACCTGATATTATTATTTATGTCGGACTATGTCTCCTTTCGCCTCGTCCCGTTTTTCTCCAGAGATAAAGTTGGGTTTTTTTGAATTCATGTACATTGCCTTATACATGGCAGCTCGATATTTGCCGGCTTATCCCAGAGTTGTTTACTTGTCACTCGAGCTCTTGCTTGGCCCGGTGCTCAGCATTTGCTATCACACATGCGCTGCTATGTCATGAGTTGACATTGGAGTACAAGCTGACAAATTGTCACAGGGGGTTAGGATAGCTTCCATGGCCACTGGAGTGCCGGGCCAGTAAGTCAATAATCCAGGCAGAAACAGAAAAAGAAGTTTTCAACCTATGTTTTCTGGTTTGTTTGTTTCTGGCGTGGTGACTACAAATAAAACAGTTATAGACACAAGAGTTCACAAAAAAAAAAAAGCATAATATTGCTGTCTGACTGGCATTAAAGTGATGGAAAAGATTAAAGTTATTTGACATTCATTTAAAGTAGACTATTATTTCTTTAGAAGAAAGGTGCTGATGTGGCGGAGGCCTTTAATGAAATTTAATGAAAGTTTGGAAACAGTTTTCGCCAAATATATGCAGATACCTGATCATCTTATCCATATGTGAGCCTTTCTCTAAGCACAATGTTGAAAGCACACAGTTGTATTGGGCGTCTTTGTATGAATTGTTGCATTACAGTTTCCCGTCACTGGAACTAAGTGGCCCCAAACATGTTCCAGCATGACAATGTCCCTGTGCACAAGGTAAGCTCTGTGAACGCTTGGTTTAGGGCCAAGATTGGAATGCTAACTGCACAGCAGGCCTACTCAGCCTGACAACATCACCTGACCTCACTAATGTTCTTGTAGCAGCCACTCCCCAAAATAAAGAGAAAAAGCCTCTCAAAGTGGTACTCTCTAGAATCGGGTGTTCAAAGCACATATGGACCTGATGGTCAGGTGTCTACAAACTTTTCCCCATTTACTATCTATAGTAATTAACTTCATTTTTAGCATAATCAAATTCACATTGTTACATATACTAAACTAACAATCCCCACCACCCACACACACACACACACTCACTCACACACTCTCTCACACACAGTTATTGCATTATGAAATCAGTTTAGAGTTACACAAATGGACTTTATGTCCTAACAGTGTTGCTACCACATAAAAAAAAACCCCATTGTATCCTATCCAAACAAAGTTGAGCCATCAAGCATAAGTCTGATATTTTCAGTTATCAGAAAAATATGGTCGAGTTTAGGGGCATGAAAGCGGTAAGTGTATCGTGAGTTTAAAGTGGTCCAATGCGCAGAATTTTTACTTCGGGCTAAATCTGTAAACATGTGGTCTGTTCAACATGTTTGTGTTGTATGGCTGTGTTGTGGAAGTATTCGCTGCTGTAATTCCACGCTTATGTGGGCCAGACGAAGTGGTTAGTGTGGGCCATATTTATGCGTATTTACTCATTTGATATCAAGGATTGTTTGCACAAATCTTCAGCAGCATGGAGACTGACAGTTTGGAATGGAGACAGTTGGTAATAGTATTAGCAGTGTTACACAAGTTTATTTCTTTAAAATGTGCAAAATATTTTACAATTTTGTGTAATTGGTAAGGCCACACTGTTTTAGCATTCTTTCTCTGTTCGTGTATGTTTTTTTCGAAGACGTTTCGAAGAGTAAATATGTAACTTTCAGCTAAGTGAATTGAACGCCACTGCTTTTTACACTTATGTACGTATTGTGTTTTTAAAGCCACCCTGAAGGTGAACACATCATCCCTTTGAATCATTTGTGCAGTCCTACCAAATCCTATTTTAAAAAACACACTCATATTCGGACAGCTAAATATGCACAGCACTAGCAATTACTATAGCAGGTGCCACGTCCTGTGCCGTGATATCAGTACAGTGTATTGTATATTTATTTATAGGAAACCACTTGCTTTAGAACATCACTGTAGGCGATGTAAACTATTGCACCTTTTTATACTTATAAAAAGCATTCATCATGGTGCAGTTGTGTGTGAAGTAAAAAAAAAAAAAAAAAAAAAAAAAAAAAAAGGGTGATGTGGAAATAACAGGGTTGGTATGGAAACATATTTCGTTGAATTGCTGAAAACACTTTCGTTACCTTTTCAGGGCAAATTAGCCTGGATTTATTTATTTATTAATTTGCTTGTTTATTCAATGCCCTATAATCTTTCCTGCCAGAAACATAAAAAAATGCACTCATACCTATGAACATAAATTGGATGAGCTGAGTGATCACACTTTTGATTGTCCACATTTGTTTACAACTGAAGGTCTGTTTCACTATCATTAGCTTTGACTGTTGCAATACTTATCTACACAATGTTCCCTTTATTTTCAACGAATCCATCCGCTGTGCTCGGGCCTCATAGAAGATTTTATTTCGTCACATATAAATGACAGCACACATTCACATTTTCAGCTTGTTAGGAAGTTGGGGTCAGAACGCAGGGTTTGGAATCTTATAATGGCCCCCTGGAGCACAGAGAGTTAAGGGCTTGCTCAAAGGTCCACCAGTGGAAGCTTGACCATGCTGATACTTGAATTCCCCCGAACTTTTGATTAGTCAATCAGACCATAATCTTTTGGGCCAAATCATGCAGGGAACACTCATTATTTCAGTTTGAACCCAAAAATGTAAATTAGAAAGTCATGTAGGCGAGTGAATCAGCGACACGCAATTGAAGACCACACTATACTCATCTTTTACAAAAATCTAACTAGGCTTCACACGGTTAACTTAGCATTTCCAAGTGGCATTTAAATGATGTATAACGCAAGTATTAAATTGGTTGGTTGGGGAAATTTTCTAAGGCAGTTATATTAATAAAGTTATGCTATATTGTTACAGATGATAATGTTGTAGTGCAGTCTTTCACAGAAACAAACATAACCCTGTCTGCTTATACAAATCGTGATGCACTGCACCTCGAAATAACTTTCTGGGCCATAATTATAGATTTCCTAACCTCCTAATACATCTTGCCATTGGTCTCTTTCTTTGTTCTTTGTCCTGTATTTTTTTCTTCATAGGTCATTGTTTAGAACTTATTTCTTTTAAGAAGTGTATCAATTTCTTAAGTGAATTAACATATACAAAAAAATCAGTAATTAAAATCAAGCTCAAACCAAAACTAGTGGTCGGAAAGTGTAATCCTAGCATATGTTTCTTTTCACGTTGTTAATACACAGAATGGTGCGGGTCTGCCTGTCTTAATAGGCAAGCCATGCAAACATATGTTTAATGAAAAAAAACCCAACAATATCTAATATTCCACAGAAACGTTCCAATTTAACTTGAAGTGTGTGTGTGTGGCCCGATGACCCTTGGTGTGCTCAAATGACGTAGAAGGTTGTTTTCGTCTGAAGAGAGTCAGAGGTGGAGACATGAGAGAAAGAGACGCCGCTGCGGTTTCTCAGTATGTAAGAGTCGAGGGAGGAAGGGATGAAGAGAACTGGAAGAGATATTAAAAGATGATTGTGCGTGGGCTGTCTTGGCTCCGGAGGGAAAATGTAAAGTCTGCATCAATCAGCAAGGGGATAAAACAACATGGCAACCAAAAAAAAAAGTGTTTCCACAAGAAAGAAAGCAAAGAGAAGTAGGGGAAAAAAGCAAAAAAAAAGAAAGAAAGAAAGAAAGAAAGAAAGAAAGAAAGAAAAAGAATGTGGTGTAGAAATTGTTTGTGTTTCAACATTGTGCCACAGTGGAAGATGGAGATGGTGAAATAACAACAGTTTCTGGCCTCGCCCACATTTCAGTTCTTAGATTTTGTGCCTGTGACTCCTTTTTAAAATAACAAATCTGTTGTATGAAAAAATGTTTAATTCTATTTGACACTGTTTATTTATCAGCGCTGCATCTTCTTTTATTTTAATGAGGATTTATGGATGGTGAGGGAACTGGTAGCTTATTGGTTAAAGCATTGAACGTTGGACCAGAAAGTCATGAGTTCAAATCCCAGCACCACCAAGCTGCCACTTCTAGGCCCTCAAGCAGTCCCTTAAACTTTAAATGCTCAGTAGTATATATGAGATAACTGTAGGTTACGTCCAGGGAGTTCAGAGGTCCAGGGGAAAAAACAACAGCCTAAGTAAATGTAAAAACCATTGTTAGACTCATATTGAAACAGTAAGATCAACTTTAAACCCTTAACAGCCTATACTCACCCCCCAATTTATTAGGAACACCTGCACGTTCCTGCACTTATCACAAGCTGCAGCACAGTGCATGAAAAATCATGCAGATGCAGGCCAGGAGCTTCAGGTAAGGCTTACATAAAAAATCTAAATGGAGATCTCTGTGACTTTGATCACGGCATGGATGATGGTGCCAGAAGAGCTGGGTTGATTATTTTAGAAACTCCTGGGATTTTTTTTGCACACAACAAACTAGAGTTTATACAAAATGGCATTACATAGGGGAAAAAATTAAACACATTGAATGAGGAACACAATGCGAGATTCTTGTTCTTGGCTGACAGGAGTGAAATGTGATGTAGTCTTCTACTATTGTACTCAAGCCTTGATGTTTTGTGAATTGAGATGCTTTTCTGCGCATCACGGTGGCATAGTGTGATTATTCGAGTTATGATAGATTTCCTGTCAGTTTAAATCAGCCTGGACATTTTTTTTCTTATCTCTCTTATAAACAATATGTTTCCACACATCCTCAATGTTTTTGTCTGTCGTTTGTTTTTGCTCCAATCTGTGGTGACTTTAGATAGAGGTTTAGGGTTTTGTGTAAAAGTCTCCAGACATCAACGAATTATGAAATATTCAAACCAGCGTACCTTGCACCAACAGCCATGCAGATGTTCAAGTCACAGAGTTCACTATCAACTGAAGCCCTTGACCTGTTTCTGCATGATTCATTGCCTTGTGCTGCTGCCACCTGATTAGCTGAATAGATAACTGCATGACTGTGCAGGACAGTTACAGGTGTTTCTATGAAAGTAGATAGTGAGTGTGTACAACAGGGGACAATTTATTATCACAGAACTAACCAGGCTATGTTTTTTCTTTAAAACATAATTCAGTGAATTTTTTCTTCTTTATATTTTCTTATTGTGTTCTCATTGGGCTTCTCATACTGTTATACTCATATCTAAATTACCATTCTGTACAACCATAGTTAATTAGGATGGCAGACAAAATAAAATTAGTATACCAAATGACGTGCACCATGCAGCAGTACATAACTCCTATTTGATTTCTTTATAAATATTACAGATTATAAATTATTCATATGGATTCACAGGGAATAAGAACAAACAGGGAAGCACAGTGATGCTCTAAGCACATTCTCATTCAACCAGCTGTATGATTGCAGAACTGCATATGAAAAGTCCTGTTAATAATGCTACATAATTCTCATATAAGTCCTTTATGATGGCTAAAATAAATCTTATGTATTGTACATTTGTAACTCGCTTCAACAGCTGTCCACGGTCAGTTAGCACCGTTTCAGCATTCGAGATGTCAAAGTTGATATAACACCTGAGGCAAATGACATAAGGTTGTGTTATGATGACCCAATGCTGTGTGGCTGCTCACATTATTCTTTGCTTAACACATATACACGTTCAGGATCTGCTGTGGATATCTGATCCCCACCCATAGCAGGTGTATGTGTCATTTTTCACCTCCATCAATGCTGCTTCAATCTCGACCATTAAGAGGGAGATCTCATGTCATAAGACATGTCTTGTCCCCACATTACAGCTTTCCTGTGCTATGTGTGAGGCTTAGGTGACTGGTCTAGACCGAGCATTCCCTTTCAAGCATTCATTCCTCGCTTTTGACACCGCTCTGGTGTTTTTATGAACCTGACTATTGCGCACTGTTGACGTTTGCTACTAATTCTGGACGGCTGACATTTCAGGAGATTAGAACATGTAACAGTAGCCTTAATGCTTAGCCAAGTCCAGAGGCCAGGTCCACTTCCACAATGGGATTATATCTCAGATTACAGATTCACAAACTCTTTGACTCTCTCTCTCTCTTTAGCATCGCTGGTAGGATTCGAGGAAAGATGAACACAGTTTATTGTTGTGAAGTACGGTGCAGTAATTTATCTGGAACAATGTTCATCCTTGAAATGACTGAAGGTGACAGAGATAGAGAGAGATATTAACGTAGAAATTAGGGTCATGTTGCTCTCTAATCAGTGTTTCAGAAACAGCCTGAGTGAATTAGAATTCGGACCCAGTGGAAATGTAATTTTACTGTGAATAAGCCAGTGTTATTCTGTTAGAAGTGCTACATTGTTCAGATCAAATAAAAAAAAAAAAACATTTATCGAATGCGCTTTCAGTTTGTATAATTAATAAACTGCTTTTTTTTTGTAGCAACTTAGTTTTAAGGGTCACATTTTGGCTTTATCGCAAGCCTTGAATTTGATCTTGCAAACTTCTGATCACAAGATCAAATATTTATAGAGTCATCTTATAAAGTTATTTTCATTCATTAATAACTTCCTGGAAAGCAATATAAAAAGGTATGTAGATTTAAAAGTAATGAATCAACATACAGCATGTTCATGACGAAACCAGCTCAGCAATCAGTAAGAATAATAATGTTCTGTTTTTTTTTTGTTTTTTTGCCCTTTATTTTTCCCATGCAGAACCATGTGGAGTGACCAGAACAATGGAAGCCAGCACGGACATGTGACTGCCAGGATGGAGACCAGTTTGCCAATGGGGACCCCGAGCATCTCGGTATCGCAGCACCAGGCTCCGAAAAAGTTTGCTCCAGTTGTGGCGCCCAAACCCAAGTTCAACCCGTACAAGGCTCCAGGGGACTCTACACATGATATTGCAGGTAAGACTTCATTTTTTGTGGAATTGTAAGAGTCTGCCTATTTCCATTAGAAACAGTGTGTGTTGAATATAAATCTAGAAACTAGATGAATATTTCTTTTTAGATTAATAGCTTAGGAAACTGGCTCACACCACTGTAGCTCATCTGTTTGCTTCTGTTTAATATATTCAGACACTCTAGCCGGCTTGGTTGTTGTGCCTAATTGATCAAAATGTGACAAATGAGCTAAGGTGTTTTTTTTTTTTATTTTTATTTTTTTAAACACACTAAGAGCAAAAAATAAAGTGAAAGAGAGGATATGCGGGACCGATGATTATCTGCATGCATTACTTACTGTGTTACTGTGACAATGACGATATTTCACTCTGGAAGCAAAACTTCATTAGTTTATTTCATAATCCGCTCTTTGTTAAAGGCCATTGTCAGTAGAATCTATTGTGTGCATTAAAACTGGAAGAGAGGATAGCCAATCATGTGGCAGCAGGACAATTCATAAAATCCGTTAATGTTCACGTCGCACTTTAGAATGGAGAATGGTGTCATTGACCATCATGTGGTTGTTGGTGCCAGACAGGTTGGTTTAAGTATTTTTAGAAGCTGCTGATTTTTATTGCTGATATGGCTGCTATTTTTATACGCACATGTGCACACACTAGTCCCTAGAGTTTGCATAGAATAGTGTGTGGTAGTTGTCTTGAGGGGAAATAAATTCTTCACAAAAAGTTAACTATTGACCAACTGTAAAATGTGTTATACAGTATATCAGATTTAGGTCCGGGCAGGATATTTGACCATGTTGGGACTAATACTTACCGCAGTAGATGACAAAACTGATGTCTTTATGCATTTCACACTAATTTTCAGTTTTCCACCAATTTTCCACCAGCGTTTTATTGATTCTGAAAAGATAATTTGTCATTCATTCCCACTGTGAAATTCAGTGGTAGGATTAAGAACAAGTGGACTATGCAGAAGGTCTGTTGCACCCTCAAAAAGACTATTACGTTTAAGTTTCTTTTGTGATAGTCAAAAAGTTGTACTTACTTTGCTGTCGCTCAGCATCTTCTTTCAGGTCCCCAGGCAACTGAAATATCCATAACTCTTAACTCTTAAACTGTTGGTGGTCTTAGACATTGCTGACTTTTGAGAATTTACATTGATGTTTCTTGAATGATCATTGACTCACATGCTATGAACACAAAATATTAGTATTTAGGAATTCATCTTTTGAATAAATAGAATGTCTATTAATATATTTTTTTAATTCATTGTTATTTGATTCTGTGTCTTGCTGAGATACAGTGTAAATATATTTTTCTTTCATTGCTACACAACTTGCAGCAGATAATGAAATAACGAGTTTATATAGAACGTAGCCTTTTGCAGCTCTCTGCCACATCATGTCTGTGGAATTCTGAACTAGATAAAACTCCTACATGAATATATCACTGAATGATAAAAAGGAATAATGCTTGGATAAATTGGGACTCTTAGAATCATCAATGTAAACATGAAATGATTGTACACACGCAAAACAATTAAACGGTTTAGTTCTGGAACAAGATTATTTAGACAGATAAACCCAAGATTAACATATGCGGGAATAATAGGAAGAGAGCTATCTTGAAACGAAGAGCTTACTATCCAAAGAATACCCTCTGCTTTTTGTGACTGTTGAAAGATGTAACAGGATCAAGTCTGAAGTGTGTAAGCTATCATTTTTGACCAGATTTAATCATTTTTGAAAACCTTATAGGATGATATTTCACAGTAATGACAATAACCCAGAGAGTACAGTGTTACCATTCCAAGAACTTTTTAAGGCAAAAAAAAAAAAAAAGTGTTACTAAATGGTCAAACCAGTCACCTGAACTCAACCCAGTTGAGCATGATTTTAATACCACAAACAAGCAGCAACTAAATTCAAAGTATTTGCATCCAAGCATTTAAAATTCATCCTTATAATTGTTAGTTTGTCCAGTTTTTTTTTTAGGCCTAAATGGCTGTAAACAGCTTAATGTGAAATTTTTAAAATCCTAGAAGTTTGTAATTGTATTTGATTATTTCTTCTACTCCTTCTTTCAGCTTCTCCCATTAGGGGTCGCCTATCCACTTAATGGATCCACTTCCTGCTTCACCATCTCCACCTTCTCTCTCTCTCTTATTTTCCTCGTTCATTAGCTGCACAAAATACTCCCTCCATCTTCTCAACACATTTTCCTCACTCATCAACACATTTCCATCTCCATCCTTTATTGCTCTAACTTGCAGCACATCCTTCCCAGCTCAGTCCCTCTGCCTGCCCAATCGGTACAAATCCTTATCTCCTTCCTTAGTGTCCAACTTCTCATACAGCTCCTCATATGCCTTTTCCTTGTCTTTTGCCACATTCCTCTTCACCTGCTGCCACATCTCCTTGTACTCCTGCCTACTTTTCGCATCTCTCTGTTGTTTCAATTTTGTTTTGCCAACCTCTTTCCCCTTATGCTGTCCTGCACTTCCTCATTCTACCACCACATCTATTTGTCTTCCTTTCTCTTTCCAGATGTCACACCAAGTACCCTATTTAGCTGTCTCCCTTATCACTTCTGCAGTAGTTGCGCAATCATCCAGCACCTCTTCACCACCACCGAGCCCCTGTCTGACCTCTTCCCTGAACCTCACACTACAGTCTCCACCATCTTATTCTTCTTTTAGTCCTCACACTGCTCCTCTTCTTCTTCACCTCCAAAATCATCCTAAAGACCACCATCCGATGCTGTCTAGCAACACTGTCCCCTGCCAACACCTTACAGTCTCCAATCTCCTTCAGGTTGCATCTCCTAAATAGACTATAGTCCACCTGTGTGCACCTTCCTCCACTCATACGTCACCCTATGATCCTCCTTTTTTAAATAAGTGTTCACCACTGCCATTTCCATCCTTTTAGCAAAATCTACCACCTTCTGCCCTTCCACATTCTCTCCTTAAGGCCATACCTACCCATCACCTCCTCATCACCTCCATTCCCTTCACCTACATGCCCATTAAAGTCTGCCTCAATCACCAATTCAGAATTTTCCCTTCTCCTCCATCGCACAACCCATTTGTGGAGCATAAGCACTGATGACATTTATCATCACCCCTTCAACTTCCAGCTTCGAGTTCATCACCCTATCAGAAACTCTCTTCACCTCCACTACACTTTTACTGTACTCTTCCTTCAGAATCACCCCTACACTATTTCTCTTTCCATCCACACCATGATAGAAAAATTTCAACCCACCTCCAATGTTCCTGGTCTTACTCCCTTCTCACTTGGTCTCCTGAACACACCACATATCTACCTTTTTCCTCTCCATCATATCAGCTGTCTCTCTCCCTTTACCAGTCATAGTACCACACATAATAATACGACACAGTCTCATGGCATTTCCTGATATAGAAATTTAATCTATTGATTCGTGTTCATGGACACGATTTTCCCTCTTTTTTTCATGTCGCTCAGCACGACTGGATCCGTCTCCATAGCAATGGAGGCTGAGGATCAGGGGTAATGCTGACAGAAATGCTAAATGTAATCCCCATTTTTCTATCAGAGAATAAGGCAGAAAATATAAGTTTAGGATTAGGGTTATACTGTAATGAATGTGTGTGTCTCTAATTAATGCAGTCTCCTTTATTAACTGGTAGAATATATTTACTGTATTTTGACTGGAAGGATTCACTGACGATGGTTTATATTCTCACGAAATGTCGTGAGACTGGGCTCAATAATATTATTATATTTATGATTAACAATCAAATGATTATTTAGTTAAAAACTAGTTCATGTGAATGCAGGTGACATCATTTGTCTTCTTCTGTTTGTCATTGAGTCAGTGTTGCTAATGCAAAGTAGCCCTTCATTACCAAACATCAAGTAACTAAATTAGGATACAATCACAAATCATACACAAACTGTTAAAAATTAAACCATTGGTTACATAAAAGCTAACCTTCATCTGCGAGATCACAGGGAAATTAACGTGAAAACATGATCTGTTAACTGGTTGCATATGTCAGATTTATTGCGTGACTCGGTCAGAGAAAAGCTGTCGCTATCAAACATTGTTTCCTTAATCAGCTGATTCAGTGTAATGGTCAAAGAACAGATCAAATAGGCCAAGTGATGGAATGTTTGCAAAGAAATCGCAATCCCTTGTAAAAGAATTTTTTTGTAGTTTTTAAATACAAAAATACAGTAGTTTATTTTGATACATGGTGTTCAATATTCAATACAAAAACTAAAACTTGTATATTATAAAGATTCATCACACACAGACTGATATATTTCAAGTTTTTATTTCTTATCATTTTGATTATGGCTTTAGTTAATGAAAACCCAAAATTCAATATCTCAGATAGAATATTGTGAAAAAGTTCGATATTGGAAACTCATGGTGTCAAACTTTAATCAGCTAATTAACTCAAAACACCAGCAAAGGTTTCCTGAGCCTTTAAATGGTGTCTTAGTTTGGTTCAGTAGGCACAGTCATGGGGAAGACTGCTGACTTGACAGTTGTCCAGAAGACGATCATTGACATGGAGGGTAAGACACAAAAGGTCATCGCTAAAGAAGCTGGCTGTTCACAGAGTGCAGTATCCAAGCACATTAATGGAAAGTTTAATGAAAGGAAAAAACATGGTAGAAAAAGATGAAATAAAGCCCAGAATTTGGGGAGATTCACAAAAAGTGGACTGCAGCTGGAGTCAGTGGTTCAAGAGCCACCACGCACAGACGTATCCAGAACATGATCTACAACTGTGTCAAGCCACTCCTGAACCAGAGACAACGTCAGAGGTGTCTTGCCTGTGTCAAGGACAAAAAGGACTGGACTGTTGCTCAGTGAGCCAAAGTCCTTTTTTCAGATGAAAGTAAATGTAGCATTTAATTTGGAAAACAAGGTCCCAGAGTATAAGGAAAATGAGGAGAGGCACAGAAACCAAGTTGCTTGAGTTTCAGTGTAAAATTTGCCATCTACCAGTTAGTTTTAGTTTTATACACACATTTTTTTCTGTTTGTTACATTGTTTTGCTTTGTCTTTAAAAAAAAAAAAGGGGGGAATTGTTGGCAGTTGTTTGAAATACATTGAGCAGAGAATTTTTGTTAATTTGTGAACAAATAATCAAATGGTTAAACATAAAAAAAAAAAATTCACAGCCTCCTTTGCTCATATTTGCTAAGGCTGCAAATACATATGAAAGGGCACTGTATGAATTTTTGTAAATTCTTCAGCTAGAGGGAGTTTACCAGGTTTTTTTTTTAATTTGCTGTAGGACTAGAGACATTAGTCAGAAAGTAAGATTGTCATAGATTTTTATTTGCCCACTCCAAAACAAAAAAAAAAAAAAAAAAGGCAACAACGATGCCAGGTGATCATGAGTTCATTCTCCGCTCAGATGTCTCATGGTGCTAGTCAAAAAGGGTAACATGTAGCACCACTTCAAAATGCATTCTCTACAGCCATAAGCAAACCAGTAAGCAGGTCTGTCCTTGCTTTTCACTCATCAGTTAGTTGGTGATCTGGACCTTTGTATGAACAATGACTTTTTTTTTAAATCAACTAGACCTACACAAACTCTCAATTTTTATTATGCTTTTGCTCTTTCCTGATTATAGACAATCTTATTTCACTCTTCTTGTAGCGTTCTTTTTCTCCCCCTGATCATTTTCTCTGCATGCGGCATGAAAGTGGACTACAATGCAATCTTCAGAACTAATAATTTATCTGCACTCAGCGTAGTTGTAGGCAGATGCTGAACTTTTCAAGTTGGATTTCGCACGGCTTCAAGACTGAATATGTTTTGTATTACAGTTGATCAAGCTTTTGTCTATCTTTAGAATAAAATGTTCAAAGCACTTTTGACAGACTGGGCTCTTCCTGAATTCACACCCACTCATAGTATTTGTGTTGTTGTTGTGGTTGTTTCTTATAAATATACAGTTTCAAATAGGATTTAGGCAATTAGAGAAAAGGGGGAAAAAAAAATGCAGAGAGGTTAGAATCTGTCTGCTGTGTTCTCCTTCCACCTTGCAGCATCTCAGCAAACAGCGACCATCACATCCTGTCAGTCCTGTCCAAAAGATAAAGCAATTTAGCTAACAGCTTGCACTTTGGTCATTTATTTAAGTCTATTATTGGGGCTTCGTCTCCGCAATAGCACCGCTCTTTTCTTTCACTAATTGGCGGATAGCAACTCTGTCAGACGTAGCAACATTTCCATGGTTACAGTACAGACTTTCTGGACCCTAAAACACTTGCTGATTAGAAACATGACTCAAACTTTATCTTTGTGAGGAAAATTGCTTTAATTAAGCTGTTCTATTTTGGTATATTTTACAGCTTTATGAGATGGATTGAAAGGATTGAAAGGGTTTCTTTCTAACCCCCCTTCTATTTTTCTTTGCCTTCCTCAATTGTGAAGCACTCAGAGAGTGAAGGAGGACATTTTTGACAAATCCAGCATAGAAGCAAATAGCTGCTCCACAGCTGGACAAATGTTCCTTACTTTATTCCATCACATACTGTTACACTATTCTACTAACATAGAGTTGCTGGCATTTTCCAGTGGAGTTGGTAAAGTGAAGTGTGCACCTTGTACTGTACGTCTGGAGCAGCAGTGGAGCACACATCCTGCTCAGGTTGAAGATTTTCTTGCTGTAAAACGTCTGATAAAGTAACACCGTCCAAGCAAAAAAATCCTTTGTCTGTCACTAATTCATTACAACACAGTCCGATTCTTCTTCACATGTGGCTTGTTAGGTAAATGGGTTGAGAGCTCAGGGTCAGCCAAGATACACTGATTACTAGAGCAGAGAGGTTAAAGACACAGCAGTGGCAGTTTGGCAGTATTGAGGTTTTGACCTTCTTGTTGCTAACACAGAGCCTTAACTGTTGATTTTAAAAATTGTCATTATCTAGTTTATATTTCTTTGTTTTTTACTTTATTACCCTCTTTATTACTATATATATATATATATATATATATATACAGTACAGACCAAAAGTTTGGACACACCTTCTCATTCAAAGAGTTTTCTTTATTTTCATTACTATGAAAATTGTAGATTCACATTGAAGGCATCAAAACTATGAATTAACACACGTGGAATTATATATGGAATTATATACATAACAAAAAAGTGTGAAACAACTGAAAATATGTCATATTCTAGGTTCTTCAAAGTAGCCACCATTTGCTTTGATTACTTCTCTTGATGAGCTTTAAGAGGTAGTCACCTGAAATGTTCTTCCAACAGTCTTGAAGGAGTTTCCAGAGATGCTTGGCACTTGTTGGCCCTTTTGCCTTCACTCTGCGGTCCAGCTCACCCCAAACCATCTCGATTGGGTTCAGGTCCGGTGACTGTGGAGGCCAGGTCATCTGGCGCAGCACCCCATCACTCTCCTTCTTGGTCAAATAGCCCTTACACAGCCTGGAGGTGTGTTTGGGGTCATTGTCCTGTTGAAAAATAAATGATGGTCCAACTAAACACAAACCGGATGGAATAGCATGCCGCTGCAAGATGCTGTGGTAGCCATGCTGGTTTCAGTATGCTTTCAATTTTGAATAAATCCCCAACAGTGTCACCAGCAAAACACCCCCACACCATCACACCTCCTCCTTCATGCTTCACGGTGGGAACCAGGCATGTAGAGTCCATCCGTTCACCTTTTCTGCGTCACACAAAGACACGGTGGTTGGAACCAAAGATCTCAAATTTGGACTCATCAGGCCAAAGCACAGATTTCCACTGGTCTAATGTCCATTCCTTGTTTTCTTTAGCCCAAACAAGTCTCTTCTGCTTGTTGCCTTTCTTTAGCAGTGGTTTCCTAGCAGATATTCTACCATGAAGGCCTGATTCACACAGTCTCCTCTTAACAGTTCAAGTCAAGTCAAGAGGCTTTTATTGTCATTTCTACTATACACAGTGGTACACAGTACACAGTAAAAATGAGACAACGTTTCTCCAGAACCCTGGTGCTACACTAAACAACAAACAACAAAACAACATTAAGCTAAAACACAAGTTACATAAAGTGCATCGAGTGCAACCTGGTGCAAACAGTGCAGACAGACGACACAAGACACAAAACCCTATATAGCGCCGACCAGTAAACCTACTGTATACTAGATTATACAGTACTGTACAAGAAAACTGTAAAAACTATACAAAAGTATAAACTATATCCCAGAAGTGAGTGTAAACAGTGTAGTGCAAAAATACAGCAGCAGTCGAAGGTGCAAAACAGCATGTAAACAGTATAATACAATGAAAATCATAAATGTGCAAGAACAGCAGTTGAGAGTGGTACTGTTAAGAATAATAAATAATAAATAAATGAATGGTGGTGGAATGGATTGAGATGAGTGATGAGTGTGTGTTAGGTGTTAAGTCCAGGAAAAATGTTTTCAGTTCGTTACACATTTGAGTGAGTGTGTGTGTGTGAGAGAGTTCCGTTTCAGTTCTGTGTGTTGAGAAGCCTGATGGCTTGTGGGAAGAAACTGTTGCACAGTCTTGTTGTGGCGGCCGAATGCTTCGGAACCGTTTTCCTGATGGTAGAAGTGTAAAAGTGTGTGTGAGGGGTGTGTGTGGTCGTCCACAATGCTGTGTGCTTTGCGGATGCAGTGTGTAGTGTAAATGTCCATGATAGAGGGGAGAGAGATTCCGATGATCTTCTCAGCTGTCCTCACTATCCTCTGTAGGGACTTGCGGTCCGAGACGGTGCAGTTCCCAAACCAGGCAGTGATGCAGCTGCTCAAGATGCTCTCAATGGTCCCTCTGTAGAACATGGACAGGATGGGGGAGGAGGTGGGTTTTCCTCAGCCTTCTCAGGAAGTAGAGACGCTGCTGGGCTTTCTTGGTGATGGAGCTGGTGTTAAGTGACCAGGTGAGGTTGTCTGCCAGATGAACACCAAGGAATTTGGTGCTCTTGACGATCTCCACTGAGGATCCATCAATAATCAGTGGAGATTGGTCGCTCTGTGCTCTCCTGAAGTCCACAACCATCTCTTTCGTTTTGTCCACGTTCAGAGACAGGTTGTTTGCTCCACACCAGGCAGTTAGCCGTTGCACCTCTTCTCTATATGCTGACTCGTCGTTCTTGCTGATTAGACCCACCACGGTCGTGTCATCAGCGAACTTGATGATGTGGTTCGAGCTGTGCATTGCTACACAGTCGTGAGTCAGCAGAGTGAACAGCAGTGGGCTGAGCACACAGCCCTGGGGGGCCCCAGTGCTCAGTGTGGTGGTGCTGGAGATGCTGTTCCCGATCCTGACTGACTGAGGTCTCTCAGTCAGGAAGTCCAGGATCCAGTTACAGAGGGAGGTGTTCAGGCCCAGAAGGTTCAACTTCTCGATCAGGTGCTGAGGAATGATTGTGTTGAATGCTGAGCTGAAGTCAATGAACAGCATTCGCACATAAGAGTCCTTGTTATCCAGGTGGGTGAGGGCCAGATGAAGGGTTGTGGAGATAGCGTCGTCCGTGGAACGATTTGGACGATACGCAAACTGCATGGGGTCCAGGGAGGGTGGAAGCTGTGTCTTAATGTGCCTCATGACGAGCCTCTCGAAGCACTTCATCACGATGGGTGTGAGCGCGACGGGACGATAGTCATTGAGGCAGGAGACAAAAGACTTCTTCGCACGGGAACAATGGTCGTTGTCTTGAGGCACGTGGGAACAACGTTGCTGCTCAGGGAGATGTTGAAGATGTCAGTGAGGACATCTGCTAGCTGTTCTGCACATTCCTGAGCACTCTGCCAGGAATGTTGTCTGGTCCAGCAGACTTCCGTGGGTTAACTCTGCATAGAGTTTTCCTCACTTCAGCTGTGGTTAGACAGAGCACCTGGTCAGTGGGAGGAGGGATGGTCTTCCTCGCCACCACGTTGTTCTGCACCTCGAACCGGGCGTGAAGTCGTTCAGCACATCTGGGAGGGAGGGTCACGGTCACAAGCAGGTGATGTGGTCTTGTAATTCGTGATCGCCTGGATGCCCTGCCACATGCGCCGGTGTCTCCACTGTCCTGGAAGTGGTTGTGGATTTTCTTGGCGTGCGCGCCGCCTCTCTGATAGCACGAGACAGTTTGGCCCTTGCTGTTTTAAGGCCGCCTTGTCCCCTGTTCTGAAGGCAGAGTCTCTTTGTTTCAGCAGCGCACGCATTTGCAGTCATCCACGGTTTCTGGTTGGGCGTGTAGTGATGGTCTTGGAGATGGTCACGTCATCAACGCACTTGCTGATGTAGCAGGTCACTGATGACGTGTACTCCTCCAAGTTGATTTAATCGCCGTAGGTTGCAGCCTCTCTAAACATGTCCCAGTCAGTGCACTCAAAACAGTCCTGAAGAGCAGAAGTAGCTCCTTCTGGCCAGGTTTTCACCTGTTTCAGAACCGGTTTAGAGCGTCTGACGAGCGGTCTGTATGCTGGGATCAACATAACAGAGCTGTGGTCTGAGTATCCGAGATGGGGGCGGGGCTCCGCACGATACGCGCCGGGGATGTTTGTGTAAACAAGAGCCAGCGTGTTCGCTCCTCTCGTTGCAAAGTCCACATGCTGATGGAGTTTAGGAAGCACAGTCTTGAGATTCACATGGTTGAAATCTCCGGCGATAATAAACAATCCGTCGGGGTGAGCATTCTGCAGGTCGCTAATAGCGCCGTAGAGTTCACTCAGTGCCTCCTTAGCATTAGCACTGGGTGGAATGTACACTCCGACGATGTAAACTGTGGTAAATTCCCGTGGTAAATAAAAAGGTCTGCATCTAACAGTCACAAACTCCACTAGCGATGAGCAGAAGCATGAAACGAGTACAGAGTTCTTACACCATTCCGTGTTGATATAAACACACATGCCACCACCGCGAGTCTTACCGCACAGAGCTGCATTTCTGTCGGCTCGAAACACGGTTAGCCCGTCTAGCTGGATGGCGGCTTCCAGAACTCCGGAACTTCCGGAACAGTTGTTGTAGAGATGTGTCTGCTGCTAGAACTCTGTGTGTCATTGACCTGGTCTCTAATCTGAGCTGCTGTTAACCTGCGATTTCTGAGGCTGGTGACTCGGAAGAACTTATCCTCCGCAGCAGAGGTGACTCTTGGTCTTCCTTTCCTGGGGCGGTCCGCATGTGAGCCAGTTTCTTTGTAGCACTTGATGGTTTTTGTGACTGCACTTAGGGACACTTTCAAAGTTTTCCCAATTTTTCGGACTGACTGACCTTCATTTCTTAAAGTAATGATGGCCACTCGTTTTTCTGTACTTAGCTGCTTTTCTTGCCATAATACAAATTCTAACAGTCTATTCAGTAGGACTATCAGCTGTGTATCCACCTGACTTCTGCACAACACAACTGATGGTCCCAACCCCATTTATAAGGCAAGAAATCACACTTATTAAACCTGACAGGGCACACCTGTGAAGTGAAAACCATTTCAGGTGACTACCTCTTGAAGCTCATCAAGAGAAGGCCAAGAGTGTGCAAAGCAGTAATCTAAGCAAAAGGTGGCTACTATGAAGAACCTACAATATGACATTTTTTGATCAGTTGTTTCACACTTTTTTTTGTTATGTATATAATTCCACGTGTTAATTCATAGTTTTGATGCCTTCAGTGTGACTCTACAATTTTCATAGTCATGAAAATAAAGAAAACTCTTTGAATAAGAAGGTGTGTCCAAACTTTTGGTCTGTACTGTATATATAGAGATCAGATTTTATTTTTACATTAGTCAATTCCTAAGACTTACCCAATGACACAAGTTGTAATTTTTACAAGTTTGCAGTATTACACAACAAAGAATATGTACTGTAATTTGTTATATATATATTATGTATGTATGTATGTATATGTGTGTGCGTGTGTGCGTGCGTGTGTGGCGAGAGAAGAAGAGAGAAATGTTATATAAAATATTTTCAAATTTTTATATATAACAGCATAAATGACTTAGTGTTTTATTCCTCATACACATTAGGATTTGTTAACACTAACAGTACATTTATTTATTCATAAAATGTATTTATAATATCTTTATTTATTATAAATAAAACACTGTTTTCATCTGTTTCTAGTCAAATGTGTATTAGAAACTATTTAGTTCCTATTATTACTTGTCATAGCAGTGATAAAGCTTCATTCCATCAACAGACTCTATTTTTTCTTTTTGTTAAAGCTGTATTGTTTGTCAGAGAACTTAAATAAACACAATCCACAGCCCTCTGCTTAAAGATCTTTGTCAGAAGACTGAAAGAAGTTTCGACCTCTAAACACTACAAATAACTGACACTGGAGAAGATTTCTAGAAATATTTTCCTCTCGAAAATGTCACCATAATTATAATGTAAGCGATTTGATTAGGTGAGGTGTCTGCTTTACAAGTACCTGTGTATATTATCACTACAGACAAGAGAATGCATTAGAATATAAAACATGATCTGAATTATATCTGGAATTGCTGTCCAAGCAGATTTCATTGCACCAAAAGTCAGAGTCAAGCGTTCAAAATTGTAAGATATTAATCCAAAATGACAATCAAAAAACTGTTAATTTTTTTTTGTTCATGTGTTTGATACCTCAGCATTCCTTTACACTGTATTTTTCAGAGCTAGAGGGAAAAGAGATCGTGCTGTCACACTTTATAGAGACAGTAGCAGTAGAGGCAGGTGTTGATGAAGTTGCCTTCTGTTTCACCTCAGCTGGATGTTGACACTAATGCATGCAAGCATTACTGACATTCCACGAGTGTTTAACATTCAGTTCTTCGCTGACCTCAAAATTGTTGCTCTTGACATTGTCGGAATCATTATAAGGGAAACGTGTACATGCAGTCATTTATCAGTAAAAATTCTGGAATGCAATACGTCAATAAACAGGATTTACTAAACATTACCCTACAGAGGTACATTTGTAGGTAGTTTATCTTTTTCAGCGTGACACTCTATTTGCTGTACACTTTACAGTAGTTCTTATCTTAAATAGTTTGTTTCCTGTTTGAAATAATTTTCTACCGGAAATGTGCAATGTGTTCAAAACTTATATACCTGTGATTAGTGTGTTGAAAGGGTAAATGTCTTGATTCTGGTGGTATAATCAACAATCGCCTCAGCCTGGTTCTGTGTCTATCGCCCCCACAGAGATTAAGAACAGTGCCATCAAAAGTGCTATATGTATTGGCATTAGTGTGGATGTGGCCCAGGCTTGTATTTCCAGTAATTTTCCTGGCATCTAGTGTATGATTTCTAGAAATGTTTTCAAGGGTACGTTAGCAAACACACTGTTTATTGAGTTTAAAATATGAGCCTTGGTGTGTTGCTAGTGCTCTCAGGGTGTGAACCAAAACAACCGGTCTGAGGTTTATTTTACTTTTCCCATTGTGTCTTTCTGAAAAAATGGTTTTCATGGATAAGTTGTCCGCCCTGTAAACCTCTCAGCTACACTACATTGACAAAAGTTTATAAACACCCGACCGTAAGATTTGTATGTGCTTTTTGAACATCTCATTCCACATTTAGTTTCCATTTGCTGCTATAATACCCTCCACTCTTCTGAGAAGTTGTTCTACTTGTGTGGTTGTAGACATTTTGCTCATTCAGACACAAGGGTGTTAATATAGTGAGGTACTGATGTACCAGGCAGCTTTCCAATTCATCCTAAAGGTGTCAATGGAGTTGAGGTCAAAACTCTATAGCAGGCCACTCCCATGTAAACCATATATTCATGGAGTTTGTTTTTTTCAGTGACATTGTCATGCTGTAACAGGTGTGTGTCTCTTATCATCTTGCACACATAAAAAAAAAAACAAACATAAAATGTAACAATATTTACATTATGTATGTGATTATAGATATTTTTATAATAAAGTATCCATCTATCTATCTATCTTACTCACTTACTTACTTACTATTTTATGGATACCTGTCATATGTGAGGTCTCCCTAAACTACTATTAGAAAGATGGAGGCACATGTATTTATGTATATATTAGATATTTTATAGTAATTTGTAATATTTAAAGTAATTAATCTAAATTAATGTGCACAGCCTTAGAAAGAATTTTCTCCATAGCAACATAGAGGTACATACAGAATGAAGCACATTTTGAGCTAAATTGCTGAATCATTTTAATTATATGGTGAAATTGGCAATTTGTATAAACCAAAGGGTCAAGGCACAAGATGCATTTGATGAACTTAAGAAGATTACATTACATTATATATATGTCAGAAATATTACAGTAGACACCACAAGTGTTAACACCACAGCTTCATTATTAGGAGACACATGACACACATGCAGTTCACACACAAGTCACTCTACCTCTCGCTCTCACTCTCGTTCTTTCACTCTCTCTCTCGCTCTAATAATTATTTATTAAATTTCAGATAAATGTAATCTTTTTACATCATCATTATTCTTTTTTTTTAATAGAATTTTAGATGTAATAACTTGTGTATATAAAATAAATAACAAAAATAAACTGTTCATTTTTTTCCATATAGTCAGGTTTGCACTGCAAACCTCAATGACAGCGATTGTAACTATATTAATAAGATGATTACGCTGCCATCACTTTCCTTGAGGCTCTTGAGCGGTTGTTATTGTGTGGTCGGGCTATTACATTAGAGCTATTTATTTCTTTGAAATAAAGAAGTTCTGAAGTAATTTCAGTTTCATTACCTTTGCAGTAGCTGATAGCATCTTCTGCAAAGTCATTTCGTTTGCTGTACCTGCGATCACAGTTTTGAGTTGAAGTATGCACTCTTCAGTTTTTGCTGAGACTTTTCTCACTTTGCTAAGGGTTCCTGGAAGGGTTCCTGTTTACTCAAAATATGGCTCGAGTGTTCCAGTTACATGATGGTCCAGGAAGTGCCTGTACGCTCTGTTGTGATGTGCTCAAGAGGCTCCTATGGGCTTTGTGGTTTACACTTCTGCAAATAGAGGGGCCAATTTTTATACATGTATAAAAAAACTCCTGAAACAACGCTGTTATCAGATAAATAATTGAATATTTACCACAGAAATTGCAAGAATTGCATAATTTCTTTTTCACTTCTCCAGTAGGGTTTCACGCTATTACGACAATTCAATTTACAGAAACTGGATAAACAAAAATAGCTTTTCATATCTAAAGTAAGTCATTAGGTATGGCCCTACATTTACGCCATCATTAATTGTATACTTTATAAAAAAATCTCATTGTATGTGAACATCATTCATTTATATTGAGTATAGATTTGCAGCTGTTTTGCATCTGGTGTTTCAGCAGCTCTTACAAGAATACGTACAGTAGTAAATCGCTAAGCCACACAATATTGTAGACTAAATCTGTGGCATATCTGGTCCAAGCCAGAGGCAGATGAGTTCCCTTTAGAGTGTGATTCTGCTCAAGGTTTTTTTTTTCTCATGTAATTTCAGGTAGATTTTTTTAATGTAGGGTCTTACTCATTTTGCTTATTTGGAATTAGATTTATCTAAAGCTGCTTCCAAACTCTGAAGATTTTGTACAAATTGAACAAAATTGAATTTAATTGAATTTTGAACAACAATGAAGGTTTTGTTATGACCGCCTCAGTCATTGAGATTTTGAAAAGCACAGGAAGTGAATTGAAAATGAATTGAAGTGGCCCACATGCACAGACCTGAAGGTACTAAGGAGCTTTAACTGTTGCACAGGGTCCAAAATCCATCCCCAAGTGCCTTGTCCTTGTTTGCTATTAGAGGATGTGTCTTAGTGCAGTTATTCTCTCTATAGAGTGCTTCACAAAATAATAATTTCAGAATGATGAACTCTGGATTCAAAAATATGCAATACTTAAGATTTTTTTTTTCCTTTAAACATAATTGAACATTTTACTGTAATAAATTTGTGTGTAATGCTGAAGGACAGAACATGGTATTGAATAGATCTGGTATTGCATGTTTGTAAGGCATTGTAATGAAGTTTTTAATGATACATTTGGTAACTGCAATGGTATATGTTAGGGATATTCTAAAATTTGGTGTGGTTTGCATAATATGTATGACCAGATACCCCTCTACTAAAAATGAAGTTGTTCCATTGTGTTTTTCTTTCATTTCTTATGTTTGACAAAATGAACGTGAGCCTTTGCCTATTTACTAAAATTGCTGTATTCAGTAATTGACAGTAAGAGACATGCAAAAATCAATCATTAAGTTCAAATTAGAAATGTTTACAATATCTGTATTACTCTGTGTCTAACTAGCGATAAATAGACTTAGCGAATTGTCTTTAAGTTTACATAGAACTTTTGGAAGGAGTCTCCAGTCAGAGGTAAATGTGGACTGTGGAAAAGAGGACTTTGTCGCTGCATAGTAACATGAGAAAATTCATTTCTTTTTATCGTATTAACTTAGGAAATTAGAAAGGACCAGTAACGGAAGGGCATTTTAAAACAGTTAAGTGAAAACAGTAACAGGAAATTGTCCTGTGGAGGAACTTATTTATAAATAAATAAAAAACGTGCACTACATAAACGGGTCATACATAAAAAAAATTGCAGATATTAGGAAATTGTATTGGCATACGAGAAACACATTTCGACATGTTATTGCAAAATAATCAGATTCATGGTGGTGTTACAACACTCTGTCGTTGATTCTTTTCCCATAACAGTACATCCCGTTATGTTTTATTTCTTAGTTGTCAGTTTTCTAAAAGGGATATTGGCAGTCATGGCTCACTAAAGTGGAATCTGTTCCCTAATTATTTGTTCGCGAGTGTCCAATTCGATTCATCAAACCAGGCATGTTGCTGTAAAATACTTTATTTGGACAGCAGTGTCCACTTCCTACAAATGATATTGATGAAGTTTAATTTGTTTAACAGACTGAAGGTCTAGTAAAGTAAAAGGAAATAAAAAGTGAATTCAGACGTGTGTACTAGTGGTTTGTGTTTGCAGAGTGTCTGTGTAAACCGTGGCCTCGAGTCGAGTGGAGCTCATTAGTCCTACATTACAGAGGATAAGGGCAGCTAAAAGGCCAGCGAGCTAATTGACTCAGTATTAGTGAAGATAAGTGAATGTGTCAATTATCTGACCAAGGGTATTTTATATTAAGTAGGGAACATAATCGGAGATAAAGCAAGCAGTAATAAGAAGCGAATCCAAAGGAGCTCGGCCGGATGTAAAAGGGGGTTTACACGATTGAGGTTTTCAATAGCCATGTTCACATCGAGCTCATTTTAATGCAAATATAAGGCAACCAAAAACCAGAATTGTTGTCCTGTGTGTGTGTGTGTGTGTGTGTGTGTGTGTGTGTGTGTGTGCTGGTGAGGCTCGTTGTCAAGGTTATCATTTGAATGTAATTTCTAGAATTTGTCTTTTTTTTGTGTGCAAATTTTGTGCACTTCCTATACAACTTCCTGGTTTTGTTAGTCAGTGTAGTATAAAACCACAAAATACTAAGGCAAATAAAATAAAAAACCATTTGGAAATTATATATTTATACCACCAAAAAATAGATAGAATGTAATGAATCAAAATACATTTTTATTTGCAGAATTAGGAATTTCTTACACTTTGTCTGTTCAACAGTTTTTTGACAGAGTATGTGTCATGGTGCTTGCAAACTAGATTAGAGCCAGATGTGTAACACCTGCATGTCTTGTACTTAATGAATTGTGATTTTGGTCAGAACAGGAACTGCTGAAGCCAGTTGAACAGGAAAACAAAAGCACAAAAAGGAACAAAACGCATGAAAGGAGGTTTTACTCGCTGCAACAACACGCCTAAAACAAAAATGCTTGTTGCCGCCGACAAATCATTATTAATTATTTTACAAACATTTAACTTACACGGCTGTTCTTATGATTAAGGGGATAATGAATTGTGTTAATTATTGTGTACTTCCACAATGGATATATGTATGGATTTAAATCGCTCATATACTCATATATACACACAACATCTGCAAAGATGAGGACAAAGGGAGGACGAGGAGGTTACACTAATGGCAAACTACCAAAAGGAAAACTGCCGGTTGGAAAAATACCGCCTTTATGCCGTGAGAGGTTTTAGTGGTTAAAACAGAAGTGATTTTGCCTACATTATGACAGTAGAACATTCAATTATTTTTTAGAATTATCTTTTCTTTCAAGGATTCTAAGGTTTCAGGATCATTGTGTTTTGCAAAAACAAATTTCTGAATTCTCTTTATTGCTAAGAAATTACAACCAGACAATAAAACATATATATTGCAGATAGGTCGATAGATAGATAGATAGATAGATAGATAGATAGATAGATAGATAGATAGATAGATAGATAGATAGATAGATAGATAGATAGATAGATAGATAGATAGATAGATAGATAGATACTTTATTATAAAAGTATATCTATAATCACATACATAATGTAAATATTGTTACATTTTAAATGTCTTTTTCTTTTTTTTAAATGTGTGCAAGATGACAAGAGACACACACCTGTTACAGCATGACAATGTCACTGAAAAAAGCAAACTCCATAAAGATATGGTTTACATGGGAGTGGCCTGCTATAGAGTTTTGACCTCAACCCCATCAACACCTTTAGGATGAATTGGAAAGCTGCCTGGTACATCGGTACCTCACTATATTAACACCCTTGTGTCTGAATGAGTAAAATGTCTACAACCACACAAGCAGAACAACTTCTCAGAAGAGTGGAGGGTATTATAGCAGCAAATGGAAACTAAATGTGGAATGAGATGTTCAAAAAGCACATACAAATCTTACGGTCGGGTGTTTATAAACTTTTGTCAATGTAGTGTAGCTGAGAGGTTTACAGGGCGGACAACTTATCCATGAAAACCATTTCTTCAGAAAGACACAATGGGAAAAGTAAAATAAACCTCAGACCGGTTGTTTTGGTTCACACCCTGAGAGCACTAGCAACACACCAAGGCTCATATTTTAAACTCATTAAACAGTGTGTTTGTAAACGTACCCTTGAAAACATTTCTAGAAATCATACACTGACTCGTGACTGGAAATACAAGCCTGGGCCACATCCACACTAATGCTTATACATATAGCACTTTTGATGGCACTGTTCTTAATCTCTGTGGGGCCGATAGACACAGAATCAGGCGATTGTTGATTATACCACCAGAATCAAGACATTTACCCTTTCAACACACTAATCACAGGTATATGAGATTTGAGCCAGCAAAAATGGAACGGTTGACAGAAAAAATACTATTTATGTGAGTGGTAACAGCGCTGAGCATGTCTAATGCCTTTGTATAGCAGCAGGAATAAAACATGCTTTATTCTAATATGCAGAATTTCTATTACATATGGAGTGACAAAAGCAGCACTGACAGGAGTTAAGTGTACAGTTTTGGATGTGTTATAGTTGGCTCATGTGGCAAAGAACTGTTATGCCATTCACACTACAATTTTCGATGTATCTGTTCCTGAAAAGTGTTTTCAGTGCAGTTATAGCCTTAACAACAACAACATTCAATACACGAAAAATATGTGTTAGCATGGACCTGACCGTTGAGGGTGTAAAAAAAATAAATAAAACAATTAATATGAATAAAAATGGTTAAACTAACATCAGGGTTTTAAAATTTATTTTATATTTTTCCAGACCCAGCACCATTCGCAACAATAAATCAGTACTTTGTGTTCTTGAACCCAAGTCCAATTATGGTGGACTTTTTTGAGTGGTCTTGAGTTTACCTATGTTAACGTCTAGGGTGCAAGCTAGGTCAAGAGCACACTATGTAATTGTATTCCTGCCCAACAAATACAAGGTCTCAAACAACAAACAAAACTAAGCAAGAACAATTAGTCATGTATTGTGCACTCACTAACAATAAGTGTTAAAGGGTTGCACTCCTGGCACTGGGTAACACATGCTTAGCTGAACCTTATTTATAGTTTTAAGTTTCACAGAGATGTGAGGCACAAAGAATAAAACAACAAATCATAGTGTCAGTTGGCAAAATATTTTTCAGATATTTGGAATGAAGCAAATGCATGAAATTGTCAAAAACTTGATAATTTACTATAAATGATCCCACCCAAACCAACAACCAGCATTGATGGTTGCAAAGAAATATTCAGTTCAGTTCAGTATTTTTTTCTATTGCACTTTTAACAATGGCCATTGTCCCAAAGCAGCTTTAAGAAATAAAAGGTTTATAAAGTTGGAATGTATTAGTGCAGTGGCTATAAGTTTGTTCCTAATAAACAAGCCAATAGTGACTGTGGCAAGGAAAAACTTCCTGAGAGGGTATGAATAAGAACCAGAATAAAAAAATAAAACCAACTCAATCTGGGTGGCACCGAATGTCTATTCATAATAGTTTCATCATTGTTTAGTGTACTGTTTAATAATAAGCAGGTAAATGCAGAGTTGTTTATGCAAACTGTGGCACTTAGCCATTGTATCAGACTGTTTATATTAATTAAACTTTCTTTCGGCTTCTCCCGTTAGGGGTCGCCACAGCGGATCCTCCGCACGTTTTGATTTGGCACATGTTTTACGCTGGATGCCCTTCCTAACGCAACCCTCCCCAATTTATCTGGGCTTGGGACCGCCACTGAGAGTGGCTGGGGATGGTCCCCTGACCGGGGATCGAACCCGGGTCGCAGCGGTGAGAGCGCTGCATCCTAACCACTAGACCACCAGGGACCAGACTGTTTATATTAATTACAGTCCAAATTAATCCTCATAGTTCTTCAATTGCTCAGTAACTTTGTGTTTTAATGCTATTCATGTGAAACCATCCCCAGCTGCACAGAGTAACTGATGAGAACTCCATTCAGAGGTAGGGCATCAGGATAGTACCACTTAGATAAAGTAAAGTAGGATCTTAGAATCTGTGAGGGATGGTTTCCAATCCCCACAGTAGATGCCTTAAATCTCTCTGATAACAACACAAACTGCTAAAGATATTAGCAAAATTAGCATCAGTACCTTTGCACTTTGGGGCCATTATTAATCAAAAAACGGTGCATTTGAGCATAAGCAGTGTAAATGCTGATCCGATCCAATATGACTAGCTACTTAGGGATTAACCCCTGGGTGGAATATACAACATTGACATTCTGAAAAAAGGGATGATAGGCGTTTTGGGTGGGACTGCAAGAGATTTCATCATTTTACTCTGAAAGACTTGCAATTTAAACAATCATAATATACTGGGATTTTGGAAATTTCTGTTTATTTTTTTTCCGACTGTGATGAAATGAAATAGCAGTAACTTAACAGCAGATTTGAGGGTTTTACAGCATACACTAATTCAGTACACATCAATTAGATGTTACGTAGAATATAGTTTGAAATACATTTCTCTTAAATGAGTACAGAATTGATTTTGATCCAACTGTCTAAATGCCCTTATTGTATATGTGTGCCCTTGATGCTTTTCTCACAATCGCATGGTAAATGTAATGACAATGGATTTGAATAAAAAAAAAAAAATGTCCATAGCCAGAATTTCATTCTGAAATTTGTAGAACTGCTAGCACTACATGTCTAATGTCCACCATGATGAGTAAGCTAACACTGTGAACAGCAGGATACTCATTACTCACAGACACCCTGTGGCACTACACAGCATGCACCAGAAGCCCCTGCAGAGTCTGACATTTCCGGCAACATGCCCTAAAGCATGTCTTTGCTCCTCATTACATTAGTACACTGCAAGTGATGCGGCTGTTTAAATGCAGGTAAGGTAAGGCCTGGTGCACAGTGAAGTCAGAACACAGATGTCTTTGAATGTCTGAAATATTGAACAGGAAGGTGTGTTTATAAGAGTGTCTCCTGTGCCATAACCTCAGTGGGTTGATTGTCTGGTGAATCGGCAACGTCACATGTTAACCAAGATCGGTGATGTTGACAACGTTTAGCACTGTTACGAGTATTGCCGACTGAGTACCATATTGATGCCATTGATTCATAATTAATAGTTTACAATGAGTGTTAATTTCCGGACTATAAAGTGCACCCATATATAAGCCGCACCCACTGAATTTTACAAATATTTGAATTTTGAACATAAATAAGCCGCATCTGTTTACACTGAATCTAATGTACTTTACACAGGCTTTAACGAAAGACACATTACACACGGTGTAACGTGTGTTTTTTTTTTTTTTTTTTTTTTTTTTTTTTTAATTTCCGTTCGGAAATTTCATTAGTCTAATGTTATGGGGTTTAGTTTTTTTGGCTTGAAGTTTGTGAAACCGGGAAAAACCCAGGAAAAATTCATAAATAAGCCGCTTCGTTGTTTAAGCCACGGGGTTCAAAACCTGGGAAAAAAGTAGCGGCTTATAGTCCGAAAAATACGGTACTTTTAATTGGAGCATATATATATGATAACATTTTAGTCTATTTTGGCAGTATTGACACAAACCAATTTACTATAACAGGTTTTTACATTTGTTTAATTAAAACTATTATTTAGAAAACCTACTAAAAATAGCTTTGAGTATCAATCTTTTAGATCTTCCATGTTAATACATTCTTTTAGACATAACCTCAGAGACTCAAATCACTAAACATTTCACAGGTTTATATGGAAACATTTAAAGAGCTTTTAGCTCTCTAGATGTAATAATGTACAAGTGATGCAAAGTGAACAGTACTACTCACATATCTGCTGTATCTCTATGTGCACATGTAGTCACGAGTCAGACAAAACCCTGGCTCAAGGCTAAAGGAGTTTGAATACCAGAATTACCTATACACCATTGAAGGCTCTTTACTATTTACTCTCAGCTGCTTTGTTTAAGAAGGAATTTATTTCATCTTAATAATATAATATTAGGAAAATATGGCAATCTAGCGAAATCTGTGGCACAGACCTGTTTATTGTTTCATATAATTTTTTCTCCACTACCTTTTAGGAAAATGAATAGTTTGAATTGTTCATCTGATGCTGTTATTATGCTGTTTTTCATTGTTTTCTTTTATTGTTAAAAGCCAGATTTTGTATGATTAGAACTCTGGTTGGGATTTTCTTTAGACCAAATTTATAATCCAGATTTGTACACCATGCATTTTGTGTTGAAGCACCTCAATTTAACTAATGTGTTCTAGGACGAATTATCGCTCAGAAATGTCAAATATTCCCCAATAAACATCCATGTGAGAATCTGGAAAAATTTGCGCAGAGATTTTGAATGCTCTCCTATAACTGCCAATGCCTGGAATTCCCGTCCCAGTGCCTACATCATGCTTGCATTCGAATGGAATTGCAAAGGAGAAACCTACATATTTGCAATGCATGAAGAATATGATGAATGATATGAACATGTAGTTGCACTAGGGTTTTATATTGTGTGGTGATGCAGTGAGTCATGTTGCAGCCCTTCAGCTTCAGGGTCATCAGTGCTCAGATTACTGTTTAAGAAAAGTTTGACACATTCCCCCTCGTGTCCATGTGGGGTTCCTTAGGGTTCTAAGGTTTCCGCCCATCTCCAAAATAAACTTTTAATTGTGTGTGTGTGCGTGCGCGTGGTGTTTTCCCACCTCATACCCAGTGTATTCGGGATCACCATAACCCTCTTCTGCCTTCATCGCACTGCTCCTGGAACGTATCCAAAGGTGTTGTCGAAGAATGTTCATTTGAGCTTTCACTTTGGCTCAACTTACAGCTGCTCCCATCAATCATTTTTCATTTTCTTTTTAGAGAACGTTTCATATATGCTTGACAGTGCAGGGAACATCCAACACCATACTGCTCAGGCAGTCCTGGGCTGAACGATATACGCATAGCACAGAGCTCACTGTACTTTCAGTTCTGTCATCGTGGAACTGTCAACAACAGCTCACATGGGTGGGGTAGTTTAGTGAAACTTGTGTAGGCATGTGAATTGTTTGAATTGATTGCTTTTACATAGAAAGTACAGATAAGATGTGTTTGGCGATGAACAATTCAATTCTGTAATGATCAGTAGATTCAAAAAATAATTTTTGATAAACAAACAAAGAAAGAAAATAACTATGAAAAAAACTATACGCAGTGGTCCCCTGGAACTCGCAGGGGTTACGTTCTAAGAGTTCCGAAAATCCGCGAATTTTAGACGCACCCCTATGGTACCTTATTGAATTCATCTAGACATTATGTCACTTTAATACAATAATGTGTTTGAACATTTTTTATGAAATTCTTTAAGTAAGCACGTAGTTTAAAATGTTATTCCCAACGTTCCTGAACATTCGGTCCCACTGCGGATTCCTGCGAATTTTAAGATAATCCGCAACTTGCTGTTAGTCAGGTTCCAAATGAGAACTTTCTGAGCTGCGACTTATATCATGTTACTTCAGTACATAACAACAGCAAACATTAAACATGAAGCATATTGAGTCTGATCCGCAAGATTTCAAGCGAGTCATAATATTCAGTTCCAGTCAGTTATTCTATTTGTAATAACGTAATAATTAAAAATGTTTTATCTTTATAAACTATTAAAAATAATGTTGTACTGCCCAATATGCTATATAATAATAATAATAATAATACATCCTAGGTTTGCTTGGGTTGCAAAGATCTTTCTCAGACTACACTGCTAATGATCATGACTCAGAAACAAACAAAAAAAGATTTCAGGTAAACTCTCATTTATACCCAAACACACAGATGGTGTGAAAAAATGGTTTCCTGCGTGGGACAGCTCTATCTCACTGTGCCTTTTTGTGATTTTGGTCACAAAGATGATGTAGTTAGGTACGTGTGATAGGCCGAGCTTTGATCTCTCTTTGTCTTTCATTTCTCTCAAACCCGGGTGATTGTGGGGGAACAGTGGAGTTCTCGTAAAAAGGGGACAGGGAGAATATGGCAAGCGTGTACAAACACCACACAAGCGGAACATCAGTGCATTGCCCACACAGTACGATTCTGAGCATCAAACTGAAATCTGAGCTGAACATGTCCCACTCCCAAGTTTCTTTTTGGTGTGTCGTCTGAGCTTTGTGGTTAATGTGGCTCACGAAAGTGCTGCTCTTCCTCATATAAAGCAGCATTAAGGATTTTCTAAGGCCTGCTTTTGAAGTACTGAGGAATTTGAAGGTTAGACATTGTCACATCAACTATTAAAGCATGTTTTCATTATTGCACAGGCAGCTCTAGGATTGTTGGCCTTCTGTATAAAAAAGAGCAAATATGTTTCAAACACTTGATGTTTTCTAGGGGAAAGTGAGGGCTAAAACTTTTTTTTTTTTTTTTAAGTCTAACAACATGAATGAATACTTGCAGACACTCCTTTATCCAAAAAATTGCTTAATAGCCTTGGATTTGTATATGTACATTGAGTTCTTTCTTCAAATTAGAAAACTGTAAAGTTTTGATTTTGTGTTGCATAAGCATTTCAGTGTTGGTGTATTTTTAGGGGTCATTATCTCTGTAATTGTAACATCTTTGGATAGCCATCTTTGGCTGCCAGATATTCATATAGAGTGCAATCTTCATAATAAACCACCAGTGGAATAGGGGGCTTCCGAATGTTTGTATAACATTTCACTGTAAAGGCTCATGGCTTTCATGGCCATAAAGGACCACTTGCGTTTTCATTTCACAAGAGAAAAATACAGTGTTCCAGTTGCAGCACAATTTCTCACATGACCTTAATATTTGCTAATAACCTTAACAGTAAACAACTGACAATTGGAAAGCAGTATATTTTAAACAATAATATTGGCTGAATGAATGTGACTTGATTGAATGTATGTAATGTGCAGAGGAGGGACATGGGGTATATCGGTAGGAGAATGCTGTGGATGGTGCCACCAGGAAGGAGGAAAAGAGGAAGACCAAATAGGAGGTTTATGGATGTGGTGAGGGAAGACATGCAGGTAGTTGGTTTGAAAGAGGCAGCTGTAGAGGACAGGGGGGTATGAAGACGGATGAGCCGCTGTGGCGACCCCTAATGGGAGCAGCCGAAATGTAATGTTTATTTATTTCAGTCAGTTCTTCTCTTAAAGGGTGTCAATAATTCTGGAGTTCTCAGAAGCTATAAAAAGCAGTTCAACCATACTTTGATTTCTATAACATATGTAGGTGGATTATGAAAAGAAAAAAAAAAAACCCTCATCAAATTATCTCACCATGTGCGTACTTTTGTGATGTTTCAGTCTCACTCCTCATCTCTGAGCTGTAAAATCAGTCAGGTTTCACTCAGGGCGTTTTTTTTTTTTTTCTTTTTTCTTTTCTCAGTGTTCTGTGTGGATGCAGATTGACTGCTTTCGTGCCTTAAAAATGTGTGTCACACATTCATTTCATAAAAACAGGGTCAGTCCTCAGTCTGCTTCTGGAAATATGTCATAATATTGAGTTCAATCGCCTGCAGCCAGCAGCGAACACATTTAATGAACCGTCATTAAGTTTGTGTAAGTTCTGCTATGAGGATGCTGTATCCGCCTGCTCCAATTAGACACATTTGTTTGGTGGTGCTAAGTGGTTTAAAATCGCCAAGACGAACACTTTCGTTAGTCCTTTTAGTTACTTATCGTGGTTTCTTTATATTCTCGTTATGCAGCAGAAAAGAATTCAGGATTGAGGTACGGTGGATGCTTTGAAGAAATGTCAGTGCTTTCTGATGAAACTGTGCGCAACAAGAGATTATATATTTACATTTCTTTTGCAAGTTTTTAAGACTTTTATGTCCCGTCTTCTCTCTGCGGCCTTGTGTTTTTTTTTGTCTTGTCGCTTGGCTGGTCATCAGTTAACTGTCTACCGGTTGTTGTTGATGTCACTGTCACACACACACGCATGTCACTGTGGGGAGATGACAGGAAACCCAGTGATGAGTATCTCACCGTTCCTATAGAAACCCAGGCATGTACTGCCAATTTAGATTAAAATACTTTTTTCAGACAAAACACTTCACAAAACACTTCACAACCTTGCCTGTGCCTCTTCTGTATGGAGACAAGTTCTGATGGTAAATGCGTATACAGTATGCAGCTGTCCATTCGACACTCGGTTTATTTTCTCATTGCGCTTTACAGTAGGTCAGGGGTTTAGATAATACACATATACAATAATACAAATGCCATACAAACATAAACCTACTGGTGCACTGTAAGACTGTCATTTAGTACAGTTTTGAAGTATTTGACCTTTATCATTTTAATCTCTTAGCATTTTGAATTCAGATTTTTTTTTTTATCGTGTAATATTTTACTTTTTACTACAATACGTTGCATGAAACATGCTGCTCTTCAGTGAATCCATAAACCGGTTGAAGCTTTCTTCTCAAAAAGGTATAATATGCAGGAGAATGGAACACTGAAATGGATCAGTTAATAAATGTAAAGTTCTTATAGATCAGTACTTTTAATACTTAAGATTCAAGAGGTTATTTTCATATGTACAGGAAACAGTCTGTTAATTGTGAATACTCCAGCAGCCTGTGACATCAATTATGTACAACATATTATAATGTATAAATTCACAATATTTGCATATGCAAGAAGACGAGGAAAAAAAGTATGTGCATATATTGAGTGTGCGGTGTGTGATGTAAACATAGCAGACATTCATGTGCAATGTCCTTCAGAGGGAGATTCTGTAATAAGTGCATTAAAAGCAAGTGCTTTTGCGATTTTTATATTTATACTTTAATTTTAGCAGGATCTTTTGACATTTATTTAAATACAGGACTGATATATATACACAGAGGGGGCAAAAGTACACACATCCTTCACTTAAGTAGAAGTTCACTCATGTTTTAAAATACTCTGAATTACTGAATATACTTTTTTACTCAAGTTAAAGTAAAGAAGTTTAGGCTCTGAAATGCACTTAAGTAAACAGTTGCTATCACCACCACCTGTTTTAGTGTCACGCTGGTAACTGGACCTCACGTCTTGGTCTATTTAAAACTAGACTTTTCAAACTTTCTATTCATATATTTATGTCTGTAAGGCTAGTATTCACTTAAAATGAGGTCTTTTTTTATTTATGTGTCTGTGAAGAGAGATGACGGAGAGAGAGACTGCAGAGAGCGCCCCCTGTCTGTTTTCTTTCTTTTTACAAACAGTGTTTTGTTGTTTGTTTCGCCGTTATGAGGATAAAATGCTACAAAACGTGCAGACGCGTTTGTTGACCATAGAGAGTTCATTGCCGGATGTGTGCATCATGACGGATTTTTAATGCTGATTTGAGACTTGCCGCATCGGTAAAACAAATGTTTACTCATAAAGAAAAAAAATAAATAAATAAATCAGTGAAACTTATTTAATTTGTTTTATATCCGAGTGAAGAAAGGACGTCGTGAATAAATGTGTGTTGCGTAAAAGGTTTTAGTTTTGCCTCTTTTATATTGATTTATTAATATTTTTAATAAAAAATAGTCAAACAAAAATGCACGCTGCATTAATGCCGCGTTAATAAAATTAGTGCCGTTAAAATGAATTGCTGTTAATGGGTTACGGTGTTCATTTTGACAGCCCTAATTAATATATTAATACAAAACTAATTTAAGATTTTGTTACCTAATAAATGTGTCCAGGCTCAACAGCCACCATACAGAACACAAGCAGAGAAAAGATGATGATGATCAAGTGATTATTAATGTCCCTGTACTCGGTCATGTTTACATTGCTGACTCCCTTTGTCTCATCCATGTTAGTAAACTAGACTAAGTCTGTGGTGTGTAAGAGCCAGGAAATGATACCCCAGTGGTAGATGGACAAAGCTGCGCAAAGAAAAAAAAAATTGACATTTCATTAAATAGATTAAAACTAAAGTAACGAGCCTGTTTTGCAATTTACTTAAGTACAGTAACTAAATATTATGTATGTGTGTGTGTATATATATATATATATATATATATATATATATATATATATATATATATATATATATATATAATCGATCATACAAACATAAGCGATTGCTTGATTTGAAAACATTGTTTTAAACAGCCTGTGGAATGGATTAACATTAGTCAAATATTCTCAAATATTCTCTTCTGAATGAGAAAACAAGCAAAAAAAAAAGTGCATAATTGTTGTATGCTGCAAATGTAATGCAAGCAGGCAAGTGCATTATATAGACCAAAGTTTGTGGACACCTGTGCATAAGATTCCCATGAGTTTTTTAACAAACCATTCCAAATTTAATCCCCATTTGCTGTTATAATAACCGCCACTCTTCTGGGAAGATGTTCCACTATATTTTGGAGTGTGCTTGTGAAGATTTCTGCTCATTCAGCCAAAAGGGTGTTAATAAAGTCAGTGTTCTAAATTATCCCAAAGGTGTTCAGGAGGGTTGAAGAACTTCCACTCCAATGCATGTAAAGCATGTCTTTATGAATCTCACTCTGTGCAAAAGGGTGGAGCATGCTGGAACAGGTTTGTCTCTTCTAGTTCAAGAAAAGGGAAATTAATTACTCCTACATTCAAAGACGTCCTATACAATTGGGTGCCTCCGGCTAAGTTTGGGGAAGAACCACATACAGTTGGAAGTTAATTTTCTTAGTATTTTCCCCCACATCACGTACATTTCTTCACCAAGTCATGACAAGAGAAAAAACAAAACAAAAGATGTTTATAATAATGTGTGTATTTGTAACTATTAAGTTATTTTAAAATGATTCTTCAGTCCAATTGGACAGTTGTAGTTTGATTTAAACTGTAGTAGTTTTGGATAACTTATTCATCATATTTTTGTTAAATCGTTGTTTTAATCAGTTCAATTGTTATTAGTGACAAAATCTAGTCTTCAGAGTCTTTTTTAATCACTTAAATCCTGCATTATTAACCTTGCATTATAAAATTATTGTGCTTATTTTACTGAAATACATGTGAAATAATTTTTTCCAATTTTCACAAAAAACTAAAATGTAAATCTTATAAAAATGGCAGACTTTTTAAATGGTTTACACAAAAACAGGTAATACTAAATAGTTTAAACATGTTTTAGAAAGATTTTGTTTTCTCAGTGGATTATTGGCTATTATACCACGTTTCCTCTGAGACACGTGAAGTCATCCAACCACATCTTTTTGAACTGCTACTCATGCTGCATCACTGAACGATATAACGCTCTCAGTGGAAATCACTTTTTGTCGTATCCCATGGCCAATTTTGTTTTATTGGACTTCTAAATACTTATATATGGCTGTGGCATGTTAGAGAATTGAAAAAATTCCCCCATTGTACCGCTTACAGCTTTATATGGATTTCTAATGACCAGAGTTTGTCTTCTTCTTTCGGCTGCTCCCATTAGGGGTCGCCACAGCGGATCATCCGTCTCCATACCACCCTGTCCTCTACATCTGCCTCTTTCACACCAACTACCTGCATGTCTTCCCTCACCACATCCATGAACCTCCTCCTTGGCCTTTCCTCTTTTTCTCCTACCTGGTGGCTCCATCCTCAGCATTCTTCTACCAATATAATTCATATCCCTCCTCTGCACATGTCCAAACCATCTCAATCTCGCCTCCCTCACCTTGTCACCAAAACATCCTACATGCGCTGTCCCTCTAATAAACTCATTTCTAATCTTGTCCATCCTCGTCACTCCCAACAAAAACATCTTCAGCTCTGCTACCTCCAGCTCCACCTCCTGTCTTTTACTCAATGCCACTGTCTCTAATCCATACAACATCTCAGGTCTCACCACAGTCCTATAAACTTTCCCTTTCATTCTTGCAGATACCCTTCTATCACAAATCACTCCTGTCACTCTTCTCCACCCACTCCACCCTGCCTGCAATCTTTTCTTCACTTCTCTAACACACTCTCCATTACTTTGCACTGTTGAACCCAGGTACCTGAACTCCTCCACCTTCACCACCTCTTCTCTCTGCAACCGTACCACTCCACTGCCCTCCCTCTCATTCACACACATGTACTCTGTCTTACTCCTACTGACTTTCATTCCCCTTCTCTCCCGCGCATATCTCCACCTCTCCAGGCTCTTCTCAACCTGCTCACTACTCTCACCACAAATCACAATATCATCCGCAAACATCATAGTCCAGGGAGACTCCTGTCTGACCTCGTCAGTCAACCTGTCCATCACCACTGCAAACAGGAAAGGGCTCAGGGCCGATCCTTGATGTAGTTCAACCCTCACCCTGAACCAGTCTGTCGTTCCTACTGCACACTTCACTGCTGTCACACTGTCCTCATACATGTCCTGCATCACCCTCACATACTTCTCTGACACACCTGACCTCCTCATACAGTACCACAGCTCCTCTCTCGGCACCCTGTCGTATGCTTTCTCTTAATCCACAAATACACAATGCAATTCCTTCTGTCATTCTCTATACTTCTCCATCAACATGCTCAAAGCAAATAAGGCATCTGTGGTGCTCTTCCTAGGCATGAAACCATACTGTTGCTCACAGATGGTCACCTCTTCTCTCAGCCTGGCTTCCACTACTCTTTCCCATAACTTCATGGTGTGACTGATCAACTTAATTCCCCTGTAGTTACTGCAGGTCTGCACAGCTCCCTTATGCTTAAAGATCGGTACCAGCACACTCCTTATACTTTCCTCAGGCATCCTACCACCTTCCAAAATCTTGTTAAACAATCTGGTTAAAAACTCCACTGCCATCTCTCCTAAACATCTCCATGCTTCTACAGGTATGTCATCTGGTCCAACTGACTTTCCACTCTTCATCCTCTTAATCGCTGCTCTCACTTCCTCCTTACTAATCCTATCTACATCCTGCTTTACCAACTCCACATCATCCAACCTTCGCTCTCTCTGATTTTCCTCATTCATCAGCTGCTCAAAATACTCCCTCCACCTTCTCAACACACTCTCCTCACTAGTCAACACATTTCCCTCTCCATCCTTTATTGCTCTAACTTGCAGCACATCCTTCCCAGCTCGGTCCCTCTGCCTGGCCAATAAATAGAATAGTTATGTGTCCAACCTCTACAGCTCCTCATATGCCTTTTCCTTGGCTTTCGCCACATCCCTCTTTACCTGCTGCTGCATCTCCTTGTACTCCTGCCTACTTTTCTCATCACTCTGTCTATCCCACTTTTGTTTCGCCAACCTCTCTCTCCTAATGCTCTCCTGCACTTCCTCATTCCACCACCACGTCTCCTTGTTTTCCTTTCTATTTCCAGATGTCACACCAAGTACTTTTCTAGCTGCCTCCCTCATCACTCCTGCAGTAGTTTCCCAATCACCCAACACCTCTTCACCACCACCAAGCCCCTGTCTGACCTCTTCCCTGAACCTCACACTACACTCTTTCTCCTTCAGTTTCCACCATCTTATTCTTCTTTCAGTCCTCACTCTCCTTCTCTTCTTCTTCGCCACCAAAACCATCCTACAGACCACCATCCGATGCTGTCTAGCTACACTGTCCCCTGCCAACACCTTACAGTCTCCAATCTCCTTCAGCTTGCATCTCCTGCATAGAACATAGTCCACCTGTGTGCACCTTCCTCCACTCTTATACGTCACCCTTTGATCCTAAAATAAGTGTTCACCACTGCCATTTTCATCCTTTTAGCAAAATTTACCACCATCTGCCCTTCCACATTCCTCTCCTTAAGGCCATACCTACCCATCACCTCCTCATCACCTCTGTTCCCTTCACCAACATGCCCATTAAAGTCTGCCCCATCACCAATCGTTCTTTCCTAAGTACACCATCTACCACTTCATCTAATTCACTCCAGAATCTTTCCTTCTCCTCCATCTCACAGCCAACTTGTGGAGCATAGGCACTGATGACATTTATCAGCATCCCTTCAACTTCCAGCTTCACGTTCATCACCCTATCAGAAACTCTCTTCACCTCCACTACACTCTTACTGTACTTTTCCTTCAGAATCCCCCCTAAACCATTTCTCTTTCCATCCACACCATGATAGAACAGTTAACACCCACCTCCACCTCCAATGTACTTTTTCTTTATTAAAGAGCAACACTAAATATACAAGAGAAAACAAAACTAGCCTAAAATGAACAAGTAATTTTTGCTTTCTTTTTAGAAAAATTAACATTTTATTGCTAAAATTGCATACAAGACTATCTGCAAAAAAGAAACTAAACCTATTTAGTGCATTTAATTGCCATATTACATCAAAATTTAAATACAAATATTTAAATAAAAAGTCTTAAATTAAAATAAATTTGAGATTACTCTTTAAAAAAAAAAAAATTCCAAATTATTGAACCATTCCGAAACATCTCCTAATTCTGACTTTTATTTTTCTCGCAATTCTGACTTCATTCCTCAAAATTCTGACTAGTTTTTTTGCAATTCAGACTTTATTTCTCATAAACATCCAACTTTTTTGGTGCACCAGTAACCATGTTGTCTCCATGCGATTCTATAGATTGTAGCCTATTTCATTTTCAATGTGTAAAGCTTTCTGGCACTACAGAGGGAGTGACGCTGCCTGATTGGCTAAGAAAGTGATATTTCGAAATAAAATCACAATTGCAATAGAAAGAAATAGGAATTCCGACAGAAAAAAAAAAAGAATTGCGAGAAATAAAGTCGAAATTGCGGGAAATAAAAACTTGGAATTGGGCCAACTTTTTGTTTTTATTTGACGGATTAGGTTTCTATATGAATCTTCTCCTTGCCCCTTGCTGTTTTCTCCCCATTCCTTCATCTTCTTATTCTTCAGCCTCTTCTGTGTTTACCTGTCCAGAGCGCTGCAAACTTAAGTGGCGCTTCAGTAATAAGGGTCCGTGGGGAAACACAATGTTCCGTGCATAGTTAAATGGATTAAATTATATATTAATAAATAAATTGCCTCAATGATTTTTTGTATTCTAATTACTCAAGGAATTCTTTCAGCCCTAATTAATACAGCACATGGGTTAAGGAGTGAAATGTTTTGGTATCATTCAGGCATTGCAACTGCGGCTGCGGATCTAAAGTGAACCTCAAGGACTTTGTATTGTCTGGCCTTATTGTTAAACTACCTAAGTTAAATGGTCAGGAAATGCATCAGTGTTATGGTCTATACTGTTAAACATAAATAAATGTTCATTTGATTGAACAACATTTGAACAGCCACCATAGCAGTCCCATTTACCTGCCAACCCAATGCTCTCTTTCTTTCTTTCTTTCTTTCTTTCTTTCTTTCTTTCTTTCTTTCTTTCTTTCTTTCTTTCTTTCTTTCTTTCTTTCTTTCTTTCTTTCTTTCTTTCTTTCTTTGTATATGTAATTATTTTATTGAGCTGAGGGCCATGTGTCAGCCATCACAGCTTTATTTTCTGTTTCATAATCCAAGGTATTATTTTATAAATGTTATATTATTTTGTATATTTTGTCCCTTTTTTCAGCTGTAAATGTTCAGTGACCCAAATATCAAACCGAAGACCACATATCCTCACTTAAACTAAAGGCCCCTTGTTTTTTTTATTTTTATTTTTTTATTTATCTATATAAAGCTAGCATTCTACTCACTCAACAGCCCTTCATTCTCACTCACCCAAAATTTTATTTTTGGATGTTGCACTACATTGCACTCTGCTGAACTCAACATGTAGGCTTTATACAAATCATGGTGCCCATTATAACTGTCCTTCACCCTCATTCACATTGTTGCTAAAAATAAATAAATATATATATATATATATATATATATATATATATATATATATATATATATATATATATATATATCCTAAAAATCATACTTTCTCTCAGTAATTTCCAACCAATTTTAATTCGATATTATTTAACTGGGCTGTGTATGAGTTTCTGTAATCACTTACATTCTTACTACCATAAACCTATATTCCCTCTTCAAACTCTCTTGATAATTTTTTTCTTAAAGCTAAAAATACAACAGCAAAAAAAGTTTGTTACCAAACCCCCCTGTCCTGACTGTCACAAAACCCTTACACTAGAGACGTAAATAATAATTTTTTTTTAAAGTATTTTATTTTGATTTAACTCCCTGTGAATTAGACGTTTCTGTAAGTGATGGCGTCAGTGCTGCTGTTATAGCAAGTGTTAAGTTAAATATGACCAATCACTTAAAAGAATACAGAAAACAAAACTGCTATACAAATTAATTTGTCATGTAAAATCTAGCTAACGGCAAACAAGTTAGCCAAACAGCTAGCTCACTAATTATCTCGGATGCTGCTTTGCAAGATATTATAGCTTATTGTTAGCTAGCATGCCAGTGACATTAGTTTCTAGTTAATTAATTATAATACACCGTGATCTTTACTGACTAAATATCTATCCAATATCCAAAAAAACATTGTGGTTTCTGTGGCAGTTTTTAAGATTGAAAACATTTGCACTCTTTTTACTGAACTTTGTGTCATTGTTTTCATTTGATTTAGCATCAGTAAATCAGTATGGGAAAAGGTGTCAATGCTTAACCAATTGTTGCATTAAAAATGTATAAAGCAGTTCCTGGTGCAATATAATATTAGCTTGCTGGTGACATTGGGTTTTTAATTACGTGATATTAAGTGCCTCTCTGGCACTGGTGAATTGCCTCCTTGGAGTGTTTTGTTCATACCTCAATAATTTAACCTGAACACCATTATCATTATCATAATTCTAATCGTTAAATGTTATTTACAAAATCATTTTGTTAAATAACATAGTTGGTCAATAAACGTTAACAAGAGTAAAAGTAATGAGTTCCCAAAACTTACTATGGCAAGATCAAGAGTGATGCTGTATTGGCCTAGCTTGTTCTGCAAGCCAGACTTTTACTGTAGTATTTGTTAAAAAATGCTGTATGATACATTAATTCACAAGGCCAAGAACCACCTGCTTACCCAGAAAGTTTGTTTTGACTTGGCAGATGGCCGACTACAGACATTTTCCCCACAAAAGATCTCATTTATTCACCACCAACTGCTTCAGAAATCCTGAACAAAATCCTGTAAAATATAACAGGATTTCTTTCTTTCTTTCTTTGTTTCTTTTTTTTTTTTTAAGCGAAATTGTTTGATATATTCTCAATATCTTACAAAAGCTTTCAAATTTTGGAATCTTGTGGGCAGACAAGTGTGCAAAAGATTTTAGAGACCCCAGCGGTGTGATATCTGAAGTTATTGTACAGACTGAGATCTTGGTTAAATTTATCATTTTGACAATACCAGTTACCATTTTGAGAAGGTAATTGTCAACATACATAAATAGGTTAGCTTGTTACTAAGTTACTTGCTATTGTCTCCTGGCTAGTTTGTTACTAAGATACTCCCTGGTGGCTGGCAAGTTTAACTTATGTTGCTAAATAAGCATGTGCGAAATGTGCATGTACATGTTTTTTTGTAGTGTTTAGGAGTGTAAGTACCACATATATTATAATTGCATGGCCAGTGTTATTCCCACTGCAGCCACCTTCTGTTCTATGTTTGTAATTTAACAGGGACTAATTGACTAGACTCAGCTTAGTTTATGAACTTCTATAAACAAACAAAATAACCCAAAAAAAAAAAAAACACATTTCGATATATATAATTTTTTTTTTAAAGAAAATTATTAGATTAACTCAATGGGTTTGAATCTATTTTTCTTTTCTTCTTTAGCTTTTCTGATGTTTATTAACTGGAGTGCATGGGATCATTGTCTTCTTCTATTACCCAAAATCAGTAACAGATGGCATCATATTGCTTTCAAAAATGTTCTCGTATACAGTGGGAGATCTGTGTTGCCTCAATGACTGCGTTTCCCAGGTCTTTTAGGTGCAATACAAACACAAATCATCACCCTTCCATCACCATGCTTGACAGTTGGCATGCAGTGTTTTTGCTGATCCACAGTTTCACCAAATATACTGCTGTGAATGATGGGTGCGTTATTTTAAGCAGTTCCAATGATTTTGTTTTCAAATTATTTGTGGTTTGTTTAGATGCCGTTTTGAAAATGTAAGTTGTATTCCATATACTTTTTGGAGAGAAGCAGCATTTGCTGAACCACTCTCCCATGAAGGGTTCACTTGTATTTCTTTTTAATTGTATTTTCACAAATATAAGCATTAAATGTGCTTAACAAGCTCTGTAGGCCACGTGTTGTAGCTCTTGTTTTTTTTTTTTTTTTAAATCCTCGAACATTAGATGGTCTGACCTTTGACTGGATTTTGCTGGAAAGCCCACTCATTTTCCAATAGTAAATTTTGAATTGTTTGGAAATGGCCTATATAACAATTGTGAAAATTTCATTATGTACTGTGACGATTTGAAATCATGTTAAACCTAGTCCTGTTCATTTCATTTTCAATTCATTCAAAGACTTTAATGATAGTTAACCAATATTTGTTTTCTTCTGAAGCGTCCTATTATGTTTATTAAATTCTGGGAAAAGGACCCCCCCGTTTGCTATGTGCTTTGTTCAGGGGTTGGGTCATGTTGGGTATATTGTGACTTTAATGGCAGGATGTAAGGGACAAATTTTCACTTATAAAGAACATCTCATTCATTTTTATCCCCACATTATCTGTGTAAAGCTGCTTTGAGACAATGTTCATTGTTAAAAGCGCTATACAAAAAAAATGAATTGAATTGAATATGAATGCTGTTCAGTATAATTTATTGCTGAGATAATGTTCGTTACTCTTCCTTGATAAATTCTTTTTATAAACCTTGCTGAAATGATGAACAGCAACAGTTGTTTTAAGATCATGGCTGATGTCCTTTTTTCTGAAATGGACCCACACCTGAGTCCTCCAGAACACCAAACCTCCAAATTGCTGCTATTATAGAGGTATTCATGCTTCCTGATAATTAGTTTATCTTGTGCACTTCATTAGTAACACCTACCTGCTAATTACTCAATTATTGCAGAAGTAGGAGGAGTGTACGCATTCTTCTCAAATGGGTTCTGAATGTTGGTTTACTTTTTGGAAGAAAATGAGAAGCTGATATAGTTTTTTTTGTTACCTGAAGTTATTTGTTTGTTTATAGAAGTTGGTAAAGACCACACAATTTTTATTTAGGCCTTATTATATTGAAGCATAAAACTGAAGGACCACATACTTTATTTTCCCATGGCTGTGTATTATTTAACCGAGAGGCCTTGACTTGTTCTCACTCTGGCAGTGTGTAGGCAGTTCTGATAAGCGTTTCTCAGCGACTCTTTTTGAAGATCTTCCTGCTGAGAATAGCTGTTTGAATTCATCACCTTTCCACTCGCTCGTAATAGTTTAATCTCCCTTCATGTCTGATTCTTCAAGCTTCCCCCAGTTGTCCCTGTGGAATTCCACTCAAATCCACACATGCCATTTTTTGTTTGTTTGTTTTCCAGCTCCTGTACTTTTCTAAGAGAAATTCAGTATACCGCTGTTTGCAGCTGCATGATGCAATAAATTATCCATGCTGTCTATTACAGCTAATTAAGAATAGTGTTTATTTGCGAGGTTTATGTGAGAGGTAGTGAGAATGTGGTAAAGGATTTTGTTGGCTATGAGGTGTGAATGGAGGCTTTTCCCACAGGTATAAGGTTTTGGGAATTTCCCACTGGTCATTATCACACTCTGGTTATCCTTAAAAGACTGTTAGTTTGTTTACATTACTTATGTATGCTTCTTCTTTTTTTTTTTGCCTTAGGTTGTGGTATGAGTATATGTGTTCAACATTTCATACAAGACTCACAATTTATATGTTTATATATAATGATACTACATCAATAAAGAAATATCCAAATAGAAACATATAAAATATCTATTGGTGTGTCAACAGGCCATTTTGTATATTGGATAAGAAAAGTTTTCCAAGCAATAAAAAACAAGTAGTTATATAAAGACTAGTGACATAGGATATGGGCAACAGGAGCCAGGTCAAAATGGCAGGTCAAGTTGTCTGAATTGTGCTCGAGTCTGCTGGAAGTTTAGTTCATGAGCTGTAATATTCTGCTTAACTCTCCACAGCATTTTTGAATTCAAGTCTTTAATAATAGTTATGTTCCCAATTAGAAATTAAACCTTTTATGGTACTCTCAAATAACGTTAATTGCTGATTAGAATGCAGCGCACACAAAGCAGCCACTTGTGCATAATAACTCAATAAAGAGCAAGCGATAATGTGTGACATTAAGTAAGTGTTCCTGCTGCTTCTCTTCATCAGTGAGAGCGCTCCAGTCAGCACAAATAGGACTGCACACATTCATGACACGCGGCCTTTCTGATCCCCCATGGCGGCCTCTATGACTTAGCCTAGGACCAGCAAACATCATCCCAGGTTAAACTCTGGACGCTGTGGTAGGAGATCAGGAGGAAAAGGTGTTTTTGTGATTAACAAAAGTCCAGTCCAGCTACAAGATACCATGTACACATAACAGGAACAAGCATATTATACGCTTATTAGTATATTCATTTGTTTATATATAACACAATGTGCTTTTTACTAATCAGAATTGTGCTATTGATTGATTTGCTATTTGTTGATTGTTGATCAGATACTAGAGGAAAATATCATTACATTTTGGGATCTTTTACTTATCCCATGGTAAGAATTATTTTTGAGATGAAAAACATTTTCTAAAGCCTCAATATTGTTCATGTTTTATCACCAAAATATCAAATCTATGCACTGTGTACATGCTGAAATCTATTTCTAGACTGAGTGAAAATTCTATCCCTATCTTTAAATTCTATCTAGCCCATTTATTGCATGTTTTTGAGAGACTTGATGAAACTAGAGAACCTATTACCTATAAACCAGAGATTAACACAAACTGGAACTTGAGCTTAAGATCAAACTGGGTTACATCATTACTTGTGCTACCCTGCCACTTTGAAGTTGTATTTATGTACACTAAACATATTGTTTCATTCAAATCCATATACTGATAGAGCCACTACATCAAGTTCACCACCAACCCTTGATACATTGCCTGCTCATTTCACATTTTTTTAAGTCTTTGCTTAGACAATTTATTGCTCATGTCTGATGTGTTTTGCACTTCTCTGGTCACAAGATTCTGAATCTTGAAAAAATAATTCAAATATACACTGGAGATCAAAATTAGAGAACAATTTATAACCAATTGAACAATTCTAAAATAATGTCATCTTCACTGCTCAACAGTTGAAGGAGTTTTTGTCCTGTCTGTACCATGCTACCAGAACACCTTTTCCACAAAATAACTAAGGCATTTAAAAAAAAAACATTATTTTGCAGAAAACACACTGATCAAAATTAGAGAACAACAATGACTGTAGCATGGAAAAAGATTACAACAAAATTTTCTGAAGGTTAAGACAGTCAACAATTAGTAGGAAGTGTCCAGGCCTCTGCTCTGAATGACTTCAGCACATCTGCGGCCACAGGACAGCACAAGTCTCTCACACTGCTCTGGTGTGATTTTGGTCCACTCTTCTTCCAGTCTCCTCCACAGTTAGGTGACTGTAGTGGGTTTCTTGGCCATAACTTTGTCGCCAAGGATTTTCCAGAGGTTCTCTATTGGGTTGAGATCAGGACTCTGGGCAGACCACGTCATTATTTCAATGTTTTCAGTTTTAAGGAACTGCTTTACCCATTTTGCTGTGTGACATGGAGCGTTGTCCTGCATGAACACTGCGGGCTGATTGGGTGATGAACGCAGGGAAGGAACCATATGTTGTTGAAGAAGGTTCTGATAAACATTCGCATTCACTCTGCCATGTAGCTGTATAAGAGGCAAAACTCCTGCTGCAGAAAACATGCCCCAAACCATGACACTTCCTCCTCCACTTTTCACTGACTTCTTTACACACTTTGAGTTCAGTCTTTCTCCAGTTTGTTGCCGAACATAATGTTTCCCATCGGACCCAAATAAATTAAACTTGCTTTCATCACTGAAGTGAACTTTGGACCAGTTCTCCTCTGTCCACACAACATGCTCCTCAGCAAAGCTTAGTCTAGCCTTTTGATTCTTTCTGCTAATAAGAGGTTTGGTCACTGCAGAGTGGGCTTTCAGTCCAAATGCTCTTAAACGTCAAGACACTGTATGACGAGACAGATCCTTACCCTGTTCAGCGCTGAACTGGTGAGCAATTCCAGGATTTGTCTCGATTGCCCATTGAGATCCTCTGCAGTATCCTGTCCTCTCTTGTATTTGTCTTCCGTGGACGACCAGCCTTCTTGGCGGACTTGAATGAGTTTGTAAATGATTCAATATTCTTGAAATCACAGATTTGGAACGACCAACTTGTCTTGCTATGGCTGATAGGGTCATCCCTTTGGCCTTCATCTGGACAACCTGCTGCCGGAGGCTTTCAGTCATTTTAGAACGTCCCACCATCTTGCAGAGTCAGTGAAACTGGAAGTTAGGCTGCCAGTTAAATAGGGGTTGACAGATAATCAAGGAAATTAGCACCAGGTACCAGATTAACACCAATAACTGGGGGGTATCTGAAAGTGTTCTCTAATTTTGATCAGTGTGTTTTTCTTTTTTTTTTTAATGCCTTAGTTATTTTATGGAAAAGGTGTTCTGGTAGCATGGTATAGACAGGACAAAAACTCCTTCAACTGTTGAGCAGTGAAGATGACATTATTTTAGAATTGTTCAATTGTTTATAAATTGTTCTCTAATTTTGATCGCCAGTGTATGTACAATACTGTAGGTTGGTTTATGTATAAAAAAGCTTAAAGAATATTTATACATTATTTATGTTTAAAAAAAGAAAAGAAGTTAGTATTGGTAAATATGGTTATCCATTTGCATTGTTAGTCAAGAAGTCTCATGCTATAAAACATGCTATAAAACATGGAGGTTCTTGACCACACTTAGAAATGAAATGTTGAATCTCACAAAAAACTAGATATTTTGTTAAGGATCGTAGGTACTGTATGGCCTGAGTTTCTATCCATTTGAAAACTGGAGTGGGTACAATGAGTGTTTGAAGTGGTTTAGGGTAATTTATCAAAAGTTATAACAGACTAGTTATTATTTTATTTTAGGATACAATACACATTTCTACAAAGCCTGACCTAAAAGTCAATCTGAGAAATGCTTGTTCTTTGAAGAGATTACACTATCACAGATTGCACAAGCTTGCTGAAGGTCATTTGAAACCAAAGCATAGCAAAATGGCTTCTAGGGAAATGCCACAGGTTCGGACCTTCTGATCTTTATGTTGGTTTTCTATTGTAGCGATAGTGTCATTGTAAGCACTTCAGCAGTTTTTTTACCTTTTTATTAATGATTTGGTTTGTTTATATCCTTTAATAATCATTAGGTCATCGAGAGACAGTGTAGAATTATGTGCATAGTTGAGGCAGGCCTGTGATTTAAGGTAGTGAATGAGACCAAATTCTTAGTACTTTGGATTTGAGTTGCCATTTGAGACAAACTGAGTGCCTGTGTAGGAAGTCTAAGAGCTACAGAAGTATTTATGCTTTGTTAGTGAAGACAACAAACTCTGTTCCCTGAATCCTTCCCACGTCTAGGCTGTTTCATCAGAAAATGCTCTCTTAAATATTTACGATTTTAGATAGTAGGCCAAGTAAAGGACAGGACGAGAGTATGGAAAAGGAAGAATAAAGGTTGGTAAGGAGGCTTTAACAGATTTTTCTTTCTAGTTCATGACCACTTAAGAAGTCTTGCTGAGTACCAGTAACTAAGGGGGGTTTACATAAACCTCCTACTTCTGCATATGGAAGCTCCAACAGCCTTCAGAAAAAAAAATAACTGCTTTATTTAGCCATTGCTTGACCACAGTTCAGTAATTTGCTCACAAAACTGTGATAAACTACATTCATGACGTTAATTAGACTCTAATAAAATACAAGCAAATACAAGGCTTTAATAAATGGAGGAAAAGGATATTTTTAAGGTTCATCAAAGAACAAATTACATAACAAATTCCTGCTGGGTCAGATAGCCATTAATTTGCAACACGTTATTATGGTTTGGTCCCTAGACATGCAGCGGTTCAAACCATTCACTATAGAATGTAACTCGGAGTACAGCCAAGTAGGATCTGGTTTAGAGACAGGATCCTCTGCATGAAACCTCTAGAGCAACCCAATCCAGGGATTAGCCCTGGACTTTAGAATTCTGCATTTCACACGTTGCTGTGCTCTTGGCTGTACAAACATAATGTTTAACTTGTATGTGACACACAGTTTACTTATTCAGTCTTAGTAAACACTCGCGGATCAATGCATAGGGACAGTTGGTGAGCAAATTTATCACAATAATGGAAGAATATGGATTGACTATGAGTTCAAACTCTAACACGCACTGGCACTTGTTTTATGAAAGATTTTGTCTCTGTTACAGATCAAAATGTAATCTAGAAGTATTGCATCCCCCTGTTGTAATACAGGATTTTATTTTAGAAGCTGTGCTGCATGCAATACTGCTTTATTGTTCATTCTTATGTTTATCTTAAAAGTACTTCATCCACATGGTTTATAGCAATTTTCACCTGTATAATTTTGGGCCCTGCTTTCTGAAATCTACAGGCGATTATCCTCTGCCACCTCCACCTGTAGTGGACACCAGCGGCATGGCATCTTCCTCGTCTTTCCCTCCACCTCCACAGATGGACGAGAGCTCCTTTGGATTTCAGGTGAGACTGTAATCCACTCTCACACCTATAAGGGACCTTGTAAGAGCCAACGTCTTACACGATCTTTGTATCTTTTTCAGCCCTATTGAATACTTGCTTATGGCCTTGTTCCTTATCAGACTCCGATTCCACTGACCTCTCTGTAGTGGCACTGAGCCTATAGTGAAGACTGACACCTATTGGCTCACCTCAGTCACTTCCTCCATTGGAAACCTTTAAGAAGAACGTTAGCTCATATGTTTCCATATTTTCATTTGGTGATTTAGAGAAGATTTAGATCCTTAATCAACAAGCTAGAAAAGACAGAGAAGGAGCAAGCAAAATCTCTGAGATTTAAGATATGAGGAAGAAACCTTGAGGGGAACAGTAGTTAAAAGGGAACCCATTGTTTACTGGGTGATTCCCGTTAGTGAGATTATAAGGCATTCAGCATCTAATCCCAAAATATTAAATGATCTAAACAAGAGATGCCCAAACCTTTTCTATGAGGGGCCACGGGCCGAAAGTAAATTTTGCACTCTATATATTATAACAGGTATTATTATAACGGTATTATACTATATTAAATTAGAAAATGTTCCACATTTATGATTTTATAATATAATTACATATACTAATGAATGAATGATTGATGTAGATTTATTTTTAACGTTTTAAAGTTTTCTGTTTTGTCAATAAAACGTGTAGTACAATGGAAGAATATAAATAATCCTATTTATAGTATCATAGAGTTCAATGACTAATACGGTTATTCAAGCTATAAACTATACAGCCATATGCTTGTAATATCAGTGATCTCTCATGAGAGACATGAAGCTGGTCCTTATTTTTCAAAACGTTTTCCCATTTGGGCTGTAGCTGACCTACTGGCAAAGTGAGGATATTATGTAGCACTTAGTTTGCTTAAAATAAAAACCTAAGTGTTATGTTAAATGCTAAATTAGGAATAAAGATCTGTGTCAGAGGCATTTTTTCCCATGTGCCCTAGTTTGGGCATCTCTGGCCTATACAGTATGTGGATCTACATACAGTAAATGTGGCAGAGTTTGTTTATGCCATGGTGGTCTGGGAAACTCCATCATGTCACTGGGAAGGAATTCAACCACAAATGACCAAATCGAGTTTTTTGTTTTTCATGATTCGATTAAAGTATTTGATAGTATCTTTATGATACTTCTGTGCCATCACATCATCAATGTTAATCTCAAAACAGAGATTAAAACCTTCACAATCTGTACAGATGACAAGAGACAAAAAAAGGTTTAATTGTGTACATTAAAAATAATAAATGTATTCAACTAATCAAGCAATTTTTTCCCCAACTATGTTAGCTTGAGCATTTCCGGATCTAGTATATATAATTAAGAAGGGTGTGATGTTACACATGCATATATTATACACAAGTTAATGTTAATGAGCACATTCTATTGATACCATGAAAATCTTATTAAAACCCTCGAATGCCAGGCAATGTATAAAGTTGTAACATGTTTCACATGTTTAGAAAAAACATTTTTAACACAGTTAATAAGGCAAATTTATTTTGCAAAGTGATTACAGAGTTGCACAGAAGCTGCCTTTACACACACTCCCTACTCGTTCGCTTTCATATCTCCATGGCCTTATTGTATTTCCCTTTATCTAATGTCTGTAATGCTGTTTGCAGCTGTTGTAACTGGGTTATTTTACAGCGTATTACATTTCTAATCGTTTATCATGGTTTGCGTTTGCCGGTAAACACAACTGCTTCACAGTTAATTGCCTTGTTTGTTGCTTCGCTCTGCTTCATTAAAGTCATGAACTGAAACTGCTGATAGCAGAGACACAGCTCAGATCACAAGCAGTTTTTTGAAAACAACTCGAACTCACATCCCAGTTGCAGGACTTCTAATAAATGAAAATGAGTTTGCTGGATTAATGCTGCAGTAGGCCCAAACCCTGCTTCCACTCTCTAAACTTAAACCACTCATGACTTGACTTTACACACCACTACTGTCAGTTTTTGGGGTCCTAATCACATTTGCACAAATGTTTTTCACAGTACTGTTCAGCGTTGTCACTACTTATTAACACTGAATATGAAGGCAGCAGTGATCGTGAAAGCACACCCAGAGTTAGCACCATGTCATGATCTGATAGAGGTCTCTGATATCATATTCGATACGATGTTAATAGCTGTATATAAGGAATCCTGGCGTCTTTCTAGCATGAGACATGATCATGTGAGGATTTGGAAACCTCTGCCATTTTAAAAGTCCTTACATGGGTCAAAAATTCACAAAATCATAAATATCTTAAAAAAAACAGTTTGTATGAGTGCTTTGATATCATGTGATCTGGTTGCTTGGAAAAATAAATAACCAAGTAATTTAATAATACATGGTGAACTAACAATTAAAACTAAACATTTGTTTCCTCAACATTGGTCAACTATGATATGGTGTTATTTCCTAGATTTCCCAGATTTCCTTTTTACATTTATCTTTGTTTGTTTAAACGCAGAGGTAACTGTGTCGTGTTAACGTGTAAGTTAAGTCACAGCTTTTGTTTGCTCGGTTGTGTCAGGGCTTTCACATATCTGCATCTTTCTCATTCATCTATGAACGCTCATTCAAATTCAAATCAAATTCAAATTTTATGCATCACATACACATACATACAGAGTACGACATGCAGTGAAATGCTTTATACGACTGTCCAGCATTCAAGTACAAAAAGAATAGAATTTCAGGATATTATTATTATTATTATTATTATTTTTAAATAAACCATTTTTCATTCATTCTTCTTGTAAAAATTATAGATAGATCAGATCTTGGTTGATGTCTGTGGTCCATCAGGTGATATGATTTAGAAAAACCATCTTGCTCTGTAATTACTGACTTGACATGACTCACTCCACCATCTACTTAAGCATAGCTAAACCAAAACACAGACAGGACAATAAACTAGCAGGTTGTGTTACCTGTTTGGCTACCAGGTTAATATGAAAATAAGCAGAAAGAGTAAGAAGTTTGCCTTCAGTATTAAGAATGGGTTACATGTGTTAAACCTTCAAGGAAGCTTTTGAAGAAAGACCATTTCAGACATTTGACCTTGCTGTGACCATGGCCCTATTTGTATTTATTTAAGAATCAGGTGAGTTCATTTCCTGGTTCAAATGATCATTCCATAAAATGCCTTACAAACATCGAAACACGTTCTTAAGATGGTGGAGGAAAGTGTGGAAGGCTGTTAGTTCAAGAGTTCAAGGTCAGTTTGAGGTTATAATAATGCTGAAGTGACACTGTTCAGCTCTTAACCTAGTAAGTGTAAAAGTAAAATATTGGAGAAAATGCTCAAGCCCTCAGATTTTGTAGTTTATAGTATAACCTACTTATGCTGTTCTTTTATTAGGAAGCATATCGTATAGCAGTGCTGTGGAGGTGAACCCTCGCTGAGTGTACTTTGTGTTTTAACAAGCGACCTTTCTGAGTTCAGTACAGTACAGTGTGTTTTGAGAATTACAGAAATCCAGGTGTGGATTTAGATCCGTAATGAGCATGAGGTGACAGTGGCATGAAAAACACACTGTAGCGCCAATTTCTGGGTGACAGTGCAATTGCAGGCCATTGCTCTTGTACAACTGTATAGAGTAAAGATAAACCTCCTCTTGTCTCATCTCTTCTCCCCTTTTTTCCCCCTCTTTTCCATCTCTCTTCTCCTCACCTTCTCATATTATATTTTCTTTTCTCCTTGCTTTTCGTCTTTTATCCTCTCACCTTTTCTTCTTACCTCTCCTCTTCTAATATCTAATATATTTTACCCCTTTTCTTCACCTCCTGTCTTTTTCTACAACCCCAATTCCAAAAATGTTTAGACACTGTGCAAAATGTAAATAAAAACAGAATGCAATTATTTGCAAATCTTATTAAAACATATTCTATTCACAATTATAATTTAAAAAAAAAACATTTTAAATGCTTAAACTGAGAAAATGTAAAATTTTTAGGAAAATAAAAGGTAATTTTCAATTTAATGGCTGCAACAGGTCTCCAAAAAGTTGGGACAGCATCATGTTTACCACTGTGTAACATCATGTGTGCTGTCCATATACATGAGGGAACTGCAGAGACCAGTTGCTGTAGTCTAGGTGGAGGAATGTTGTCCCATATGTGTCTGATACAGGATTCTAACTGCTCAACAGTTCTGGGTCTCCTTTGTTGTATTTTCCGTTTCATGATTCGAAAATGTTTTCAAATGGTGAAAGGTCCAGACTGTAGCCAGTCCAGATCAGCACCTGGACTCTTATTTTAGGAAGCCATGCTATTTTAATTAATAGATGCAGTATGTAGTTAGCATTGTCTTCCTCAAATATGCAAGGCTGTCCCTGAAAATGACGTTTTCTGGATGGAAGCATTTGTTGCTCTAAAACCTGTATATACCTTTCAGCATTGATGAAGCTTTTCTAAATGTGCAGGCTACCCATTCCACAGGCACTAATGCACTCCGATAACATCAGCAATGCGGCTTTTTGAACTGAACTCTGGTAACAAGCCGGATGGTCCCTATCCTCTTTAGTCCGTTGGATATGGAGTACATGGTTTCCAAAACATAACAGTTTTTCAGTTTGCCTCAGTACATTATAAATGGCATTCTGTGGTATGTTAATGCATGCCTCCTTCTTGGCATGAGATTTAACCTGCATTTTTTATTGACATGGCAAACTGTGTTCACAGTCTTTCACAGATTGGTGAAGCTCTGCACATCTTTATTTCCCAGCAATTTATTACGCAGATTTTACCTCTCACTACACCAAGATACACTATTTATACCAAATCATCTTACTGATCTACTGTCAATTAACCTCATTCGTTGCAAAATGCTTTTCCATTTACTTTTTTTTCCCCCAGACTTTTGTTGCACCATCTCAACTTTTTTAGAACGTGTTGCAGCCATCAAATTTAAAATAACCTAAAAATGGTATATACGCTCAGTTTAAACATTTTATGTTTTCTATGTTCTATTGTGAATTAAATATGGACTTATGAGATTTGCAAAACACTGATTTCTGTTTTATTTACATTTTACGCCGTCTCATCATTTTTGCAATTGGTGTTGTACAGTAATCCCCCGTTTATCGTGATGGTTACGTTCCAAAACCGCCCGCGATAATCGAAAAACCACAAACGGCGGACGCTACCCCAAAAATTACGAAATGTATGTATACAGTACTGCACTGTATTAACATTTTACTTTATTTTATAATTAATAATGAAATAATAAATACATTTCATTATTTTAACATAAAATTAGTTATATGGCAAATGCAATTCCGCGACAAACCAGGGGTGTGAGATTCGAACTACAGTAAAGCGGGGGATTACTGTATTATAGTTGGGGCTTCTCTTCTCTTCTCTTCTCTTCTCTTCTCTTCTCTTCTCTTCTCTTCTCGTGTCTTCTTCTAATAGGCACAGGACACAGATTTGTAGGACTACCAGCAGCAGGTCTCGGGTGGAATAATGAGGTATCCAGACAAGAGAATATAAAGAAAATCAAAGTTGAAAAATGAGGCATAATGTGTTTTTGGGGAAATGCAAATTTAACATCTTCTGCTGAATGATCTATCTTGTTAGTTCACCTTCTAAGAGTACAGCTCATCTGTTAATCTGTGTTAATTATTGTCTCTCCCTTTATTCGAGATGAAAAGCGCTACAGAGCACAAAAGGGGAAATGAATTCATTTTAATCTGTTCTTTCTGCAAATAGAAGTTGTTTGTCACATGCCAGCTCGCACACGTGTTGGTTTTTTTTTAGTAGTAAAGTGCTGGACCACATGAGCTACAGCTTTCTCCTGTTCGAATTCTCCACATGCTTCATGAAAATAAAGGAGGAAAAGGGATGTTGACTTATTTCTGTGCCTAAGCAGAACTAACAAGAGGAAGAGGTCAAAGTGCAGAGGGAAATTTGAATACGCAAGCCCCACCACAAGCCAAATTCTATTGTTTTCCTGTAACTTCATGCACACTAGTCAGATGTGCAGGCGCATGCAAATATCGAATGTAGATTCTCGGCACGAAGGTTCTCCATCCTTTTTTCTGCACTAAGAATCTTTACACTTGGCCATTTTATTTAATCTTAGCTTCCTGGCCGACTTGCATAGTCTGTTCTGTTGTATCTTTTCTGAGCCTGAGCTGTTTTTTTGACTCTACTGCTGTTATGAAGCCGATTGCCGAAGTGTTAATTATGTAATTCGCATAGCACTCAAGCATGCTCTGTGCTGGAGAACAGGATCCTCAATTCACCTCCAAACCTCGATTCTGCAACAATAAAATATCTGACAAATTGGTCATTATTGACCTGTTAATGGTGTAACCATGAATCACACCTCCGTTTCCATAGGAACATACCTCCAGATGAGAGGAGCCCAGTCTTTTCCTATTATATGCTTCTAAACAGTGTTGCTTCCTATCATTCTGATTGCTGGCACACACTGAATGTAGTCTGATGTTATAATTGGATGTATGTGCAGCAGAATGCTGCATATTTTTGCACTTTCAGTACATTGTGCACATCTTCCCTTTCCTTTCTTTACCTGATTCTCGGTTTTGGGTTTTGTTTCCTTTTCCTGTTTAGATAGAGCTTTTCAGCGGTTAGTGTGTTTATATAAAGTGTGTTTATTTAAGATGCTGTCGTTAAAGCAGAGCGTTTCTTTACCTTCTGTGCTGACTTTTTTCCTCTGTTCTTTTTTCCTCTCCTCTATCATCTTTACTAATCTCCTCAACACTCGTTTTTTCCCTCCTGCTTCCGCAAATGGCGGAAGAGAGAACTCTTCCCTCATTTTTCTTGTCTTTTCTTCTCTTGTCCCTTCACATCTCTTCTTTTATCTTCTCATCTTCTCTACTTTTGTGTTTACTTTTCTCTTTTCCTCTTTCACCCTCTCTTATCCTCACCTCTCTTCTTTTCTCCTCTCAACTTGCTGCTTCTTCTCTTCTCTCCATTCTTTCCGATTGTTTTTTTTTGCCTGTCTCCTACCTTTCTTCTTTTCGCTTCTTTCCTTCATTCCTTCATTCATTCATTCATTCATCCTGCACATGTGCAGAGGGCAATAGTCAGAATCTGTTGCTTATCCACGCACTTCAGATGAACTATTTTTCCTCTCATGTAAATTGGAAACCATTATGATTTCCAACGCACTTTTATGCATGTATCATTTTATTCCTAATAAATGTAGCATCCGACAGTAACAAAAGTGTGAAGATTCACCCACTTTCACTGTTGCATAAATGCAGACTAGACCTTGAATACCATTTGTTTAAGATATAAATTCTGAATGCACCCTTTTTTTTTTTTTTTTTTTTTAGAATAAGCCAGTGGAATTGTCTGCATTAAGGCTATGATTTTTTATTAGACTTCTTTAACAAAGCTCAAACCCAAATTATTTAATTAATTTCACATAAAAATCACAGCAAAAAGCGTTTCTGTAAAAAGCGTTTCTGTAAACGATGAAATTGAGGATTATTGTTTGTTTGTTTTTCTTTGTTTTCATGCTAAAGCAAGCCACTAGCTTGTTCAATGTGGATAAAATCTTTCGAGTTTCCCGAAAAAGAAATAACACCAAAACATGTGGTTGATCTACACAACCTGAAAATATCACATTCGTCTGCATGATACAAAAAACAAATCTCACTTTCTCAATTTAAATTCTTTTGTAGTAGAATGTTCTTGTCGTATGCCACGTTTCCTTGCAGGTCACGCGTTTTTACACGTGATGTTACAGGTTATTTATTTTTGCCATGTTTTACCATTTTCACATGCACCGTGTTTATTATCTTATAGATCAAAGGGCCAGAGAAGACCCTGGAGGAGAGACGCTCAAGCCTAGATGCCGAGATCGACTCACTGACCAGCATTCTTGCCGATCTGGAGAGCAGCTCGCCGTATAAGAGTCGCTCAACACAGGTGACGTATACACACAAGGAGTCTTGTAAAGTGCCTGCGTAATGCTGCTTAAAGAGATGACAGGGAGACGGCGACAAAGAGTGCTTTCTATCATCTGACAGGAAACAATATGATCTGCATGAGCCACAAAATAAATTGTGTGATGTAGTAAATAATAATAGGAGGTGCTACAAACACTAGTCCTGAGTCAATCAGTTGAACTAGGAATAAGGAAAGCGAACTATTCAGCAACAATAGGAATAATAATATTAATAATCACAATAATAAACACTTGCAGGAATCATCAGTCACCGTAAAACCTGGCAGCCCTTAAAATAAAGATCAAATGTAGACATCGGCGAATAGGCAAAACGAGGCAAAACGGGGGGGATTTCCATTTGAATAATTACTCAAGTCTTTACACACAGGCCTTTTATTTGTCTCACACCTTCATATCCACCCACTCCTGTAACGTTTTTTTGCATCATTTTTTGTGAGTCACATCTGTTTTGAATTTTATACGGGGGAATAATGTCTCTGTCCATTAATATTTAAACGTTCTCTTTCCATTTCTGACCTTTCTTTCTCTCTCTCTGGTCCGATAAACCGTCAGCTAAATCACTCACATAAATGCATGCGATTGGATAAACCACCAACAGAGGATTTGGCACAGAGGTTCATGCTTAAAAAATGTGTAAAACTGTGCCCCTCATTAGTTAATCAGCTCTATTACAGTGCTTGGTTTGTTCCGGTCAGAATATTTTGCTGGGTCTGTGTCTGGCTTTGGAACCTGTGGCCATGGAGGTTGTTGTTTTAGCGCTTTTCACAATGGATATTGACTCAAAGCAGCTTTACAGAATTAAAGAATTCAAGTGAATTATGTGTATTAATCACTGATGAGCAGCCATAGTGACTGTGGCAAGGAAAAACTCCCTCGATGTTATGAGGAAGAAACCTTGAGAGGAACCAGACTAAAAAAGCGGAACCCATCCTCATTTGGGTGATATCAAGAGTGTGATTATAAGTCTTAAAAACAATACAAAACACCGGAGAGTGAGAACCACCCTGAGCACCGGAGTGATTATGAGTAATGTCCTTTCTACAGTCTTATACGGTCAGTTAACGTCGTGGAACCATTAGCTGCTGAGCAACTCATAAAATAGATCAACATTTGAGATCATCATAGATCCAACACCAGCTTCTACATGCCAGAGCCTTTAAACACTCAAAAAGGTTGAATGTCTAAACTCCACATGCAGTGGGATCCCAAGGATGCTGGAACGTCTCTAGACGGTTCGGGATGTATGCAGAGCCGGCATCTACTCTTAGAAGTAATCTTCACGAGGTGGGACATGACTGGGGCTGGCCCAACCCCAGGATGCCTCGGGATGGGAAGAGAAAGAAAAGCAGTGGAGAGGAATTAGCATAGCTGCTGTTCATGATATTAACAGGCACAAGTTGATGTGCGTTTGATCAGCTGTACTGGAGCACAAGGTTATGAGATGTGATGTGTGTTATGTGTAGGACTCGATAAAAAGATAAGTTTTTAATCTACACTTAAACTGGGTGAGTGTGTCTGAGCCCCGAACACTGTCAGAAAGAATATTCCAAAGTTTAGGAGCTAAATGTGAGAATGCTCTACCACCTTTAGTGGATTTTGCTATTCTAATAACTACTACAAGTCCGGAATTTGGAGATCTGAAAGAGCGTGACAGATTGTAAGGTGTAAGAAAACTGGATAGACACATGGGAACTAAACCGCTTTAGGATTACGTAAGTGGCATTAGTTTGTCGTTGATTCAAGATTTAACAGGTAGTCAGTGTAGGGATGATAGGATTGGGGTTATATGGTCATATTTTCTTGACCTTGTGAGAACTCTGCTGCAATCTGGACAAATTGTAGCTTGTTTGTTAATGATGCACTTAGTAATGCATTACAGTAGTCCAGAATGGAGGTCATGAACGCATGGACGAGCTTCTCTGCATCCGATATAACGTTTCTTAGCTTAGCAATATTTCTAAGGTGGAAGAAGGCTGTTTTTATATTATGGGTGATATGATTTTTTAAAAGACAAGTTGTTGTCTAAAATAACTCCCAGGTCTTTTACTATTGAACTAGTAGTTACAATTTATGTACAGTCACCATGGCTGCTCATCAGGGATAATTGCACACCATTCACCTCAACTCTTAAAATTCTGTAAAGCTGCTTTTTAGACAATGTCTGTTGTGAAAAGCGCTATAGAAATAAACTTGACTTAACTGCTCTGTACTATATTTCATGCACTCTATACTTAGAATACTTTAGGGGTTCAACTTAGAGCACTTTAAGGGAAGGGTGATCCTCTGCTGTATGGTTTCCTGGTATAAATTCTTAGAGTAAATAAAAAAAGATTGGTTGCGTTACAGTATGTAAGGACAATTAATCTCTCATACACAGGCAGTTTCTTGTGTAACCCTGTGTACTACACACACACACACACACACACACACACACACACATACCTCTGTTTAGAATTTGTATAAGTGACTTTACATAAGAAAGTTGTCAAAGTTCAATACACCCCAAACTACTTTATACACTATATAGACTAAAGTGCTGGGACACATGATTTTTCTAGATTTCCAGCATGTCATACTGTTTTTTTTTTTTCTTCTTCTTTTTTTTCTTTTCACAAACTCTTACCACAAAGTCAGAGACACACAAAACTATAGGATGTCTTTAAATTTAGTATGATTTACATTTTCCCTTCACTCGAGCTGTGAGATTCGATCTTGTTCCAGTATGACAAAACCCCTGATCAATAAGCAAACTCCATGAAGATGTGCTTTACATGGAATAGAATGGAAGATCATCTCCACAAGCACAATTTGGTGAAACATCTTCCTAGAAGAGCAGAGGATATTATAACATCTAATGAGGACTAAATGTGGCATGTGCATGGAATATTTGGTCTGTATAGTGTATAAGAATATAGAGCCTGAATGTATTTTTCATGAAGAGAGGTTTTGTATTTAAATGCTGTGTCTAATATAAAAATGTTTGCACAGACAAATAGTCTCCAACTCGGTCAGTTCGATTGTCAGATCGGTGAAATCCACCAATCAATTAATCGATCCACTACAAAGTTCATTGAGGTTAGGGAACTACACATACAAAGCCACTCATGTTTTTGTAAGTATATCAGTCATTTCTCATTTTTGGAAAGTGTTATGAGTCTAAAATTATAATGACCCATATCATTAATAGACGTTAAATGAAGTTTAGAGACCGCTCAAGTTGAAGCCTAGGGCACTTTGCTAAATAGTTCGACACAATGAATGTAGGCCATTGCATTTAGAGTCATTTGGAACAACTGACTCCCACCTGTTAGATTGATGAGATTTACCCACAGAAGTGAAGCTTTCGCTGAACTGATTTGCAGGTTTATTTATTTATTTTTTCTTAAGCATAAAAGCAGTTCTTATTTGTGTGTGTCTTCAGGTCTTTTTTAATTAGCTGCTCTCAGGAGGCCTCTAAATAAAACCAGACATATCTACTGATCAGTAATGAGTGTTTAGTCTGCAAATTGAAAAAAGAGAGAAATAAAAGACATTTGTAAATGTTCTAAATTAAGCTATTTTATCAAAACACTTGTCTAATTTCACATTATAGTAAACATCAGTGTTGGAATTGACGAGCAGGAACTATTTGTTTTTAATCAGCTAGGAAATTGTCATGCAGGTTGGTCAAATTATATTTTTCAAGCTGAGATCAATGCAAGGGCTGAATCTGAGATTGATTACTGTGTGTGTGTGTGTGTGTGTGTGTGTGTGTGTGTGTGTGTGTGTGTGTGTGTGTGTGTGTGTGTGTGTTTGCAAGATCCGTTGTATCTATGGGGTTCCTTTTGGCTTTCTGTTTTCCTCCCAAAACCTCCCAAAAAACATGCCCCTACAGTATGTGGACTAGTGAATTGCAATTGCACCTATGTGTAACGCTGTATTCTTACTTCAGTGTACCTTGGAAGTGGGAATTGCATCATTTTTAACATTGAGCTATAACAGGAAAAAAAAATACAGAAACTCCCAAGTTTAATAGCAACAAGCTAGACCGCTAACTGCGGTGAGTGGTGTGTATTTTTCTAGTCAAAAGCGCAGACTGTGTAGTGAAGGTTTCAAGCTTACAAAGATAATATATCTGTAAATGGTTTGATTCGAAGCGAGTAAATGTTGTGTAACTCATTTAAAGGTAAAAAGCACTACTTTGTTTACTCTTGATGCCGTGAGAAGCCAATGGGGTTGAGGAGACAAGTGCTGAGTTTCTGATTGAGAATTTAGAATTATTTTTTCGACGTTCTCCGAGATCGAAATTCCCAGTTTTAGTCGAGCAGCATTAATTGTGTGTGTTCATGATTAGGACCATTAACTCTGCCTTAGGGATGCTCATATTTTTTCTATTAATGAAATATTGCTATTATAAAAATAAAATAAATGATATGCAAGATCTTACATACTGCAGTGTTTAAAAAAAAAAAAAATAGTTATAAATAAAATATTGCTATTATAATAATTAAATAAATTATATGCACAATGTTTAATATAGGAAAAAAAAATTTATAAATGATTATTCTATATAATAATAATAATAATAATAATAATAATAATAATAATGATATTATAATAACATAATGATAATATATTATTTCATAAAAATTTGTTTAAGACGAAATATAAAAGTTTTTATTATTTTAATTATTTTTTAATTATTTTCAAAAAAGAATTACAATACAAAGAAGTAATGAATATATAAATGATTAAAGTAAAGACCTAATACAGTCCATGTGCTCCAATGTTAATCAAGAGACAGCCGATGCATGTTTTCACAGCTCAGAGTGTTAGTGTGTGATTAGTAGGTGTCAGGGTCAGCCGCACTCGGTCTTGAAGATTTTTCTAGTGATACTTTACCCTGTTAACAGTCTCTGAGGATTCTCTTATTTGGGTGGTTCTGAACAAGTATCAGGGAAAGAGTCTGAAGTTTCTTTGCTAGCTGCTGAGGTCAATGGTGAGGAAATGTTCTTCAGGCCATAAGCACAGCAGAAATTATATTGTGCAGTAAAATGTGCAGTTTAGTCAATTTGGCCGAGTGGTTTCTTGCACTGCAGTGTCACATCCGGCCTGTTTGATAAGCAAGAAGCTGTCATAACTCTAGGCAATGATTCAGCTGTTATAAGACACCTTGAAGCACACTGACACACACACACACACACACACACACACACACACACACATAGAGCTGATAATTAGGTTGTACTGACTTGGGTATACCTCATCCAGCTCTTTCATATATATGCATGAAATGCTGTAAAGTAAGAATTCTTTCAAAAAATAAGTGTCTGTAGTCACTTTTATCAATTAGCAAAATGTAAAACAAATAAACAGAAGAAAAATGCAAATCAATATTTGGTAGGACTACCCTAAACAGCATCTTCTTCTTCATGCTGTTTGAAGTACACTTGCACACCTTGGTGGAAAGGTTCTTTCAAACATTTCGAACAACTAATCACAGCTCTTCTGTGGCTGTAGGGTGCCTCAAATTCTCCTTTTTCTTCATGTCATTTCATACAGACTCAAGGATGTTGAGATCAGGGCTCTGTGGGGCTAAGCCATCACATTCCAGGACTTATTGTTCTTCTCTATGCTCAAAATAGTTCTTAATGACTTTGGCTGTATGTTTTGGGTTATTGTCTTGCTGCTTGGCTTTTCCTTACTTAGTTTTAAACCTCCTTCACAGCATATGGAATTAATGATCATTATCCCCTGCTTTGGATAACTGGTAAATTATAAACCTGATTCTGTTTAAACAAAATCCCCGACTTTGTGCAAGTGTAAAAATTGAAGGACAAAGTGTAGTCACAACACATATTGATTTGATTTACATTTATTCTGTCCACTACTTTTATTTTTACAAATTGATCAAAAAAGTCAGTTTTCTAATTTACAGTATACTAAAGGCTTTTAACATGGTTGAGCTCAGAGCTCTACAGCAGGCCACTCAAGATCTTTCGCTATACCTCATGTAAACAATATCTTTATGAAGCTCTTTCTATACACAGGGGTATTGTCATGAAACAGGTTTAGGTCTTCTAGTTCAAGTGAAGAGAAAATTTTATTCTACCACATTTAAAGACGTCCTATACGGTGCCTCTGACTTTATGGTTACAGTTTGGAGAAGAACTGGATGGAAAAGTTATATGTAGTTCTTATCCAAACTATTTCTTTCTTTCTGAATATTATTTCATTTATTAGTCTTAGGTAATGAGTAGAATTGACCATAAATCTCAGTTTATGAATTGTTACTATAAAAACAGTAATTTATAAGCAATCCTGCTAAAGAAAAATAATTCTGGCCAAACAGATTCAAGCATTCAGCCAAGCTGTGGTACACATTTCATTATCGTAATTCTTGTTGGGCAAAAAAACACTTATCTGACTTTAGAGAAATTGTCATGCAAGATTTGTTTGTCCAAATTGGGTCAGCTTTTACGAAGGCTGATTTGTGTGAACGCGAGATGAAGTGCCTTTGCTCGGTTACATGTTATTGTGTGGTGATTGGTGGTTGTTTGTTGTTGTTGACATTAGCAAGCCAGTCAATGTCAAGGATGATGCGTCGCTTTAGTTTCAGATCACTCCGAGGCGCTGCCCTTGAAAAGAGCTGCAACTGCTTATTTGTGCATGCAAATGATGCCACATATGAAACGGCACAATCAAAGCGGCAGCTCTTAAAAGGAATGAAAATTAAACTCTTCGAGTTGTGTTGATGTTTTCACGGGGCTTAAAGCAGAACGCTTAAGAGTTTTGAAGCACATCCTGTTTTTCTCCAGTTCCATTTGATTCAGACTAAACCACAGAGGTTTGTACGTGCTTACTGTGTGATACATTACAGGAGACTGTGAAGGTCATGGTGCACGTAGCTCTTTCCTGCTTACTGCAGGTCAGCTTTAGTTCCTGAATGCAAGCCATTGATACATTTATTAGAAATCCACACAGGGGGCTGAGGGTGCACTAGTAAAGCCACTGCTTCAACACCAGGCCTGCTCAAAAAAAGATATATTTATAAAGTTATTACAAAATGTGTGGTGGAAGTAGGTTAATGTACTTACGATTATAAGAAAATAAATAAATAAATAATAGCAGGTCATCCCTGAGCTAATCTAAACTCTTAATAAACTCCTTCAATTACAGTCATGAACACTGGCCTGAGATCAAGAAAACCCGAGTGTAATGAGACTGTGATGACCTCGCTTAACAGCGTGAACAGTCTCATTTAAATCTATTCATTGAGCTCAAATGCAGTGTTTGTGTATAATTAAAGGGTACCAATGCATTCAAGAGGTATTAAATTACACTAAAAGAGATTGTACCCATAATAAGTGGCTTCTTTTAGATTTCCTAGTGTGACATTAAGACGACAAATAAAAATTAAAGATCTACTTTGACGTCCACACAATAGGACCCAGAGTAGCTTTAAACAGATTCTGGACTGGGGTTTGATTCTGTATGTTGGTATTGTTTGTTTTGAAGCAGGACGTTATATCATCATGTTTAACTGCTTGACTGCTAACAAAAAATAATAATTCAAGACCTCTGCGTATGAATTCTTTTTAATCAGCTAGCTAAATGCAGAGAGCAAATCTGAAATGAATGAGAGCATTTTACTTCTTAAGGAACCCTGATAGTGAATAACAATGGAATAAGTCTCAGTCTTATTTGTGAGAATAAAGTTCCCCAAGTTGGTAAAACAACTCTGGAAAGTATCTGTCATGACCACAACGAATTTTCACCTCAGAATTAATATGGTTCAACAAGCTACTACTATAGAGCAGGACCCCTCATCAGGGGATGGACATGTAGGATTTGTTAAGCTAAATTAAAAAGAGATCTTTTTTTGCAGATAATATTTTACTACTGGTGATCATGACATTAAGCTACCGAAACAAAAGTTTTGAAACAGTTGTTTCAGTAAAACCTGGTGGTATTTTTATTAAACTCCATCTTACATGTTTGTGTTTTGAATATTTATTAGGAAAATGCTGTTCCAAAACAGCTTCCAATATTTGTTCTGATATTTATGTCCACATGAAATGCACTCGTTGAGAGCCATTTTCCTCTTTTTCTCTTTCCCTCTTTTCACTTCATGAATGATGACTCTCATCAATCTATAGGCAGAGGTTTTGCGAATTACTATAATTACGTTTTTTTTTTTTTTTTTTTGTGACAGTTTTGGCTTTTGTATGATTTGTTTTTATGACTTGATATAGCTTGGTTTGACATGTAAATGGTTTCAGGTTTCTGTTTTGATGATGTAACGCAATCATCAACCCCCATGTTTCTTGGCTTTGTTTGATTGTTTTTTTTCTTCCTCTGCTTCTCTCTCCCGCACACAAACTCTGGCTTTCATGCCCACCCACGTTTCCATTCAGTAAGCCGCTACTGTTTTCCCCAAAAATCATAAACTGTTTAGGAAAAGTGTAAAGGAGCCGAGCACAAAAGAGCCTCTCATCAGCCTGCTGAGAGGAATACAGGGAAAATTTCAGCTGAAAAATTAAGTCTTTCTGGGGCTCGCTTCTCTTTCACAGAGAAGACGGCGGACACAAATTGCTATTACAACTGAGGCCTTCTCTTACTATCAAACACCACCATTTATCCATATCATCCCCACTATTACTTTAACAAGCAGTTCCGTTTACTTATAGAATTCTGATTTATGTGGATCATTTATGAAATTCATTCCTGTGTTGTTTTACATTTAAAAAGTCTTTGTTGTTGTTTGTTTCACTCAACAATTAAATTGGTATAAATTGTCTCAAAGCAGAAAACAATTGACTTTCTTAGGGCCGTATTAGAAAATCACTAATTAATTTTTTTTTTTTTTTTTTAACATTGATTGTGAAGTGATTTCTATATAAGCAAAACACAGGGAAAGATCTCTGTTTAATTTTCAGCTTTAAACAATCTTGATTTGAATAGGTTTTACAGCCATCAGTGTTCAAATGTAGCCAAAAGTCATATGCAATGGTTCAAAAATGTCAAACAGTAGTGATTGCTTCTTTTGAGTATGGTATTGTAAAAGTAATAAATAAATAACATTTTAAAAACGTGTATAAATAGCCTATTAAGTTCTAATATTTAAAGTACTGTCCAAAGGAATCCATAGTTTTAGTTATAAATCTTTGTCTTTTGCTTGAATTATTCTCTTTAAATAGAGTACTGTTTTGAACACTTTAATATTTACATGAAATGAATAAGAAGAAATGCCTCAGTAATGAATGGCAGCATATAAAATAATGATGCTGCACTGAGGCCCAGAGTATTTTTCTTTTCATTTGTTTGTTTGTCTGCTTATTAATTCATTCCTTCATTCATTAAATCATTGGTAAGAAAATCAATGCTGCTTTAAAATCTTAAAAGATTTTGCATCTTTTTACTGATAATTCTCATTATAAATGTACATTTTATTTCGTCTCTACCACCAGTTGGTTATGGCATTATGTTTTTTCAGTTGTCATTAGGGCTCTCCTTCTGTCTGAGATTCTCGTTGAACATGCGAACAAGTAGGGTGAACATGGTCAAGGTTACAGCAAGGTCAAATGTATGATATGTGTTTGCTTCATTTGCTTGAAAATATACTTTTTAAAGTTTGAAGTACATTTTCAGTTTTTATTTTTCTGTTTAAAGAAGTAAAAAAAGGTCTGAATTTTGCCGTTATCATAGAGAGGAATTCTACTTTTTCGTTTTGGTAAATTAAAAAAATTTAAGTTTATGGTATATCTTTTAGTCAAACAAAGACATTATGGATCCTGCTAAGGTGATTTATTGTTTTTATTTTTTTAATCAGCTTATTTTATTTGCTATTAAATATCCAGATGCAACAAACACGTAGTCAACGACTCTGATGTATGTATATATAACATATTTATTACTTAACTATCACATACCTCGTACTTCTTAAGCACACACAGATATGTGATGGCAAATATATATTATGTGGACAGAAGTATTGGGACACCTGACATTTTCAGCCATATGTGGTTCTTCCCCAAACTGTTACTAAAAAGCTGCAGACACACAAAGGTATTTGATGTCTTAGGATATGGTGGAATAAAATGTTCCCTTCACTTGAACTAGGAGACCCAAATCTGCTCTAAAGCTCTGACCTCATCCTTGTTGAACACCTTTAGGATGAATTGGAACACTGACTGCACCCCAGGTCTCCTTAACCTGAGTCTTATGATCCCAAATCTCCACAGGCACACTGCTGAATGTAGTGGAACATATTCCCAGAAGAGTGGTGTTTTTTATAACAGCGAATGGGGACTAAATGTAAAATGCGATGTTAAAAAACAAAACAAAAAACACTATCTTGTGGTCAGATGTCCACGAAGTTTTATCCATATAATGCTTCTGAATTATTTGATCTGAATGGTAAGTGTAGTACGGAACTTGCTTACTGTGTTTCTAAAGTAAGCAAATAATTAAAGTTTTCCTGAGGATATTACAGAGCCTTCACCCTCAGTCCTCACCAGGAAACTTTTTACCAAGCCAATATCTAGCCATTATGTAATTCATCACCTTTGCTCTCACCAAGAGGCTTTAAAAGTAAATTTAAAAGTCAAACCTTTTAATGGCCAGTCTGTTTGATTTGCACTGAGGGAGTGGTTGGTGTACAGTATTCCAGATGAAATATTGATTCCCCCCCACCCTCCTCATGCAGATTTGCTGTGTTTTCTGCTACACTGTCAGCTTCATTTCTAAAGCTTTATGTGTTTCAAAAGAGTAAAAGTGAGAGTGAAACAAAGACAGAGAGTGTAAACCTCTTAGTTTAGATTAAAAGTGAATGTGTGATCTCATCTGTCACCACTTACTGTCTAGTTGCAGGCCGGACATTTGGAAGCTTGAGTGTTTTTGATGCCAGGTTACGGCTTTGCGATTCTTGATGACCGAGAAATCATGATATTTTGCATTAGAATCAAGATGCATTCATTTGTATCAAATATTCTTTTTGGTATTTAGCAAAGGTGTTGATGACTTCACGTTTTTAAATGCATTGTGTGCAGCTTGTGCTTGGTCCATAGACAACCTGATGGTGTAATGGCAGGTATACAGGTTTTTCCTGTGACGTCAATCAGCGCTTAGTGAATTTGTAAACACACCTGTCTGAAAATATATTTTGTAGATTTTTTCACAAGTTTCGGATCATTCCATACTAAAACATAAAGAAAGCACCATACAGTGCATTTATTATGATTTTTTTTGTGGTCTGCTTAGTGTAGTGAAATGATGGCACACCTTATCAGACAACAAAGTTAGAATGTTTTAACGATGATTGCACAATAAAGTATGTTTTTTTTTTTCCTCTACACAGTTTTAAACTTTGCTCCACTGCAATCTTACAGTATTTGTATCAATTATCACAAATATTTAAGCCTTAAAACAGTAACTACTGTAGATATTCATTCATGATTTGACTATCTTGACCTTTATAACCAGCGGATATTATATAGCTGCTTTTTACACAAAGATTGATCGTGTAAACTTTAACCAAAACTCAACCTGGTGGATCTGGTAATTTATGGCATTTATAGACATTTTTTTTGTTGTTTTTTTCTTTATTTCAGCTGCAAGCCCACAAAACACAGTGTGTTTGAAAGTTCCATACTACCAAGCTACATATTTGTAAATCTGAGCCTTTTTCACCCTACACACAATCCCACAATCCGTCCTTTGCTAAATTTACGGTTGGACGAAATGACCTACTTTACGAAACTATTGACCAAAATAATTGAAAGCTGTTTGAAGAATCTCATACATGCTCTTTACTTGAAAAAAAAATCAGTCTTTGAGAAAATGTCTTGCATTTTTTTTAAACTAGTCCCCTGTTTCCAATTTGTGCTTTGTCACTGACTTGTAATTAAGGAATCCATTTGCTGGCTGGATAGCGTTAGACCAGGGGAAATCTGCTTTGATTGAATTCTCTCAAATTCCATTCTCATCTCACTGTACTGATTTTAGACTTTGCAGGCACAATTGTCGCCAATTTTGACACACACATGCACATAGTTAATTCGGTGCACTTACCCTCTTTTATAATATCCATCATTTACTGCAGCACTGTTGAATCTCCAAATCTAATTGGATTAGAAGGCAAAATTTATGATGATGCTGAATAATAATTACAGCCACAAAGAAAGGTTCTGATGTAGGCTGAGGAGGCCTGGGGTGCTGTCAGCATTCCAATTAATCTCATAGGTGTTCAATTGGGTTGATCCTGGTCTGGGTCTCCTAGTCCAAGTGAAGGTGTTGCTACTGTATGTAATGCTTCGCAGTAACCGTTTGGGAAAGAACCACATATAGCTGGAAATTCAGGGGTCCCAATACTTTTGTTCATATAGTGTAGCTGTAAAATCGCTACTCATAAACTGAGTGGAATTAAAGTCACTACACACATGTTGATGTCTCTGGTCAGTCAGCACTCTTGGTTATCAGTAGTTATCAGTTCTCAGTAGTATACTTGTTTAATAGTATGTAAAACTTGAGATAGTCTTTCTATGTTTTCCAGACTTTCGTTTGGGGTGTGTGTCCATTTACGATTTTACAGTTGGTTCCCTCTTGAGTTTACTTAAAAAAAACAGCATCTGATTTAACCGGCAAAAAAACTGCACCAATCCATGATTTAGAACCTCCACCATTTAAGAAAAGAGCAATTCACACACTCTTCAAACTCTGTGTGCCTGACAAAATATGAGAATCTCATTTCGAGGCTTTCGGGCTTTCTTCCCTCCAATTTTCCCTCATCATGTTGGAAGACGGAAAGCAGAAAGTGTTAGCCTGCTTTAAAGGTGTAGTCAGCAGGGATACTGCTCTCAGACCCTAATCCTGTTGTGTGCAAACGAAATAACAGGAGGATTAATGTTTATGCTCAGTAGCAAGTTTCGGAGAAATATTTCTGACCAACTCGTCATAAGCGTATAGCAGTTAATTAGGCTATATGGCTATAATTAGGAAAATGTCATCCCTTTAGAATTTATAGATTTTTCCAGAACGATTGATTGTGAGCAAAATTAATCAAAGAGATAAAGATAGAGGAGACAGGGATTAAAATAAAGATTAACAGTTATTTGAGTTTGTAAAGCAGGAACCTTGAATGTGCGCTTGTGTATGTAAAGTGCATTTGCCAGGATCATGGAATATCCAGTTATCAGTCACATGGGAACTAACTTGTGCCCTAAACAGCTCTGTGCTTGTAGGTTCTGCATGGTGGTCTTTGATATAAACATTAACATTGGCTCTTGACCCTGTGTCTGCATGATTTTATGCATTGTTCTCCTGCCACATGATTAGCTGAATGGAAAATAAGCAGGTGTACAGATATTGCTATTAAAGTGACCGGAGGGTGTAGTAATGCTAAGGGGGCAAAGTGTGTATAGAAAATGTGATTTAAATTGATTTTGTTAGAGGTTATACTTTACTTGTGTATGCAAGTGGAAAAACAATGCTAGAGACAACACTAAGCACAGTGCAGTGTGATGCAATGGCTTGTGTTTTACATACAGCTGGTGGGGATTGAAGTGCTTGTTAATATAGAAACGTAACCGCTGCATGATACACGTCAAAAAAAGGCTTCAGAAACTAAATGAGTTTGGTGCGAACTGGCTTGAGCAGAGCACAGGGATCGCATAATAACATCGCCTCAGAGTGAAAGTGAGTCAATTAATCAAACATACACTGACAATTTAGAATACAATACAATACAGAAGCCGCTATACAACAAAAAATCCATATATATATTTTTTTTTTTTTTTTTTTCAGCTTTCCAATAGTACTTGAATATGTTTTAGACTTTATGTCTATGGTTTAGAATTAGTTTTATAGTTTATAATTTTAATTTGAAGAGGATTGATTTGCTTTTGAGTCTGGTTTCTCTCTCATGATGTCACCGGGATTTCTCTTTCTGCATTTGTGAATGTACATGTTCAAAGCTGCATCCGCAGAGCTGCTCTGCGACAGTTTCTGTGCTTCAGTCATCTATACATGTAAAAAAAAAACTTGACTTAAAAAATAAGTCCTAGTTTAGTGCCTTATTCATTGCTTTAAATGTGCATAATAGTTTTGTTCAAACTGGAAGCACATATGCCAGGGCTGAAGTGCCTATATTTATTTGTTCCACACCAGGCACTGTTTGTATTGAGGGAAAAAACTTTCAGCAGTTCAATATGATTTTATGTCTTTCTGAACTTTTTTTTTTCTTATAGTAGCAACATTTATTTCAGCATCTGCCTTCAGACACTTTTCAGACTTTACATCTGCCTTCAGATTTTAGCCCTGATTAGGATTGGGTTCTGGCAGCGTTCATTCTGATTTGATTGTATGTTAGAGCTTTGTGTTCCTTTTACACCTTTGATGTCTCGCATTCACAGTCGCACATCCGTCTGAAACAGACAGCTGATGCTTTCTTCGTTTTTTTTGTGTGTGTGTGAAAGAAATCATAGATACTTGGATTGAGAGATAATAATAAAAAATATATAGAAAGAGCGAGAGAGAGAGAGACAGCGTAAAAGAGAGGGAGAGAGAGGACATGAAAGCGTTCTAGACGGAACTTTACTATAGAGGTAGAAAAGAAAACAACTCCCACTCCAATCATCTTTATGAAAGTCTTTGAGGAAAGAATGGCTTTGATGGACAGTGTCATGATTGCAGCCATATGTGTTTCAGTCACAATTACAGCCTCACCGTGACGCCACGGCTCTGCTTATCCGATTCAAAGGAGGCCCATTATTTGAGAGAGAAAATGACGACAGATTCAGATCTAACCACCATTCTCCGGATGAGCACATCAAAGTGTCCTTAATGCCAAACCCTCAATTTCATCCCCACTCTGTGTTTTACCTCGTAGATGGGCCTCGGCTTTTGGCGTGCCGTTTCATTTGCTCGTATTTTTTTCTAGGCTCTCAGGCAAATCAGGTTAAGAGTGGAGAACAGGAACCTGTGAGATGAATGCAAAGGAGTCAAGTGTGATTCAGACAGGTTATTCAGTTTATCTCGATTTAGATGTATCTCAACTGTGAATGAATGGCTGGAAGAGCCACATGAACACAGTGTGACCAAAAAAGCATGCAGGGTCACTGTGAATGGAAGAAATGTGTCTAATCTAATTGGAAGGAACTTCATCATTAAGGCAAGACATTGAAACAGAACACACTGGCATTACAACAAAAGACATCATCAGGTGGAAAGAAATGGAAGGTTTTAGACTGGCCAAATCAGTCATCATATCTCACCATGCATCTTACAGACCAAAGGGAGAACCCCCCAAAAAAACAACAAGAACTGAAAGAAGCTGTGGTACTTTTGCAACCTTGCAACACTTTGGTGATGTCAGTAGGTTTCTACATATGCAACTAAATATTAAGTGTTATTTAATTGAAGATACGTTAATACTTTTGCTAAACAACGATGCCCTGTTACTAAAGTCATTCCACTGAGGACAGCATTTGAATTGAGAAAAAGAAAAGGAAGTTTAAAAAAAAATTCAAAGCAAAGGATTTTTCTGCAGCCGTGAAATGCACTTTATCTGCAAACGTGCAAGGGTTCAAAACAGCTGGAGGTCCGTTTTAAGGCAGACATCTTAAATCATATTTAATGTACCTTATCTCAGCCTATTTTTAAATGCTTGATACCAAGCAGAGCTGCAGATTGAAGAGAAGAGTCTTTTAATGGGTGTAGCAGGAGATAGGCCCATTACTTCATGCCTGGTTGAGCTTTAGTGCACGACTGCATCAGACCCACTCAGACAGTTATTGTGTCTCACTTCTTATTAGTCAGTGGCACAGCAGCAAAACCATAATGAGGGATTTGCGAATGCACGGAAACAAAAAATCTAATCACTCGTAGTGTGACCGTTCCTGACCCAGTGAAGTTAGGACGGGGAAGTTCACCATTTTTACTAGTATGCATATAACTTATATTCTAGATGCATATAAAGAGGAAAAGAAGCACTGTGGAGTTCAGGGGCTTCCCCTCCACTCTGAAAAAGTACAACTCCTGATTCCCCCTTAGGTTTAAAATGCAAAGTGAACAGATTTAGCCAGGCCCTGGAGCCCTCCACGGGCTTTCCTAATCTGTTCTAATGTGTCAAAAAGCCTTTTTTTTTTTTTTTTTTTTTTTTAAGTCTCAGGCATATTTCACACTCAACTTGTTTGCAAAAATCAGTTTTGGAGAGAAAAATGAAGGTGGCAGTTATTGGTGACTTTAAGTCCCACTTTCATATAAATAAGACTGAAAGTTTTTCTTGTGACATTTACAGAAGAGAGAAAAAAACAAGACATAGTGAAAGAAAGCAAACTGTTCAACAAGGAAGTTGGGAACAGCTCTCGATCTTAAATATAGCCATTGCATAACATATTTATTTAGCTATACGAGAGCATTATTGCACGTCGGCTTGATGAAGATGGTTCACTTGGGGTTAAGACCAAACTGTGGAGACACACTTAACACATTTTTTTAACAGGCCAGTGTGTGTTTGCATTGTGTTGGTATATCAAGTTCAAGTTTATTTCTATTGCGCTTTTCACAATCAACATTCTCTCAAGGCAGCTTTACAGAAATTAAGAATTATAGAAGACAACATTTTAATATAAGGGAATTGTGTGTATTAATCCCTGATGAGCAGCCTGGGCAACTGTGGCAAGGAAAAGCTCCATTAGATGGTATAAAGAAGCCAGAGCCTTCAAATGTTTAAAGCAGTCCAATGTCAAAACTAGATGGTTCTGGATGTTTGCCACAGTCGCCATGCCTGCTCATCAGGGATAAATACACATCGTTCACCTTAACCTTTAAATTCTGTAAAGCTGCTTTGAGACAATGTCTGTTGTAAAAAGTGCTAAAGAAATAAACTTGACTTGAGCGTGACGTATTGTAGCGTGTTAGAAGACTGGATAGATACATTAGAGCTAAACGATTTAGCGATTTGTACTTAAGTAGCAATAGTTTGTAGTCAATTCTAAACTTAACAGGTAGCCAGTGTAGGGAAGATTGGGGTTATAATGGTCATATTTTCTCGACCTTGTGAGAACTCTGGCTGCTGCATTCTGGACAAACTGTAGCTTGTTTATTAATGATGCAGGACAACCACTCAGTAATGCATTACAATAGTCCAGTCTGGAGGTCATGAACGCATGGACGAGCTTCTCTGCATCAGATATAGCTAAAGTTTTTTAGCTTCACAAAATGTCTAAGGTGGAAGAAGGCTGTTTTTGTATTATGGGTGATATGATTTTCAAAAGACAAGTTGCTGTCTAAAATAACTCCCAGGTCTTTTACTGTTGAACCAGTAGTTACAATACATCCTTTTAAATGCAGGTTGAAATGCTGGAGCTTCTTTGTTAATTTTTTTTTGGCCGATGAGTAAAATCTCTGTCTTATCAGAATTTAATAATAGAAAGTTATGCGTTATCTTATCTTTTAATTCTTTAACACATTTAGTTAACCTGGTCAATTTGTCTGGTTTTGATGAGATACGTGGCTGTGTATCATCAGCAGAACAGTGGAAGCTAATCACATGCCTTCTAATAATATTTCCCAAGGGAAGCATGTATATAATAAGAAGCAGGGGGTCCTAGAACTGAACCATGTGGCACCCCATATTTTACTTGCATTAGCCTGGATAGCTCTTCATTTAAATCTACAAAGTGGTAACAATCAGACAGGTAGGTTTTTCAACCAACTTAATGCCTGTCCCTGAATGCCGATGAAATTCTGTATAGCGATTCAGGAGAAAGTCATAATCTTTAGTATTAAATGCAGCACTAAGATCTAGTAAAACTAACAGAGAGATGTAGCCTTAGTCCAAAGCGAAAAACAGGTAATTCGTCATTTTAACTAGTGTAGATTCTGTGCTATGATGGAGCCTGAAGAAAGACTGAACTCTTTATATTGTTTTTTTTTTTGTAAGAAGGAGCATAACTGGACAGACACAATCTTTTCACACAAAAATAGAAGATTTGAAATAAGTCTGTAATTTGATAGTTCATTTGGATCTAAATTATATTTCTTAATGAGGCGGCTTAATAACTGTCAATAACTGTGACCTAAAAATAGTGAGGAGTTAATAATATTGAGAAGAGGCACGCCAGCTGTACACTTTTTTAAAAATATTTTAGTTGGAGTGGGATCTTGGGCTGTAGCTATCTATTATTTTTGTAATTGAGTATTCTTCAGATTATTCCAACGATTAATCGAGTAATCGGATAAGACACACTTTTTCTTTAATAAAGAGCAATACTAAATATGACGGGTCTCTTAAACAAGTGATTTGTTTCCTTTTTAGAAAAACTTACATTTTATTGCTAAAATTGCATACAAGTAAATCTGTGAAAAAAAAACCATTTAGTGCATTTAATTGTCATATTACATCGAAATGCAAATATAAATATCGAAATAAAAAAATATAATTAAAAATCTCAGATTACTCTAAAAAAAAAAAATCATAATAATTAATAAATAAAAGCACTGTACGATGTTTTCTTTGTTTTAGTTTGAAATGATTCAAAACCTTGTCATTTTCTTTGGCCTCAATCCTATGAAAGCCAGTTTCATTTATTGCAATTCTGACTTTATTGCTCGTAAACATTTAACATTTCTGGTGCATCCATTTCTGGTGCATTGTCGGCCTGTAGTTTGAAGTTGTTGGTGTATATACAAGGCCTCCTCTGCTTCATTTGTCTTGTTCCATCTCCTCCAAAGCTGAATGTTAGGCAAAGTTCTCTCCAGGATTGGAGGCTTAGTTTGAAACCGTGTGATACTATTGATTGTAGCCCATTTCATTTTTAATGTGTAAAGCTTTCTAGCACTACAAAGGAGTTGACTCTGCACGATTGTCAAAAAAAGCGAGAAAAAAAACTGTGTGGTAGAAACAGGCTTCCATATGAATCTTCTCCACACTATTTTCTCCCCATTCCTCTATTTTTTTTATACTGCAGCATTCCTGTATTACCTGTCCAGAGCACTCTAGAGTTTGCCAAGTGGTGCGTCAGTAACCACCAGCTATCCCCCGCTCTGCGGGAAAACACAGTGCTCTATGTGTAGTTAAATTGACTAAACTAAGCATCGAGGCAAATAATTTGGTGCAGGTGTTTTTTCTCGAAAATGTTTTAATCAGATGGGGCAATGGTGTATAATGTGCTAGTGAGGAGAGTGCCTATGTTGTTAGCCATTTCATCAAGATCATTAGCATTTAGGGGTTTAGTAAGATGTTGAGACAGATCAGGCAGGTTACTTATGAAGCTGTCATTACTGGTTGGAACAATAGTCCTATCAATTCGATAACGTAAAACATATAGTAAAACATATAGTGTATATCTGCAGAATCGTTTTTATCTGGAAGCTTGTGTAGTATCAGCTTGGTTACATTACACATCCTGCTCACTTAAACCCCACAGACCTGAACATGTTCAGTGGATAATATAATGAAACATAACACATTGGACAGAAAATCTTCAAGCTCAGTGCATTTCAATGGATCCACAGCTCCTTTGATTGCATCCTGACACAGATTTATTCCAGAGATTTAAGGTTCTAGGTCCGAAACATGCAAATGTGCTTTTTTCCCATTGAAATCCTTCAAAAGCCAGCAAAAGTTTTCCGATAACTGTTTATGGAACTCAGCATCCAGCCTATGGTGGAAAAATAGCAAGAGAGATCATCACTGTGCTTGGTTTGTGACTGTTTAATAGATAATTTAATACTTTTGTAATTTTTTATTTTTATTTATTAATTTATTTATTGCATGCATTTTAGAATTCCCTACTGCCCTCAGTCTAGCATGGGCTAGGAAACATGATGATCCATGTTAGATCAAATCTACCAAGGTGTAAACATGCTTCAATGGGTGTCTCGAAGTAAATCTGACCTCTTGTACAAAGGAGTTATAAATTGTACAGATTAGATTGAACTGAAAACAGTGACCTAGAATTAGTGCAGAATCTTTTAAGGGCAATTGTGGCTGCAGTTCTTCATTTTCTAATGAAAGCCAAGTTCAACTAATTAAACAGGTGGAATTGGGTGTGGCTTCTGCTCAGTTGGAATGAAAACCTGCACACATACTGGTCCTTTGCCAATAAGATTTGACCTCTGTTCTTAAACCTTGTGTTTTTTTCTTAGTTTGAAACAAAAAAGAAAAAAAATCACAGATATAACTTTGGATTTTGGACCATATTTTGCATGGCAGTAATGTTATTGGGTTGTTTCAGGTGAAATATGGAGTACTCTTTTATTTCTCAATGACACAGCTTTGGGCACAGCTTTTACGTTTTTTAGAATAACCTGATGATAAATCAAAATTCATAGCTGTATAAAGATTCCATTCATTTCATTAATAACCAGATGTCATTACATACTCTATGACATCTGCTTCCTTTTTTATTTTAAATATTGTGAGGAAACTAAATTCAGGAAGTTTATTGGCCTTTTTTTACAAAGTGGAAATTTTGCTTGGCAAAGGTTTTCAAAATCATATAAATGACTGTGCTACACTATTTATATTAATTATAATATTTGATAATATGACAAAAAAATCTTTTGCTGCTTCATTCTCATCATATCGTACCTGTGGTATGATTACTGAATAAAACGGCTGATTCTCTTCCTTCACATCTAGCGAGTGTAAAATCTGCCGTGACACTATAATTATTTTAGGGCTCTATTTGCATTTCTCAGTGTTAGCATTTATAGATAAAAAATCTGGGGTATTTAAAAAAAAAAAAAAAAGCATGAAACCTTTAAATTGAATCATTTCAGCTCCCGAAGGGCATGTTCAGACTTTTTTAATACATACAGGCAGATATTTCTTCTGAGCTAATTAGTTAAATAGAAGTAATATTAAACCATGTAATCGTTTAGAGACTTTTTGTATCACTCTTTCAGTTTCAGATACACAAGTATAGTAAAGAGTAATTAGGTTCCTTTTAAATATGTAAAGACAATCGTTTTTATTGAACAATTTGGTCCTCATTATTACCGTAAAATATTGTGTAGCTAGAGAGGATGTGTAAACTGTACCTGATGGAGTACACAAGTAAATCTTACATAAATTAAGCTTTGCAGTAGCTTTGGTAGCTTGTGTAAAGACAGAATCTTAACAGCTGTAAAAAAAAATGTTAAAATATTGTTGTGTATTTAAGGCCAGAACTGTAGTGGATACACATATGTACTGTGTTTTATTAAACACAGAGGCTTGAGGAAGTATTCACCTTCCCTTGAACTGCTTTAACGTTTTTGTGCTTTTACAACCTGGAACTGAAATGGACTTTTTCTGACTTTTTAAACTTCTCTGTGTGTCTGACTAATGCTTTCCTTACCCAGTCACTGACTTCTGGTGAACGGCTTCCTCCAGGCAAAGTCACTACTGTGCCGCGTTCTCTCCATTTTAATATTAATAGTAATGAAATGGTTATTTAATGATGTTTAAACTTTTTTTTTTATATATATAGAATAACCCTGATTGGTACTTTTCCAGAACTTTGTCTCTGTAATAAACTTCAGGAGCCGGCATATTTATATTGAAATCACATAACACTTGGTGGCTTGCAAAAGTATTCTGTGGAATTTCAGATTGTCTGAATAACGTGAATAAAGACAGATTGGGCCTAAACTCAGGGTTTTTTCTTGCAAACTAAATGTTTATTTTACAACTAATTTTTAAATACAAAATGAATTTTTAGTCAGCGAATTATTAAAAACAAACAAATAAAAAACTGGGAAATAAATGTACAACAGCCAATAAACTGTAAACCAATAAGCTGTTATTGATGCAAAAAGTAGCTCTAGTAGGTACTTGTCTGTGAAGGTTTAATAAAGATTTGCTGAGAGATAATGAATATAAATTTTTACTGTTTAATGGCTTACTGGTTTGCAATAAAAATACTGCTTCATGCAAATATCCATGTGCTATTTGCAATCCATGTGAATCTGATGCATTTGAAGGGTGTTAAATACGTATACATGTTAAAAAGGTACTGTACATCCATTTAACTAATCAACATCATGGACTTTTTTGTATACTCATGAAAGTACAGTAATGCGAATAAATTGCACTTCAGTTATAGATTGTAATATCGAAAATTGGTGGTGGTGGGGGGGGTGTCAATACTTATGCAAGCCCATAATTGTTTTTTGCTGTAACATCCTCAGTAGTTATGGTATATTTGATTTTATAGTTTGTACAGTTTATATTATGTTTATGTAGTTTGTTTAACTATTCTTGTATTAAAAATGCTTAATATAGAAATGCATCAACAAGATAAAAAAACAAAAGGCTCAGTACGCTTATAGTATATATAACAGCCCTCTCATTTAACTGTACAGTCAAAACCACTTAAAATGATGATTCTAAGCTAATGCTGAGGCAATGTCTGCCCCTTATGGGAAACAGACGGAAATAAACACTGGTCCTCATTTGAATGGTTAATTTGAACCGCAAGAGAGATGACTGAAACCATGGGGTTTACACTAAGTTTTGAAACTTTGCCCTGCAACACTGCAAACAGTCATAACAGGTCACAGAGGTGTCTTTTTCATTTATGCAGCCTATGGCTTTATACTCATCAAGAGATAAAGACAGTAATTGATTTCTTTTTTCCGTGTCTGTAGGCAGTAACCTAAAAAGAATAGCGTAGGTTAATGACAGTCAGTTTGTAGGTCATTAGAGCGTTTGACACTAGAACGGTGCTCCGATTAGACTTTGATTTTCTATTCTAAATATTGGATATATATGGGGTCTAAACAGATTCAGCCTTTAGATAGCTCACTGCTAAGTTTGTGCCAGAGTGCTAAATTAGCACCGCACCAACAGAAAAGCGCTACAATGCAGTGCTAGAGTTTATTTTGTCATTGTGCTCTTGTCACGTTATATAATTTCAGGTCTTTGGGCTGAACTTGTTTGCAGCCACAAAACAAAGGTTTTGTGTGAAATCTTTTCCATCGGAAACTGCTCAGATGCACCTAACCCACTTTGCTAGGCAAATAACATTTAGCATGCCAACCATCTAGCAGGAATGATGCAACATTGCTTCTTCCTGCATAACCAAACTGATTATGCTGATTATGGGAATGGAGAGCTTGACTAAATGATAAAAAACATATTAACAAGCACATTTTCTTCATAGATGTCCTCAAATAAAACGTGAAAAAGTGCTCAAGGCTACGATACTATCACAGGATGTATTACACTGTGTTTCATCATAAAATTAGAGCTCAGTCCCGGCAGTCTTCATTTAACCGGTTAGTTGCATCTATAGCTGTAACGACTCAGACAGATGCTAAAAATGAACGAAAATAGAACTTAAACCTTGTCACACCTTGAAACAATGCATCAAACCCTTCTCTTATAAAAATCCTGTCACTGAGCGTCATTGCCATTTGTCTTGTCTATGACTACTGCCAAAATGGCAAATTGTTATTATCCTGCCCGGAAGCATGAAGGAAGAACTGTTCTTATTAATTCGGCTGAACTGCAGCACTCTCTCTGAATCAGCTCAGTCTACTGCTGAGGAAGTCCAAGTGCACAAATCTCTCTGATTTAGTCCGCTATCCTATGCAGGCAGCTAACGTCAGCACAAGTGTCAGACCGCCCATCACTACTCTTTCTTCCTCCACCAAAACAGCCCTGGCCTTCTGCCTTGTGTTTTATTAGCTGTAGTTTATGATTGGATGTTCCCTAGGCAGGCCAGGCTGATGGCTGATGCACTTGTCCCAGAGATGGATAGCTGCTGGACTGGCTGGATAATTACTTGCACTGTAAGCCTCAGGCTGAATAAATCATATCATGGTTGAGTTGTGTATGAGAGCTGCCTGATGTTCTCGAGGATTGTTGGTGCTGCTCTTCTTGTTGTGCACTGGCACATACAAGAATGTCTGATCTACAGCTTGCAGGGGTTTTATAGCTGTTAAGACGCTAAGTGCTCACCCTAAGGTCATGAGATTTAACCCAGGATGACATTTTATAAAAAAAAAAAAAAAAATCTATGGAATCCATGGAAAATGCTCATCAGGAAAGTGGAACAATGTGGTGACTGATGGGTATTTTCAATTTAATTTCTGTCTAGTTTGTAAAAATCTAATGGTTTAAAGACGCTCAGTCAACAGGTCTCTTTTTGTAATGTGAACTTCCTCATAGTGGCAAATGTATTAGTACTGACACAATATTGCTCTTTTTCACAAATGGCCAGCCAACAGTTAAAGTGGAGTTCAATCACAGTACAATTTTAGTCGTTTGATGCATTTTCTTTTGTATTTTACAGACACATGTATATTATATACATGTTAAATATTAAAATTTCAGACAGGTTTGTCTATATAATAGACTCTAGGATTTCTGGCTAGATCCTCAGTTAAGAGGTTAAGACCAATATATAAATGTGATGTTCATGTTTTCACATATGTTGACCTTATAGTGTATGTCAATTGATATGTTTACTGTGAGCTGTTTAAAGCTTAATTAAGATCTTATCTCATTTGTTACCTTACACAGAATTCTGCCACCCTACCGGCGAGCCCTAGCACCCCTGTTACAGGATATAAACGCATGGTGATCCCCAACCAGCCACCTCTGACTGCCACCAAAAAATCTACTCCCAAGCCTCAGGCTCCTCCATCTGCTGCTCCAGCCTCCTCTCCAACTCCTTCCACCAGACCTCAGCAGCCAGTTCCTGCTTCCTACAGCACAGCCTCTACTCCCAGTCAGCCCACATTCAGTGTGCAGGCTCGAGCAGCTCAGCCTGGCCCTCAACAGCAGCATCAGCAGCCTGCCCGAGCCACATACGCACAGGGGCAATACACACCTTCTCAGCCTCGAGCCCCTGACTTTGCCTATGGGCCTCCACAGCCTACTTTCACTTCAGCTGGAGGGTACCATGAGCAACACTATGGTGGACCACCAGGTCTTGGAGGCCAGAACACCTGGAGAGCTGAGCCAAGCCATCACTCTGCACTACCGCAGAATCAGAGCTACCAGCCTCCTGCCCCGAAGAAGACCTATATTACCGACCCTCCTGCCAGCATGGCACCTTATGGAGCAGGAGTAATGGGGGCTCAAAAGGTAGGAATGATTTAATTACATCATTCCTAGTTGTAGACAAATGACAAACCCAGTTGAAAAAAGCAAATGTATGGATTTCAATCTATTAAGGTTATGTAATGCCTGCTTCATAGTAAAGAAAGACATATTGCCATTACCCATTGACGTTTCTTTGATGCACTGATCCAAATTTTGCATTTTATTTATTTATTTTTTAACAAGAGCTTCATGATCATAAGAGAAAATAGAAAATAAAACAAAAAGGCTAATCAGTCAATACACAATATTATAGAGAAGTAGGGACCCAAAAACTCCCCTTTTGAACACAGAATGTCTTTACCTCAAGATTCAAGAAGAAAAGAGGGTCTCAAAGAAATTCTAAAGGTAATAAAGCACTGTTCTTGGTTACAACACTAAAAAAATGTCACCCCTATGATCTACTTGAATAGTCACTTCATGTTTGAAGAGATTGGTCAGGGTCTTGAAAAATTCACAGCCTCCAGTATTTTACTAATATGTGTGAAAGGCCCCTGAGCCATTTACACCTAATGGTAATTAGAATACTCCTACCAGGATCAGTTTTGGAGGTGGAAAACTATACAGTAATTATTAAAGTCTCATTGCACCAGACTGGATTCTAAATATTTTGGGAAAGAATGTTCTTTTCCCAATGCTATCATTGCTATATTGTTTTTAAATTTTTCCAAGAATATCTTGTTCAGTATTATTATTTTTTTATCCTGTCGGGACAGCAATCTGTCTCAGTTTGAATTATGCTGAGCTGAGATGGGATGGTATTTGGCAGCTACTGTACTTAAATTAATCATTTTTATTTTTATTGGATTTTAATGTCTAAAGCATGATTATGACTAAATAATCTCATTTTATTTTCAATTCCTCAATTTTGTTTTTGTGGTTTACAACATCACCAGGTTTGCGATGAATAACATTTTTCATACAGCTTGCATGAACACTCTTCTAAGTAGTGATTTAACATCAGAAATAAACAGAGGCCAGATAACTGCATGAAATCGACCAAATCTTTCATTGACTCCATAGAGACACATATACTAGTATCAATACACACATACTCTCACGACTGTGTGTGGTTCTGAACAGCCCCCTGAGTCTCCTTTAATTCAAGGATTTTATGCTCAACTTGGTACAAACATTTGCAGTCCAGCCATAGGGGAGCATCTCTTCAAGGACTGTGTTTTTATTAAATCCAAATTAAATGCCACATTGTTGTGTATTAAGAAAGCTAATTAATAGTATTGAAAACAAAAAAGTGCATCTTGCCTGTAGATTACAGCTTTGTTCCCAGTGCGACTTATAAAATAAAAGACGGGTCTAGATTTCGGGTTTGCTTTTGGACAAATAAAAAATATAGAAGTTATTGTGTACATGGGGTAATCACATTTATTATTTTGTAGATGAAAACGAATGAGAGAATAACAAGGCAAGGCAGCAATGTGGCACAACTAAAACTATTGAACATTTGAACGACTTTTTTATACTAAGAAAGTGAACCACATATGGCTTAGAAATCTTTAGCATAAAGGTTTTTTTTTGCGGACACAATGGATATTTGGAAATGTTTCTGTGTCTACAGTAAGCATAATGAGTACATGACCATTTTAATCTGCACATTTATTGATCAGTTAGTGTTGGAGGTAATATTTGTTGAATTGAAGAGAAGTAGTAGGAAATGAAGAAAAGAAGATCCTGGATAAACACAATCATTGTTGTATCCAATGCGTATTTAAACACAGCACTTTTCTAGATTTAATACTTCTTCTTCTTCTGCTTTCTTCTTGTTCTTCTTGCATTACATAATATGTAATTCTATATGGAATGTTTCGCATCAGAATTATGGATAACTGGTGATGTCGTGATCACTTCGACTACACGGACATTAAGATAATCTCATAATGGCAGCAAGAGGTTGACAGAGATCACCTGGTTTGATGAATAATGGATAGTCCGTGGAATGTGTTGTACATGATTTAAATGCGCAGTGGAGTACTATTTACCTTGTTTATTAATGGATAATTATAATACACAGAGATAAAATACTTATAAGATTTCATTTATCTGAATTTTATTATTTAGCTAGTTGTTTTTCTAAAACTAGAATCGGCCCATTTCTCAAAATTGACACATTAACCATATACTAAACTGACATGCAAAAATCATCTATTCAATGAAGTTCATTAGAAAATGTATACAATAGTTACTTTACTCTTTATGCAACTGCAAAACCGCACATTGATTTAGAACAGTAATTAACATGCCCATACTCCAGCCAATCAGAATCAAGTATTCAGACTATGGCATAACACATTGATAACAGATTGCTAGTTTAATGTTGCTTACAGTGTATAGCTGGATTGAATTTTGAGCTAAGGTACAAGATACAGGAACAAGATAAAGCATTTACAGTACTGAAGATAATCAAAGCTTTGTCTGTTAAACAAAGTCTATTTTAATTTTAACTTTCATCCTGAAGCGAGGGGTTTGGAGAAGGGCTAAAATGGAATTTGATTTATTTATTTAGTAATTATTTTTATTTGTATGGCTTTAGGAATATTGCCCTCTAGTTTGCAGACTGCTTTAAATAAATAGATAAAGCAAGCTTGAAACAGAGAATGAGTGACCTTTTAGATCGGTAGGTTTCATTCGGTAAATATTCCTCTTAGCCGTCATCCTTTGTCTTAGAGCTGTTTAGAGCTGTCATGTGGTGAGACCTGATCGCTGGGAATGTTTTGGTGTTGCTCAGATTATTCATCTTGATAAACGTGTTAAATTGACTCAAGTGTGTAGTTCACTAACATGATTCACCACAGCAGTCAGCATGAAGGCCCCTACTTGCCCCATAATATCACTGGTGTGTGGGTACACACAGCTGTCACACCAGCAGCAGCTTATCATCCTTGAGACACACATAAACACACAAACACACACAAACACACACACACACTTGCACGCACACAGCAGAAATGTCAGTGTGGTTTGGTAGAAATGTTAGCACATCTGACTCTAAAATATTTGAATATTTGTTGCCCTCAATGAGGTTTTAAAGTATTTGTATATATTAAGTGATCTCTATTCTTAGGAGATTTCACTCATCTTGAATTCCATTAAATAGCTTTTCCTCCGCATTCCATATTTTATTTATTTTAATAAAACTACGAACAGCAACATGACTCAAATTAGACTCAAAAGGAAAGCTGTGAACATTGTCTTCCTCCAACTGTTCATCATCAATGCAATTCCCTGCTGTCATATAACCATGTTGAGTGATGCTCTGGTTCACAGTGCAGGGGGTCTGATTTCATTATTAAAATCCTGGGTCATTTATTAAAGGTCAGTGTCTTTAGAAGTCTATAATAACGATTCTGACTGGCTGATCTGTCAGGATCTGCCCTCTGATTCGCTCTTTGATGTGAGGAGTAAGGTGCATGGGAAGCCGCACAGCTCAAGGACACTTAATTAGACAAATCCTCTGGAATATGTTTGATGTGTATTTTTGGGGGAAAAAGTGATGAGAATTTTCACGGTGGCTGCTTAATTAAACAAATTCCATTTGTATACATCTTTCATACTTAAACCCTGCTTCTTATTTTTTCATCTGTCTATAAATTAGAAGAAGGCTAAGCTGTGTGACCGCTCAAGTTCTGAGTTTAAGTGATTTAGGGCGATTTTGATTTAGTATTGCTGAACACCTGCAGGCCCATAGAAGGTCAGACATTCACTTCTAGTTTTCCTCAGCCTAACATCATTCAGATATTTCTTCATCTTCCTTCCTACTTCTCTTTCCTCGGTTACCCAGATAAGAAACCTGGCTTTGACCCGGTCAGCACCTTCTCAAAATAAACTCCTGCTAGAACATGGTTGGGTGGGTGGCTAGGGGGCATGGGGGGTGGTCTCTGCTGATCTGAGGCGGCTTTCTTCGATTACATGACATTCACATTTAGGTCATCATTTGTCGTCACCATCACACCTGCACCCAACAGTAAAGAACCTAATGATCTTTGACTTTTAGCACTGGTCAGTGTAATCACTAATATGAGAAGAATCTTTCTAACTATTTTTTGTAGGTTATATGTTTTTATATGGTGTGTATTGGACCTTTGCATGGTCCTCATTTATGACCAATAAATTACATATTGAGTTACTACAGATACTTTTGGACTTTTTAGCCCGCAGATAAGCACAGTATATAGTAAATGCTTAACAATCTATTGCTTCTCTGGGCTCTGTGTTGCCTCCAGCAGCAAGTTATTGACTGATTGGTGGCTTCATACTCTGCAGGACATTTGCTCTGGTATGAGAAACATGCACTAACTTTTTTTTTGAGGTTGTGAATTGACAATCTCACTGTTAAGTATGTAGGCAGATAGATTGCTAGCACATGACAGTTGCTATTACATGTAATTTAATAGATATTAATGCGTCACCCCAGAAAGAGTTGTAGCTGTTGTTAAACCCGGCAGCCACCCAAGACATTCACGATTGAGGTGTTTAAATCATGGAAAGTTCCATAAATGAGCTATGGTCAGTTCTAAGTGGTTAAGGAGAGTATAATCAGTCATAATTGCACACAGATGAGACGTACAAAAGGGTTTATTATGCAGTCTCTTTGCATTTCTACACGTTACAGTTACAGTCCATGCCTCACAAGAAAATAAACATTGTATTTAAAGTTGAAACATTTACAAAGTTGTGATTGATGGAAAGTTTTTTCAGTTGGTTAATTATTCACTTTTGCTAACGCTAGGTTCACCGAGTGTGAAGCGCAGTGTGCATTTACCACAGGGTGGGAAATAAAAACAGAACAGCCATTGTTTTAATCGTTTGGCACATGTCGAGACCCATGTCCAGTTTTGTCACATGACCTGTTCCTGAAGAGCTGCTTCTCTTAGAGGTCAGCATTTGCAGTCAGGAAGTGACTATTTCTCAAAGCCTTTTTCCAGTAACTCTGGTGTTGGTTGTTTGCTAAAACATAACTATTATTGCTAGTTTACTTTTTAGCAGCAATTGCACTTTTCACTATTATTTCCTTATATTTTGTTTGGGGTTGATATGGTATGACGGCACTAATAGACTATTACTTACAGAGTATTTAAAGTCATAATGGAAAGTTTTATGTGAAGTATCAATGCTTTTAAGGACATCAGAAGTGTTTCGACATATGCATTTGCTGTGGATTCTCTCTAAGATTCTATTTAGTTTAAAAGTCTATCACTGGAGCTGAACATTGTGACATTCAGCGCTCAGAGTTGAAAAAAGCTTTATAACTGTTCTCCTTAGGCATTATCTCCTTTTTAGGTGACATTATCATAATTTATAAAAGTCTTACTAATGGCAAATTCTGCCCTCAACCCCCCACCACCGTCAATGGGATTATATATCTATGGGTCTAGAACTAAAATTTGCTTGGCATGTGAATGATTGACTAACTGGTATTTTATTTGCATTTTTTTTCCTGAAGCTACGTTTTTGAATAAGCCTACTCAAAGCCTATCTGGTTGTTTATTAAACTTCCTGAAAGAAGATCACCTTTTAGGAAGGTAACATAATTGCATTAATGACACATACAGTATGAGATACTCTGAATTGAGGGTTTTGCTGAAAGCTCAAGTGATTCTAGCTGCTTATGTTTAATTGACCTGTTCTAATCCCTTTATTTGCAACTTAACATATATAGCAATGATTAAAGATATGGCCTTGTGCTCTAATAACGGCAGATGGTGTGTGCTGTTTTAAAAATAAAAAAAGCTGAAAAATAAAAAGAACACACCACAATGATCATAATGATGATTATCCTGTATGCCTAAAATTGCTTAGTAAGACTCGTGTACAACTTACTGCATTCAAGCTGCTAAAATTGATTTCAGTTTTTAAAGCATAATCATTGATTAAGTAAAAGGCTGTCATGGATTTAAGTTATTTGAAAAATGGAGAACTCTATTGTGGTGTTTGACGTGAACAAACATACAAGCAGTAGTCATTGACTTTTTCTCTAAGACGCTATGTATTTATATTAAATGCTGTTAATATAAAATAGTGATAAACTACCATGTATTATGCATCAGGACTGTTAAAATGATCAGAAGGCATTGATTTATTTTTCACTACTTTGACAGTGGTGGCAATTGCAAAAGACAAATCGCAGGTTGTAATGTGTGTAATGTGCTTGGTCTAATACATTATTAATTCTGCAGTAATAGCTAATGTGCTGTGACTTTTATAGCAGATGTGCCACATAATCTAAGTCAACAAAGAGATTTTGAAAATGTGTTCATAACCCCCCCCAAAAAATGAACTGATCACTAATATGGGCCAGATTTTCTTTAAACATATGTTTAGTTTTTCGTCTTTTTGTCATTTTAACTTTAATAGAAAGCAAAGGAATGAGTATAGCTGCCGCTGTATAAAATATAAACAAAACTTGTTTAGCAGAAAATCCACTTCATGAAACATAAAAAAAATGTATTTCTTCAAATGGTTTATTTCTTGTTACAATATATGCAGTATATTGCAGTATGATTAATATTAAATATTATTAGAGACGTCTCTTCATGGCTGGTGTTCAAAAATTACTCTTTAACCAATAACATCCTGCTATTTTCTCCTAATTTATATATATATATATATATATATATATATATATATATATATATATATATATATATATATATATATATATATATATTTTAAACCAAGCACACATTCAATGTGTGTACATTTGCTCACTAATGGTTGCATATTGTGTGTGTGTGTGTGTGTGTGTGTGTGTGTGTGTGTGTGTGTGTGTGTGTGTGTGTGTGTCTGAATTCAAAGTAAGTGTTAATCTGTAATTGTGTCAGACAGTTACTGTACATACCATTAGTTTGACAAGAGTGAATTAATCAAGCCACTTTTCTAAATGAGATAAAAAATAGGGGGAGCAGCAAGGATTAAAAACACTTTAGGAGATTAAGAGGATGGGGTTATTATTAAGTAGCACATGTATCACATTGCGCTTGCCTGCTGGGTGCAAACTGACAGGAAACATAGGAGAGAAGAGCTGATAGAGATTGGGGAGGGAGCGAGACCTCGGTCTTAATGTAACACACACACACACACACACACACAGATTCAATTACACGGCTGAAAAACAGCTTCAAGGTACAGATTGTCTTCTCCAACCAGCTATGGACGGCTACTCAGGGAGATTTGTTCTATTTCTGCTTAATTCAATTTGAGATAAGTCATGTTAGTGAAGTTCTCATTAAGGCTCGGCCATTCTGTTCTGAGGAGCACGTACAACTTTGTCAATGAAGTCTATTTGTGGCCCATCGTCACCTCATCGGCGCTGCAGCAGATGTCTTTTTCTCTAATTCTGCTGAACACGGCTGGTAGCTTTGCACCTTGTGACAAGTGATCGTTTGCATTAGGCATTGGCTGGTTGTGTGCTATAATTGGCGCGTTATTGGGGCTGCTAAGAGTATGTGCGTGCGCGCGTGTGTGTGTGCGTGTGTGATTAATGGGGTATGGATTTAAGGGTATCTGGCTCCCGAATGTTTCAGAGAGCAAAGATCACACATGCACATTGGAGCACTTGTACAGCCTGATTTCCTCACATCTCTTTTAGGGGTGAGTGAAATTAAGGCCCACAAGTATAGGCATTACATAAAACTTGATCACTGCTGACTACACACTGTGTAAGACCCACATTCCTACACCCACCACTTTATTAGGAACACCTGTATCCCTGCTCATTCATGCCATTATATAATCCGTAGCACAGTGCATGAAATCGTGTGTGTATATAGGTCATTCAATTAACATTTGCATCATAGATGAGTATAGGGGGAAATGTGATCTCTTTACATGTGGGGACTGAGCAGGAAAGCATCTGAGAACAAACAACTACATCAAACCTTAAAGCAGATCGTTTGCATTTACTCCTGTCAGCCAAAGAACAGGATGCTACAGCATACATATGATCACATAAATTGTCTAGCTTTTGTCCAGCTATTTACATATCTCGCAGGACCGTTTTATTAGATCTGTCCCAACACATGTTACTGTACATCTCATACACCAACGACTAAATCATGTAAATCATTCAGCCAGAAAGGCATTAGTAAATAGGCCTGGGGTGCAGTCAACATCTAATTCATCCCAAAGATACTCAGTAGAGTTGAGGTCAGAGCTCTGTAGCAGGTCACTCAAGTTCTTCCACTCTAACCTATGTAAAGTATATCTTCCTGGAGCTTGCTTTTCACATGGGATGCTTCATGCTGGAACAGGTTTGGGTCTCCTAGGTTAAGTAAAGGAAAACTTGAATGCTACCGCTTCTAAAGACATCTAATATAATTGTGTCCCCTCAAATCTGTTGTAGAGGTTTTCGGGAACAGTCACATATGGCTGGACTTGTTAAATGTCCCAGTAATTGTACAATAAATTGTTTTAAAATCTATTTGTATAAAATCTATCGCACTTCAAATGAATGGATGCCTTAAATGTTCATCTTGGTATTCTTCGAACATTAAATTGCTACTTTTAATTGAAGCACACTAAATATTTGTTCTTATTTACTCCTTGCACATTTATGGCATGAAACCAGATAGCGAGTGCATGCTTAATTTAATAGGTACTACTGTACTACTGTCAAGACAAGACTTGATTTGATCTAAATCCCATATAGCCTTTTAGTCCATCTTGATCTAACCCTTTTTGACCTGTATTCCAATGACAAAACGTAGACATTTTTTTATTTTTTAAACTCAAAACATTATTTTTGTATCAGCGTCAGCACTGATATTGTTCATATTGCTAATATTTGGAATTCAGACTCACTTACGTACATACATTTAAAATAGATTGAAGTGAGTAGGAGAGGCACTGTGCTCTTCATTCTTGACAGGGCAGAGATCTCGCTGCACACTGCTATGCTGAGCAGAACTGCTGACTACAGTGTTAGGCCACCTCTATTTATCCAAGTGGCTTGTGTGTAGCAGGCAGACGGAGGCTTGTGCCCCTATTAATAATAAAGCATTGACATTCTTCTTCTCCAGAGTTCGTCATCAGTGCAGTAAATTGCTGCAGACATCAATCTCTCTCTCTCTCTCTCTCTCTCTCTCTCTCTTTGTCTCCCCCTCCCTCCCTCCCTCCTCTCTCTCTCTCTCTCTCTCTCTCTCTCTCTCTCTCTCTCTCTCTCTCTTCCTCTGTCAGACACACACATGCTTGCCAAAGAGTAATGGAAGTTGTTAAAATATGTGGACACTTTTGTTTTGTTATTTAATATTTTTCCAGTACATGCATCAACTTCAGCTTTGCACACAATGTATTTTGACTTTGTACTTATAATATAAGGATTATTATACAATCTTAAACTGGGACTGCATCAAGGATCGGCTCTGAGCCCTTTCCTGTTTTTAGTGGTGATGGACAGGTTGACGGACTAGGTCAGACAGGAATCTCCATGGACTCTGATATTCCCGGATAATATTGTGATTTTTAGTGAAAGTAGGGAGCAGGTGGTAGTAGGGAGCACCTGGAGAGGTGGAGGTATGCGCTGGAGAGAAGGGTAAAGTCAGTAGGAGTAAGACAGAGTACATGTGTGTGAATGAGACGGCGGGGGGAAGTGGAGTGGTGAGGTTGCAGGGAGAAGAGGTGGAGAAGGTGGAGGAGTTCAGGTACCTGGGGTCGACAGTGAAAAGTAATGAAGAGTGTGTTGGGGAAGTGAAGAAAAGAGTGCAGGCAGGGTGGAGTGGGTGGAGAAGAGTGACAGGAGTAATTTGTAATAGAAGGGTATCTGCGAGAGTGAAAGGGAAAGTTTATAGGACTGTGGTGAGTCCTGCGATGTTGTATGGTTTAGAGACAGTGGCATTGAGTAAAAGACAGAAGGTGGAGCTGGAGGTAGCAGAGCTGAAGATGTTGAGATTTTAATTTGGAGTGATGACGATAGACAGGATTAGAAATTAGATTATTAGAGGGACAGCACATGTAGGCCATTTTGGGGACAAAGTGAGAGAGGCCCATTTGAGATGGTTTGAACATGTGCTGAGGGAGGGACATTGGGTACATGGGTCGAAGAATACTGATGATGGAGCAACTAGGAATGGGGAAAAGAGGAAGGCCAAGGTGGAGGTTTATGGACGTGGTGAGTGAATAGTATGTAGGATAGTATGAAACAGATTGTCCGCTGTGGCGGCCCCTAACGGTGTTGTAGAAACAACTCAGAGTCACAGGTTGATTAACTTTATACTTTCACAACAGGAGCCGCCGAAAGAAGAAGAAGAAGAAGATGAGCTTGAACAAAGGGAAAACAATTTTTTATATGAGTAATCTTGAAACAAATCATTCCCAGATAAGTGTGCTATGCAAGATTTCACAACACTCAGATTAATGATATGACAACAACTGGAGAAGAGTGCTATCACTTGAAAGAAGTTGTAAGATGAGCTTAAATCAATAGAAGCAACCGTTACACAGAAAACATTTTTTTTGTTACTACTAAAAAAAAAAAAAAACAATTATACACAAGCAATCTGACAAGCAAATAAACATATAATTTAAGAAATAATAAGGAGAATCACAAGAGGTTTCTGCTTGACCCTAAACATATAGCTAAACATTTCTGATTTCTGAAAAGAAAGAAGCATGGCCCAGCTAATATCCTGCCATGAATCCTATTTAAAATTTATGGAGGATTTTGAAATTGCAAGTCACACAAATTGCCAAGAGAAATTGGCCAAAATTACACTACAATGCTGCAAAAAGCTTGTCTTGCACTAATCAGCACTGATCAGTACTTTGTGATGTTATTAAATGAATCATGCCGTCAGGACACCAAGGAAATTGGTTCTTGCTAAAACTGTATTTTATGGTTAGAACTGACCACTCTCACTAATACCCAAATGAAGTGAATTGTGAATACTCTTTGGACAATATCCTATGAAGTATAGCTTCATAGCTTTCATAGCGGATAGTCAGTATCAACCTTACTGTTACTTCAGGCACTCAGTTTCAGAGAAAGTCATCTTCTTCTACCAAAATCCTCCATTGTGTGAAAATCCCTAATAGCTCCTATGATTATCTCTAGATCATATTTAATGAAATGATATTTATTAGATTCTCTATAGAGTTGCTGGTACTCAGTGGAGAAATCACTTATCCAGAATTCTGTCAGTCAGCATCTGCTGATTCCCTGTGGAAATCACTACTCGCCATATTCAGTAGAGTAAGAAAGCACTAGTGTTGTGGTATTCTGAAGCGGCCGTAAGACCACAAATCAATGCTCTTGGCCTTGTCATAAACTCCAAGGAAATTTGGCCAGTGAAGAGTTTAAATATTTTTTTTTCCGAGTCCATCTCTGTGTGTGGAGTTACACTATACTGCCAAAGGTTTGCGGATACCTGGTCATAATTATGGTATGTGCTTTTTGAGCATTGCATAACACATTTAGTCCTAGTATACACTTATAATTCCCTCCACTCTTCTGAGAAGATGTCCCACTAGATTTTAGGATGTGCTTGTGGAGATTTGTGCTCATTCAGACACAAGGGTGGTAGTAAAGGCAGGTACTGATGTAGGTGAGGTGAAGAGGCCTGGGGGGTGCAGTCAACATTCCAATTCGACTCAAAGGTGTTAAATAGGGCTGAGGTCAGAGCTCTATTGCAGGAGCTCTCTTCCACTCCAACCCATACAAAGCATATCTTTATCTAGTTTGTTTTGTGCAAGTTTAAGTGAAGGGAAAATGTCATGCTACTGTATCCAAAGATATCCCAAGTGTGTGTCTTCATCTTTGTGATAACAGTTTGGGAAAGAACCCCATATGGCTGGGGAAAGTCAGGTGTCTTTTGTCCAATACGTTTGACCATATAGTGTATACTGTATAATGTCTATAAAGTAAAAAAAAAAAATTGAATAAATAATTAGATCCCACCGGTACTTGCAGATATATTTGTACTTGTAAAGATATCAAATCTTGACATGTACTGTACTGCTTTCTGCTGCATTTCTTAAAAAAATTATCAAATTTATAACTAGCAAAAATGTATTTGTATTTATTAATTTTTTTTTACCTTATGCATTCTTTCTCACCACTTCCACTTTTTGTTTTTTATAAAGCAGTGATATTATCTAGCATTAGCTTGCTCGATAAATGGGCTACGCCTAACATGCTCTGTGTATGTGTTGTGTGTGTATTTTACAAAATCATAATTCATATCATAATCATAATAAAAAAAACAAAGTAGACTTCTCAGTTTTAGTTAATACAATCAAAATTTCACGTCAGGTTCGCAAACATCTTTGCATCTGGCATAGGCCATGACATGGACTTGGCTGTGTTTGTTGGTTTTTGATCTCTGTCTTGCTCCCATCATGCTGGGACTCTGTTGGCCATGGTTTTGGTTCTGATTTCTGAAGGTTTTCTTGACCCCACTGCTAAAAATCACTTATCAACTACTCAGTCAGTAGTTGCTGATGCTTAGTGGAGTCAGCACTAGTTGATACTTTATAGAGCCTAATTTGATTATACTCTATGAAGTGTGGAGTCAGTACACATACAATTGCATATTGCATACAAAGGCAAAACTATATACTAAAATGTATTCATTTGTTTAAAAAAAAAAAAGTTCATTTGCATTTGATGTTGCACTGTTAAGGCTGATTCTGTACGTCTCAGATTTTTGACCATAGTGTGCTAAAATGTAGGTATGCAAAACAGCACTCCCTGCTGGTAAAATCACACATTACACCTGGCATTCTCATCCCCTTCATCATTTCCTACTTGCCCCCAGATTAACACTTACCCTGCACAAGCTATTTCACGGCATGTGAATTTGGCGGAGAAAGTAATTCAGGTTGCTGGTGTTTGGACAGGAGATAACTGTCAACCGTCCGTTTGAAATGATCTGCCCGCAGCTGTTTGGATGCTGATGGAAAGGATTCACCACACCTCAGCTTTATGAAGCAAATGAAAGTGACGGACTGAGGAAGATGGTGGCCAAGGCATCATGTCTGAAGTAGGAACTACTGTACGGACATGATAAACATGCACCTATGAATTAAGAACGAGTAGTCCGGATTACTTTCCCAAATAGATTGCTTTCAAAGTGTATGCTCAGTGATCTTACATTTTTTTTAGACAGACAGTGACCAAACTCATTGAAGTTCCCTCAATGGACATCTCTCTTTCGATTTTTTTCTCTCCCTCCATTTTTCTTTCTCGCTCTCTCTCTCTCTCTCTCTCTCTCTCTCTCTCTCTCTCTCTCTCTCTCTTTCTTTCTTTCTTTCACTCCTTTGCTCTTTAGGCTTGTTCTAATCTGCTAGCAGGGAGATGTGTCAGTTTCCAAAACCTGACCTACTTTCATGAACACACATTCTTCTCACACACAAAGAAAACAGCAACACATTCTCATACTTTCCTGCACATGCGCATGGAGCTGAATCATTATTTCCTCCTTATTGAACATTTTCTCTTCATCAGTACGAATTTCTAATAACAGAAATTCCTTGATCTTGCTTCTTTAATTATTATCAGTGCCACATTTGCTGTTTCCTGCAGTTCTTTGCCTCTGCTGCATGTATCTTTAGACGTTGCTGTTGTGTTGTGTTGTGTTGTGTGGTTTTTGTTTTTTTGACTTTGCTGTTTTAATTAGAGCTGAAACAACATGACCCATTTTATTCTCAGGGAAGTGTACACTTTCTTCATGCGCTTTTTAAAAAGCGGCCTTGAGCTGCTTTTTTTTCCCATGCAGTTAACTTGTTGTTTCAACTCGCATTGTCCTACAATAAACCCAGCAGCTGTATTGTTGTTGTTGTGTTTGTGTGTTTACATTGTAGATCATGGACACTGTGCTTGAGTCTCTCACTTTCTTCTTTTAATTCAATTCTGAGAGGACTCCGTAACTTCAGGAATGTCACAGGTTTTAAAGAGGGGGGGCTGAAAACCACACTTGATGAATTATTCGCTTTTGAATCATTTTTTGAATTTTTCTCCTATTCTGGGCAACAAGCCACACATTTGTATTTTTTATATTAAGTTATTTTTGTGTGCTGTATATTTACATTACCATGTGCCTTTGTTTTGATCCTTGTCTCATTTTTGGTTTGTTACCTACCTTTATGCACATTTTTAACTCTTGTAAAAATAATGTGAAATATTGTGTAATATTGTGTCTTGTTATTTCACCTGTTTCACTTGTTTTAGAGTTTATGATTCTATATATGCCTTTGGTGACTCTTCCTACCAACACTCTGACCTGTGGATTGTACTGAGAATTATTGGATTTGTCCTTCACCCCAACCCCCCTCCACTCAAAACAACAAACACACAATATATATATATTTTGCACATTTGCATCCCATGCCATTCCATGTTTCACAGTTCAATTTCTTCTTTGTAAGAGTTCCGTAATCGCGTAGACATCAGGAGGTATAGGAAGTGGGGAGCTTTTTGGAGAAGTGTGTAAGAAAAGCTGAGCTATGAAACCTGTGGTTTTGTTGTGTGTAGAGAGATTGTGGGAAAGGAGGTCCTGAGAAATAAATCAGCCTCAAAATAAACCACATCAAATAGCAAACATTTAAGCATTTTATTCTGTTACATATACCTGGCCTATTTTCTCAATATTCATTCATAATTTCTCTCTCAAAAGCAAAGGAGCTTATGTTTCTCCTTGTCTCTGTCATCCTCTCACTTTCTGTCATTGTTTTGGTAACAGTGCACGACTCCCTTAAGCTCTTATATTCATTCATTTATCATGCTATAATAGTAACAGTAACAAATGTCTTTAATCCCATGTGGATGCACTCGAATGGCACGAAAGGGACGGGGGATCTTATTGCACCCTTTCCTGTTTCTATTATTACTATTTTAATTAGATGTAAGGCATTATTTTATTGCTGCCAGTGTGCCAGTGCTTTCTCCATCTCTTTCACGCCCCTCATCTTTTTCACTTTTCAACTTTTGCATGTCAGTAAATCTGGTGCTGTTTATGAGAGAACATTGCGCTAAAAAAGAAAATAAGTTACTGTCAAGATTGTGTTAATAAAATACCTGAAATATAAGCATTTCTAAATGCAATCCTGAGTGATTAATGATAAATTCTTGCCCAATTTAATTTCGTAATCTCAGTTTCTTCATTCTCAACTTTTACATTGTGGAACATGATAGAATTGATTAGTTATAGTCTTGATAGTTTTAGAATTGATAGCACAAGAAGCAAATTTCTATTTGTAGAAGTAGAGTCTGAAATAAGCATTGGGGAACAGAGAAGCAGAACCTCTGATTGAGAGACTAGGGTGTTATAAATTGCATTCTGGGGTGATCCTGATTACAAAGTCCCCGTGGTAGGTCAGGAGGTGAGAACTCATGAGCAGCACTTTATTTCACAGGGTCTGACAGAAAGCTGCTACAGAGCAAGAGTGGTGACTTTGGCAGGCTCTCTGTTCGAGCTCTGTGTCCAGTTTGATTTGTTAGGTTATACTGAATAAGGATACTGCACTACTACTCCGGTGCTCATATCTTTAACCAGTAATTGACTATTAGCCAATCAAACACAGATTACATGAACAATATCATAAGCTCTGTCAGTCAACTTGGCAGAGGATATGCCAAGCAATTCTTTTAGCTGGATATTTGATCATCTCTATAGTCAACAAACCCAACTACCAACATTCAGTCAACTTCTCAACCCCACTAGCCTTGTTGTAGGTGCCTAGATCAGATTTAAAACAATGATTCTTATTTACAAAGGCAAAGAACAGGGAAGTGGTGACTCAGTGGTTAAGATGTTGGTCTTCTGACCAGAAGGTCATGAGTTTAAATCCTAGTACCTCTAAGCTACCAATGCTATGCAAGGCCCTCACCTGCTAAGTTGTATAAATGAGATAATTGTTCTGTATCCCAAGTGGTTGAATGCACCTTGTGATATCTGAACAGCTGTCACTGACTCTTCTAATAAAGTCTAAAGTGTGTTTGTGTTACTAATGTGTTTCTAGCTGTATTACCTTCTAAACAGAGTTTTTAGATTGACAGTATGTTCATGACCTAGTGAACTAGAATTAGGATGAATTTATTGATAGACTTCAAAGCACTTAAGTTAAACTGGATAAGGGCATCTGCCATATGTCATAAATGTAAATAACCAACGAACCAATCATTCAGACAATCTGTTAACCAACCTATCAGGAAACCAGACAGCCAGTTGATCACTGACAACACATACAGGAAACAGTATGTGTGACTGCATCTCTGGAGACCCTTCCATCAAACTCCTCAATTTTGTTGATGACATGTTAGATATGAGATGATCGATCCCGTATCTAACACAGTGAATCCACATAGTGACAGCTTGTGGAGCACCTGACAAACTGTCATTTCAATTTCTAGGCACTGGCATGGGTCTTGAAATAGGAGGGCAATTGACTGTTTCAGCTGCGAAGAAAACTTATTTTAACATAAGCAATATGGAGGCAGTTATACACAGATATTCATCTGTTTGCAGTTTACTCTGGGTGGGATTGCATTTCCTGAGCTGCTCTGATGCAAACGTCTTTACATGTATGTTTATGATCAGGCCTGCCTTCTAACAAAACATCAGAATTGTCTAAAGATTCTGCTGGGACATTTGGCATGACAGATTGTTGTGTCATTGTCAAAGCTTTAGCAGTTTAGGTTCACAAGCTACATCAGTAATTATGTAAGTTTCTCACATTCTGAGTTGGACTATTTGGGTACTAAAGTAGATAAAGCATGCAGTCAGTAGTGCAGACATTTGGGTTTGATGGATATTTCTGAAACAGAAGTAACAGAGAGAGTGTTTTTCAGCACCATCTGGACTACTACCTTTAAACACAAGCAAATGCCTTCATGCCAGAAAATACTGGCAGTATAGTGCTACATGGATAGTTCTATTGGTAATTATCATAGTAATCGCTGAACTTTAGTTTAACACCATGATTTCCTTCCTTGTTATAAAATAGAACTTGATCTGATTATGTTTTGCAGTTAATTGTATGCACAGCTTGAAGATGCCAAGAAATCAAACTAATAAAATTGTAATATAGGTACAGAATGTAGGTTATTTTGAGTTACTAAAATAATCTAGTTCATTTAATGTGCTGTCCTATGAAGAATGCTTGATGACAGCTGAATGGATAAGCTGAACAAGCAGACACCTGGTTACAGATGATTTATTTGCTAAATTTATATATAAATGTCATCAAGATCAATGTACACCGATGTATTTTTTTTTTTAGGGCTGTCAAAATTAACATGTAAATAAAGAATTAATGCAAATAAATTTTAACGGCACCGATTTTATTCACGCACGATTAATGCAGCACCCATTTCTGTGTGACCATTTTTATAAAAAAATATAAATAAATAAATATAAAAGGAAAATTAAAACCTTCAACGCAACACACGTTTATTTACAGCATCCTTTCTTTGCTCAGATATAAAACCTTTAACTCCACTGAAAAATAATTTTTACTCACTAAACATTTGTTTTACCGACGCACCAAGTCTGAAATCAAGCACCAAAATCCATCATGGTGCACACATCCTGCAAAAATAAACGTCCGTGTGAAAAACATCGCAAAAGTTCCCAGTTGGTGTCCTGATGATTTACGTGATTTAAAACAACATAATTACTATAAAACATTTAAAGGATATTAACTATGCTGAGTATGTTTTCACTAATAATAAACATACATACTTTTGCATAAAGCATCTGTATTTGTCTATGCCCATGCTGATTACAAGTTTAAGGTACATTTAAAACAGATAAATATAATCATGTGTTAACTCGTGGCAATCGTGCGATTTATCATGATTAAATATTTGAATCAATTGACAGCCCCAGTATTTTCTCTCTGATTAATTGAACAATAGTTTCTAGAATCACTTTCATTTCCACATTACTGTATATACTGCATATCCTTAACTGTTACTGAGCACAATATCCCACAAGAAAAACTGGAAAGATCTAAATCACATGTAGGTAATATGCCCATTTATCTCTGAACTCCACTCCACCTGCAAAACTCTCACTCACCAAACTTCCTAATTGGTATAAAGATATTTCTTAGGTCAACTGTAAATGCAGCTTTTTGTGCAGAACCTTGTCGCTTAACTTTAAAAAGTGCAAAAATCTGTTGTGACCCATAAACAATTATCATTAGAAAAGAGAATTTGGCATTTATTATTTTTAATGTTTTTTGCAAATAATAAATGGGGGACTACGTCAAGCTGAGTCATGCTGTACCTTTTGAAAAACGCACAGGGTGTTGTTTCTGAATGTGATTGTCTATATAACACTATAATTAGAACATTCCAAACAGGAAGTGTAGTGTGGTGTCATGATGTGGTCTGAAGATATTTTACCTTCAATTTGAACACCATATTTAAATGGAGATGGTCTGATTGGGGTTTAGCTACAGTATAAAGTGAAACAGCTGAATATTAGGGACCTGGTACTTGTAAATTGCGTGCAACTGGTAAAAGGAATGTGTCCAATTCACGAGAAGAGGAGAGCTTCTAAATCAGGAAATAGACAGATCTTATTGCAGCGCTCCCTGGGTTCAAGTGAACGAGAGGAAAAAGCAGAGAGAAAGTATGAAAGGAGATTCATGTGTTTACCAAAAGGCGCATTCCAGCTTCTGTTCCAGGGTGATGTTGTTCCATGTGTTATTTTTGTATGCTGTAAACAGTCCACAACCTCATTCAGCTTCACGGAACGGTGGATTTCAGGGAAAATAAATGATTACTTTTAATTCTGTACAGCTTATTTGTGTATTTTTTGGTTTGTTTGGAAAGTAGATGGTACATAAAAATGTATTTAGCTTACATCAACGTTTTCCTCCCATTCTGTAAGCACCAGCGCTATGAGATCATTCAGCAGAATCCTGTTCTTCAGCTGATCATGTCTGCACCATGACTAATATGCTTAACTACAAACCCACAAAAAGAGCACCAAGAAACAAATTCACCATCAGGGATGACAGTCAGACAACTGCATATAATGTCCATACGATTACAAATGCTTACAAAAGCAATAAATGAAATAATGGCAAAGTTTGAAGATTTGATGATTAGAAAGCTTATAGAGTAAAAGTGCTGAAAAAATAATGTAGTGATGAAGTGATAAAAAAAATGTAGCGTTTTTTTATTATTAGACCATATGCGTATGTATGTATATGTCCTCTGGTTATATGTATAACATATGTCCTCTGTGTTTTAGGCTCCAGGTCTGTCCACTGCTCACCCTGAAGAAGAGCTGGACAGACTGACCAAGAAGATGCTCTTTGATATGAACCACCCACCATCAGAGGAATACTTCGGTCAGTGAACCATACACTTCACACTTCCTTTATCATTTTCATCGCGCTTGCATTATGAAAATTAGGACTTGGACTATAGATAGCTTTACGGACATCCTTAAAATAACGCATGGGTGCGTGTATTATTGTGAAACCTGGTTTTTCAGGCTTCCGCTTATACGTATAGCAATCCACTGCACTATATGTCCTTACATAAGGCACAAATCTGCTGACATTTCATTTATGGTTCATGTCATTTATTTGAACATTATCTTGGAGTAGAAAACACCTTTCTTTTGCTTTCTTCCTCTTCCTTGTGTGCATGAGTAAGTGTGTGGATGAGGGAGCATTATTAAATTATTGTTAGGTATCTGAAATAAGGATGTGGCTTGCCTTAGACTAAAGCCAGGCTTATTTGCATGGAGAGATGGGAAGAGGCTTCTTCTTTTCCATTTGAGAAACAGGTGCATTTGTCACTTTGCAGAAGTGAACTTAACCCTGACAAATGCGGTGAAGTGCATGTGTCGGCGTTATCACTTTTGCTCACTTTGCAATTTGAGCTTCCATTATAGTGTTTTCCATTAAATGACTAAAGAGAGGCACGTTGTTTTTTTCTTCTTCTTTAAACGATCAGCGGGATTTTGCACTCAGCAGATAGGGACCATTTAGTATAATCTGTTGGCATTATTGTTGATAATGCTGCTGGTCTTTAAGTGCATATATGATACCTTCTTGGTTTTTTAACCCTCGTTTTAGACCCCAGATTTTCTTATCTGGGATGATAAACAGTATAAGTATTCATAATTGTTTAGCTTTTTATGTATGTGTGTATAATATATATATATATATTATTATTATTATTATATTATTATTATATATATATATATATATATATATATATATATATATATATATATATATATATATATATATATATATATGTGTATATATATATATACAGTAACATGTGATGATCAGCAACATTTAAAGTAGTATGTTTTAGTCTCATCTCCTTTCATAAACAATTTTGGATTTTTTTGCATTAGCCACAGTGTCACCTGACTACCTGTTGATAGTGACATCACTGGAATTTAGCTCTTACTTTATGCTGTGGTGATGAAAAAATGTTGTGAAAAAGACACTTGTACTTAAAAATGTTTCTTTCCCTAAAAACTTTGTTACATCATCTATATGATGGTTTGAGTTAATAATGTACAATATATAACCGAAGTGCATTCACAGCATAGAAGGACTGAGAGAGAGAGAGAGAGAGAGAGAGAGAGAGTGAGAAGGCTGCTGGGACCTTTTTTCACTGTGACATATCAGTACTGTTTGCCCCATGGTGAGTGTGTTTAGCAACAGTGAACCAGCCATGACCACACACACATTGTCAGTGTTTGTAAAAGTACACTGTTTTGGCTAGAGGGTGGAAAAAAGCCTTCTAAGCACACTGTAAATGGGCCAGAGCCAGGTCACAGAGAAAAGCAAGGCCTTAAACGAATGAGTGAGCATGAGTTTTCTGGCACGGACACAAAAAATAAAGAAGAGAGGAAACACATCAATGGGATTGTAGCTGAAAAGATAAAAGAAAGAAAAGGTTTAAGACATGACTGCTTTAGGCGAACGGTAAACCCAGGCAAGAGCTCTGGGCCATGAAGGAGCTCTTAATCCACTGGCTTTTAACCGAATGCTCTTTTGCTCCTTCTTTCTTGCTCCTTATTAAATATTTTATTTATTTTTATCGATGAAGATTTCTTTAACCAGTGGGAAAAAAGACACGGACGAGACTGATAATGATACAGTGCCACATTTAGTAGTAAGTCAGGGCAAGGGAATGTGAATGAATATCTCAGACACGATTTAATTGTTGCCTTTGTTCATTCCTGAAGACTTTTAAAGAATTGATTAAATTTCTTGGGTTGATTTTTTTTTTTAAACATTCTCAAGATGAAACCACAAGTTCAGGTGCTTGGAATGACTTTCGAGTCTATTTCAATGAGTTGAATGACTAAATCAGTGCTCTGAGCCCGTAAGTAACAGCCACTTATGTCTACTCGTATTACCGCCCCTGTGCTTGAGGATAGAGTGATTTTCTAATATATACATTTCAGAAGGTAAAAGTAGTGAATGTGTGGACCAAGCCTTAGCCAAGCCTAAACTCTAGGAAATCATATAAGCTTCTTAGATCTCTCAGGGACACAATTTCTAATATCTCAGAACAATATAATCTCGTCCTATCAACTTTGTCCTGATTTTAAAAATAATAATAATTATAATACTAAAACACATTTTGTTTCAGAGCTGCAATAACTAATTTACAAAATCTGTACCATTCTATATTAAAAAACACAGTTCAACAAGTTTAATAAGCAATTAAATCCACAGGCTAACTTTTATGCTGTTATATGGTAAATTCTATTTTTTATCTTTTAAAAAATGTTATATAATTCATTATTATTTTATTTATCTGTGTATGGTTTTTTATGTAAAAAATAAAATGTGCTTTTCAGTTTTGAATTTATTATACAGAGGTGAAAATGTACACACTTCTTTTCTATCTTTTTAAACTGTTGATTTTGCTGTGTTACATAGTGGCATGGCACAATCAGAGGAAAGAGATATCAACCCTCTACCACACACGATTGACTACATTTACATTTATTGCATTTGTCAGACACCCTTATCCAGAGCGACTTACAATTGTGCAGTTGAGGGTTAAGGGCTTTGTTTAAGGGCCCAGCAGTAGCAGATTGGTGGTGCTAGGATTTAAACTCATGATCTTCCAATCCAAAGTCCAATGCCTTAACCATAGAGCTACCATCTCCCTAAGGCTAGTGTTGCTGTGACTAACTGTCTCTTTTTTTTATTTTTTTTTTATAAAAATGTATATTTTAAAAGCATGTTGCAGGTTATGTCATTAAGTTGTCATCCTGAGAGTTGGTCCTGAATGAATTTACAAATTCCATTCAATGAAATATAAGAGCCAGCTACAAAGCTTTAAATAAACCAAATTAAACAGATTCGTGAGGTAAAATTTTAATGAGAGAGGATACTGGCCTTCATATTTTTCATATTTGACTGGAATTTGAACCAATTATGGCTTAAAGAGCAGGTCTCTCCTAGTGGTCATTAGTCGCATTGAAATCAAGTTATATAATAATGTACTCCTCCCTCATCTCCTGCTACATCCCACAGCAGTGGCAAAGATCTCTCATTCCTGAACAAAGAAAACTCCAGAGAATCAGTGAACATATTCGAAGTTTTTTTTAAGGGCATGTCGATGGAAGGGGGGGGATGAGAGTTGAAAGGTATCCTCAAGGCTAATAATTAAGCAGATGAATCAGAGCTGAGCCTAGGCGCTTATTCAAATGGATTCGGTCCTTGTCCTACTCTAACCAACTTTTATTGGTGGTGTTAGTGGCTTTGATGAGGTTTTGTTGAAATGAGGGGAAAAAACTGTACTGGCTTCTACCATTTGAATTGGGACTTCAAGATCTCCTGAGGCAGGAATGGTTCAGTTTAGAACTGTGATTGTGATGGCGGTGGTGGTGTTGGGGGTTGGGGGCGGGGGTTGCTTATGAATATTTTGGAAGGATAAGGCTGTTAGAACAAATGAGAACAAATTAGAAATATGCATAGTTTGTACATTGATTATGGATCAAATGCAAAAAGTTGCAGTCAGCCGCTGTGACAGTTAAGAAATTTGAGCCGGGACTTGAAAAAGTTCAGCTGAGGGCATGCGAGAGCAGTCACAGTGTTTCTCAAAGAGCTTAAGCAGGACAAAGATATGAATATTGCACTCCTTCAGGTGCACTGTAGCATTCATAAATAAATGACCGAACACCATTAAAACCTTCTACAGTTTCTGGCTAATTAATATTTCCAGCTTGATATATTATTTTGTAATAACTCTTGATTCATTACATCTCTGCTTGATTTCAAGATGTTTTTACAAGATCAAGCGCCAAGAGTTTTACTCTGCTATTCTCTATGTGAGCTACATTTTCTCAGAATCTTGAGTATTTTTTTATGACTTAAAAGATGTCACAGGACGTTTTCTGACAGGCCCTAAAAGATGCACAATCGTTGGACAAGTGTCCCTTTTTGGGACTTCTGGAGACAGACTGTGCTTTTGTCTGTGAGCACTTAAAGCAGGAATTTCCACCTTCTTCCCTGCCTAATGTTAGTTAAAAGTGCTCTCATAATTTATAAGACACTTTATCATAAAATGTTGATGAAGAATGTTGAAAGCGGTTTCAGTTCAGCATAGATGGCATAGACCCTGAGCATTCGGCCAAATTGTTAAAATGGTTCCGTAGAGGTTTAGCCCAGTGGTCTGTGTGTCCCTAAACACATGTGCGCTTCTCTAAAGGAAATCTGAGCTGTGTTCATGTATTACCGTATTTTTCGGACTATAAGCCGCTACTTTTTTCCCACGTTTTGAACCCCGCGGCTTAAACAACGAAGCGGCTAATTTATGAATTTTTTCTGGGTTTTTCACGGTTTCACAAACTTCAAGCCAAAAAACTGAACCCCATAACATTAGACCAATAAAATGTCCGAACGGAAACAAAAAAACGCACCTCACCTGTGTTCTGAGCTGCACGGCATCGGTAGAAAAAACTTCCATCGGGTGATTTTTAAACGCACGACGATGCCAAAAGATAAACTCCCGAGAGTAATAGTTGTGAAAGGAAGGAGGAAGACAGTAAACAATGACTTTCTTGGTCGGCTACTGTTTAGATACAAGCCGTTGTAACGCGTTGAGTCTGGGTGAAGGGATAGCTCGCTAACTCCAGTTGCAACAGACATCATATAAGCACAGACAGGTTTCCAAAACTCGTGCTTTTTTATTTTTCTTAGCAACAGCGTTACGGGTTAGTCAAAGAAACTTAGAAATCAGCACCAGGAAATAATAAGGACATAATCCTCAGTCTTACACACATGCAGTAATACCAGAGGAATGCAGTGCCAGGCTATTCCCAAAATACCGCTATGCTCTTAAAGGAAGCGCAACATATTTCACCCGTTACACCGTGTCTTCTCGTAACGTGTCTTTCATTAAAGCCTGTGTAAAGTACATTAGTGTAGACACAATGCAAAGGCTTATAGACAGGTGCGGCTTATTTATGTTAAAAAATTTTATATTTGTTAAATTCAGTGGGTGCGGCTTATATATGGGTGCTCTTTATAGTCCGGAAATTACGGTAATCAAGATTACTATGGCAAAGATTTGAGCATTGATGGTGTTTTGATTTTTTTTTTTCCTTCCGTATTTTTCTTTACATGTTAAAGCTCATCTTGCTTTATGGCTCAACCAATTCTTCCTGAGCTTGGATATTTCTACACTTGTAATTCTCCTTCTGTTGTTGTAGATGGTCTCGTAATAGATGCCAAAACTTCTCAAAAGATTATAAGCCTAAACTTGCTTCAGGGAACAATCTGGGAACTTGTACTTAGGAAGGGCTTCTGTAATCATGAAAACTTGAAATCATCCCAGGACTATCATTCACAATACAGTATGTTCATTCTGAACATTAACTGTCATTAATAAAATAGTGGAAGTGTAAAGATTTATAGAAATCATTCATCCCAGTACATCCCAGTGGATAGGATCTCTTTTGAATCTGGTATTCTGGTAAGGATTCTTTGTCACATCATTTCTGGGAGTTTGTGTATTCTTTATGGAACTGAGTCAGGGTAAAGGGGCTTTTCAAATTGATTTTAAATTTTTCTTATTTATTTAAGGTTTCTTTCAGCTCCTAACATATTGTGCACTCTGCTTCACTTCCGTGGCCTAGACAACTTAAATAAATGATCACTGCGAGCCCTGAAATCTGTTAGCTAACTTTAACCCCCATATTTTAACATTTTATTCTAGTTTAATGTTGTAAACGGTTACCTAGAATGTGTAATACCAGTTATTTCTAGCTGTTTAGCATTACCTGTGATGCTCAGGATTGATCTTGATCAATAGTCACCTCTAATTGCCATGTATGGACATAAAGAAAAGTCATGTTCCTTCTAATACAGTCTTCTTATTACCAGTGTGTGTTCAGTTTTTTTTTTTGCAGCAGTTTCTATATGTATGGTATGACCTGTGTATACTCGCCCTACTCCATCTTCTCTTTATTAAGCTGCATAGGTGATGAACAGTAAGTGGTTAAAATGAGTTAGTATCGAGAATTCTAAAGGCTCCTGCCCTTAAAACCAATTTTTGTCTAAATATACAGCGCATCATGCTAGTACTCTGGGTATAAGATCAATCCAAGACGGTGGTTAAATGTGATTTTTTAATAAAGAATCCTCCTGGACATTGTAATTTGGTCCAGGACTGAGGTCTGCGAGTCTCGTCTTAGAGCTGCAAACATGATTTATTGTTGCTGCACTGGTGTTGTTTTGGGTTCCCATTGGACACCTTTGTTTAGTCGACACTACAAACTGTTGCCGAGAGAATTATTACTCTGAAGCTGTGTGTCACGAGGCGAGAGCTGACTGATTTATCTGCCAAGCTTTCTGAGTTTAGCTTTCTGTCAGTTCTTAAAAAAGAAAGAAAGAAAATCAGAAAAATGTGCTTGTTTTGATAATTCGGCTTGCGTTTGGAAATTTGAGCACTACTGTTAAGTTAATTGTCAAGTTTACAAAATAGGCAGCTTCTTATTTATGAATATTACTTATACATAGTACCCCCCTCTACACACACACATACACACACTTGCATATTTCTAATCCTTCATTAATATTAGGAACACCCAAATACTACAAATATAAAACATCCTTCTTTTTAAGATTTGTTGCTATAAAAAGTCAAACTCACAACCTCCTGACTGCACTACTCTATTCCATGTTGACCTGAACATGATTTCACAGTGGGATTGTGGGTAAAGGGGATTGAAAGGTTCAAGTGTATTAATCACTTTTACAGTAATCTCATTTGCTCCATCTCCTGCTGTAGGTGACCTTGACCTACTACCGAAAAAACATATGGAGCCACAAAGGCAATTAATGAAGGAATCAGAGAAATAAGGAAACCGTAAATGGATGTCATGTCTGTCCTCTGTACTCCTGAAGCACTGAGAGTGTGTGTCTATTAGCAAACACACAGTGATCCAGAATATTCATGTTTTGGCCATTCAAGATGAATTTGTTTTCTTATTTCTTCGGTTCACAGTCTGTGTGTGTGTGTGTGTGTGTGTGTGTGTGTGTGTGTGTGTGTGTGTGTGTGTGTGTGTGTATGCGTGCGTGCGTGCGTGTATACAGGCATCATAAGGAAGAATTGCTCTGTAATAAATTCAGCAGTAAATACTCAGCAGCGGAGTTTGCCATGGTGACAGATGTTTTTGAAACGTCTCTCTTTTTTGCTGGTTGTGGTCTCAAGTTTTTTTATCACTCTTGTTACTAAAAACCAACATGAGCAGCATCTGTGAGATGCAGCCTGCTCTCTCGCCTTAGTGTCACTATTTTGGTAACGCGCCATTGTTTACGCCGCAAAACATTCCTTGCTGAAAGAGCAAGCTGCTTACACGCCAAGAATACGCTCCATGCTCTGTGTACTGGTGTATTTGTTTACACGTGTACGCTCATCTAAAGGCTTTGTTTTCAAATACAGCGAGGCTGAACAGACTGGGTTTTTCATTAAGAAGTGCGTGAGCAAAAGTTTTGGACCCCCCGCCTGCCCAAACGGAAGTTGCTTGTCTTTACACGTGTGATGCTTGAGTTCTGGAGTCGTACGATTAATGGAAAAAACAAAATGCATCTCTCAGCATGAGTTCATGTATATGAATTTGTGTCTGGCTTTTAAGTGCTGTGTGTTTCACAGTGTGAGAAAGTAAAGAGCAGAGCAGTGCAGTGGAGGAGTGTGAGGAATGTGATACTTTTTGCCACTCAAAGCATTCACTGTGCCAATCAGAAGTGTGGTTCTGCCAGTGCGAACACATTACAAATCAATTATTTATGGAACGGAGTCAAGAACGCTTTAATCTTCCTCTTTTATCCAATTAGACTGCCTAAGCACAATAACGCTCCTCCGGCTCACATGCGACACGCACCGCCTCTTTCGTCTTTCCTCTCGTTCTTTCCTCTTTATTCATTCTTTCTGTCTTGATAGCGAGAGAGAGAGAGAGAGAGAGAGAGAGAGAGAGAGGAGAGAGAGGAAAAAGAGTGTACAGGCTTCTAAGGGATAGAAAAAGGAAAGTCTGTGTAAAGTGTAAATGAACGTCTCTTCTCCCACTCGTTCTTTTTATAAAAGAGCTGTTTGAAGATTTAATATGAATTGCTCTGTTTTTTTTTTTTTAATTATTATTTATTTTTTTATTTTTTGAACAGTGGGTAGGGGTTGGAGGGGTTAAAGCAGTCAGGAGGTGCAGGAGGTCGTCTTATCCACCCTAAGTAGTCAATTTAGTGCAGTTTGATTCGATCAGATCACAACTAGTTATAACAATTGGTACAGTATTGTATAAAAAAAGACTTGTGACATTGTGCATAGTAATCATGCATTAGACACAGGTTTCCACACCCCAAGAGAATCTTTGTACAAATTTTGCAGCTCAGATTAAGTCAAATGTGCCAGATTCATTATTATGACCATTTTTGGAGACAGCTGGAGACGTGTACTCATAATCCTCTTCTGAGATTGAGTAACAGAGAAATGTCACTCATAGCCCTGGGGCACAGACCTGCTAAATAACACACACACTCATGCACACACACACACACACACACTCGCACATTGATGCGTGCTCACAGGGAACTGCTGAGTAACCTATGACTAGTACATTTCCCAGGCCAAGGTTTTGCCTGCAGCTTCCCTCATTTTAAGTCTTACATTTTCACAGCCATGTCCCACAGCTCACATTTATAAACACTCTGGAGATTCTTTTTTTTTTAGACTTTTCTTTACGTGTCTGTCTTGATGATTGTGGTGTGTCAATAGTTATATATATCATAATATTCTTTTTGGCATTTCTTTTAGGAATAGCACTACGTAAAGGAAACCGCCCACACACACATACTTGCACACTCATTCACTCCTATACTCCTACTAATACTACAAGGAAAAATCACTTAAATAAAACTTACCCATAAAAGAAAACTGAATTTTACAGTTATAATGGGATTTTATTGTTAATAGTTTATTTCAACTTAGAGAAGGAAATTTGGTGTAGAAAAATATACATTTTATTATTTTTTAATGTATATTTAGTCTTTTGCTCAGTACTTTATAACAACTGCAAAGTTATTTAAGAAAATATATACAAAATGATAATAATGCCAAAAAAAGAGAATAAACAGAAAGGGTCATTTTAAAAGAGCTTTTGACCTCACCCTCAGTGTTTAGATCTAATCTGATGGAAGATACATGAAGGGAATGTTATTTCTATACCATATATGTTCTGTATATTTTTCATTTTGACAGTATAATAAACTGATAAATGAACAAAATTCACCCTGGAGGCTATATATATATATATATATATATATATATATATATATATATATATATATATATATATATATATATATAATATGTTACACTAAACAGTAGCGGAGATGAAAGTGATGATGCTCTTCTTGCTCCCGTTTATGTCTCTCAGTCTGTGGCATGACATGCTCGAACTTTAGCGATTGCCTCAAACGGCAGCTTTAAATGATGCAAAAAGCCCTAAAAAGAGAAACAGCTTGAGAACTGCAGAATAAAGTTGAAAATTAATTTGCAATATCTCATATATTCTTTTGCTGCAAGATTTGATCTGTCCTCAGATGTGTCGAAATGAAGAAAAAAAAAAAAACACTATATGATACGGTTATCTAAAGCCCATTATTTCCTGATACTGTTAATTAAATTGCCCACATCTTTAATTGCTTTAAAAGATATCGTAGCATTGATTCAGTGACATTTTAAACTCAGTTAACAATATCTTTGCCTCATTTAAAGCTATCCGAATGCCTTGTGCTACAATGCACAATCAGAATTTTTAGTGCACTGGGATCTGTTGAGACAAACTCTACACTGACTCCACTTCCAAAGTTCCTTTATCATAAAAGAAGCGCTTTTTTCTTCTGATGGGATGTAAATGACACTCTTCACAATTCTTATTAAAATGTCATAAGGAACACAGAGCAATGTTGATTAAATATAAAGGCATGCCCAGTGCTCCATTGATGAAACTGTGGCCTTATAAAAAAAAAATCACATTCTATATATTGTAGGCGAACTTATAATAATCTAAATCTTTAACATCTATATATGCATGAAGTGACTAGTGTCTAGCAGACACATTGTGCATGGCATCTGAGTTAGTAATGCCATATTGATCTTTACTGCTCCCCAACCTGAAGGGAATTTTAACACACTCCACACCATATTAAAGGACTGACCTTAATAAATGCCTTTTTTTACTTTTAGGGCAACTAATCCCCCCCCAAATTATTCTTTTTATTTATTTTTTTTAAATAGGATAAAAATCACAACACTTATAAAGGGGTAAATTCCCTTGAGATACTATCATTCTAACTTTAAAAGTGTTCCTCATATACAATTTTCATTTGACATTGATTATAAACTCTTTCATCCATCAGACACCATTCTAGATCAGATCTCTATGGAAAATAATCAGCTCCAGATACATATTTTTTTAAAGGAGGTGGGGTGGGGCTATTAAGATTTTTATGTTTGAAAGATCAATTAATCATCGTAGAAAACGTTTTAAAATTGCGCTGCTTTTTGAGCGTTCATATTTGACTTATCATCAATGGAACGGACTGAGACTGAGTGTTTTGCTGTCTGATGTCTGAAGTCAGGATGTCTTCTACACGGTTTGGCTGTGTAGAATGCCATGTACACTTACCGACCACCTTAATTAAAACACCTTTTCGCTGCTTATCCATTCTATAATTCCAGTCATCTATTCAAATGGTAGCGGTGCAGTGTATGGCATTTATAATTCATCCAACTACAGAAGTGGAGAAATTGATGATCTTGATGATTTTGGCCACACTGTTGTTGGTCGTGTCAGAAGGGCTGACTTGAGTATTTCAGAAACTGTTGGCTTTCACATCCTAGTCTAAAGAATTTACACAGAATGGTGCAAAAATATTTAGTGAGCATTTACTGATATCAGAGCAGAATGCCCAGCTTGGTTTGAGCTGACAGTAAGACTACATCAATTAAAAGCCCACTCTATATCCATGCTGTGCAGAAAAGTATTGCAGATACTGAGGTAGGCGAACTTCAGCAGGAGGCCACAAGGCTCATTGAAATGTAACAGCTAAAGATTGGACGAGCATGGCCTGGTTTCTGTGAACTGATATAATGCAGCTCAAAGCATTATTATGTATGAGTAAGTAAAAGACCTAAAGTTTGAAAGTATAAACTGGGAGGAGGGGCAGTAAATTATGTACTGTATTTGTATATAATAAGGTAATATTATATATAATAAAATAATATTTAATTATTCAAATTGCTAATAATAAATAGTAAAAAAAAGATCATTTATATAATGCATTGAGAATTAATGTGCAAAAAATTGGCTTGAATATAGAAAGATTTATCTAGTATTTTCTAAAATTACAATAAACCATATTTTAGATTATTAACTGAAAATCTTAGACAGTCTTTTAATCCTTTCCAGCCTGAACCATTCAAATTTTAATGATAGATAATTGTGTTCTCTTTTTAGAAATTAATGTTGAAAAATGGCTAATAATTGGTTTATTTGTATATATATTTACTTGTAATTATGTTATTAAAACTATATTTACAGATTTCAGTATTTCCACATGCTAAGATATGGTTTGCTGAGCCAGTTTAAAGCCAAAGTGAAAACATTCTTTGAGTTTTTTTTTACATATTTAATGGTAATGTGGTTCTGTCCAAACAAAAGGCTGCCTAATCACTCATTAATGTGGTTAGTTATTGTAACATTAATAGTACAAGTCAATGATTTTTATTTTTACTTATTTACTCATTTAAGTGTTTGGTGAAAAGCTGAATTTTTTTTGTTTGGTTTTTGTTGAAATACAGCACATGATTCAGCGGTTCTGACAGTCAGGGAAAGTTCATTCCACCACCTGGGTGCCAGTGCAGAAAACAGTTTTGATGCACATCTTCTATCTTGAGGGATGATAGGTGGGGAGAATGTGCAATAATGTGAATTTTCTCCCTGAGTGCCTCTGAATGATGTGCTTTACTAAGTGCTAAGTAACATCTGCCAAAGCATCTGTTAATCAGTAGCAGTCAGTGGAAGTGTACAGCTGTTTTGAGGGAAAAGAAATGTTTCGAGGCATGTGTTGTACGTCTTTGTTCATGAACTTGTGAGCTTTCATGTAATACATCATGGTTTTGAATACGTTTGAAAGAGGATGATGTGTATGTGTGTGTTGCAGGACGCTGTGCAAGCTGTGGGGAAAATGTGCTTGGTGAAGGCACTGGCTGCACTGCCATGGATCAGGTCTTCCATGTGGACTGCTTCGTGTGCATGACCTGCAGCTCCAAGCTGAGAGGAAAACCTTTCTATGCTGTGGAAAAGAAGGCTTACTGTGAGCCATGCTACATTGTGAGTGTTATCCTTCACACCTTACACACAACACACACACACACACTACTTTTTAGAGAACAAAACTGCCAAATACTAAAATAATGCTGACTAATGTGACAGCATAGGGATGTGTTAAGAGATTCATAGTAAGTTAACAATAATAAATAATTGAATTTTATACCTCATGACCACAAATGTAACTCCAGAGTGGGCTGGAGTTTTACTTAAACAAAGTCTCTCTGTCAATTTTGACAGTTTAATGTAACCAGAATGTGTTACATGGCCAGAAGTATTTGGACACATGACTATCACACCCATGTATGGACTTCCTCCAAGCTGCAGCCAACAGCAGTGGAATTATATAGAATGTCTTTCTACACTACACCATTAACATTTCTCTTCACTGCTCAAACCTGCTCCATTTCATGTGCACAACGCCACGTCCATATTTTGAAAGACCTTGAGTGTCCTCTACACAATCCTAACCTCAACCCTAAAGACCTGGAATGCACATATGCCCCTATACCTCCTCCTCTGGCATCAGTGCCTGACCTCACTAACGCATTTGTGTCTGAATGATCACAAATTCCCACAGTTGCACTCCAAAATCTAGTGGAAAGCCTTCCCAGTAGACTGGATGTTCTTATAACTGCAAAAAAAGAGACTAAATCTGGATTGAGTGATGTTCAGGAGTTGACAGGCATTTGGCTTTAGAGTGTGTAATGCTGAAATATATAAATATGCTTAAGTCAATAAATGCACTCAGCATGCCCAGGATTTTTGTTCTGTTATCTGCGCTGTGTTTTTAATGTCTTCAAAAAGTTCGATAGACAAATGTTATTCAGTTTTATTAATCATTTTAATAATCAGTCTTTCACGCTCATAATCTTTCACGCTATAGTATCGCATTCATGGTCCCTCATAGTCAAATCCACATTACACTTCACTAGATCAGATTAGGCCAAATGATCGCATGCGAAGGCCTGGGTAGTGTGTTTTTCGGAGATTCATCTGATAAGGCCTCGCACGAGCAAATCACACTCCAATTGTGGAGCAGGCAGTAAAATCACAATAGAATGCCAGATAGGGCTATTTGCCTTTTGTAGATTGGAAAACAAATAATACTCTTCTGTCTTTTGTGTCCACCTTTCTCCTTACTTTAAGCTGCTAAAAAATATTTAAGGAAATTTCAAAGTCCAGGTTCCAGTAATTGCAAACACTTTCATTTTCTGCGTTTTACTAGGACTCAGGATTTTTTTTATGACAGTCTTATGAAACTTTTTGACTTTGCCAGAGCTCAGGGTTGTGCAACAAGCACAAAGCTCACAATAGTCAGAAATGAGACATAAAATGAATCATCTTTCCATTTTTTGTTTTTCGCAAACCACCATTTACATTTATTACTGTAAAAACCACCATGTTAAAGTAATGCACACTCGCACGTGGCTTTACTTCTTCCAGAGACGCTCATAAGCATGTAGGATTCTGTAATCTGCAGCTTCTCAGTAATGATAAAAGCTATAATTTTTTGTGTATTTTTTTTTATAATATGCTCTGTACACACTGTATATTGGGAACACTTTAAAGCCAATAATTAAATAATTGATTGATTTATTTTTTATTTTGTGGCATTTTTTGAGAAGATGGCAATGCCTACCTGTACATACCAGCTCCTACACTAAAATCCTTATTCATGCTTTAAAACTGTCAGCAACTTAAGAAATACACCACATACCAACAGGGAAATGTGAAAAACTGTGACATCACGCAAACGGTGTCAAAACCTCCTTCACACCAACCCTATAAACCACATGTTTTGCGATTCTGCCACTCATTTCAGTTAAAAAAAAGAAAAGAAAACATGGTAATGACCAGACTTGACCTCTGCTCACCTTATGTGCCCACAGATACTGAATACTAAACCTGTTATGTTCAGTTTGGTATCATTATAGTTTGCATTTCACAGTGCATTTCTAGAGATTCTTTACTTTAAATAAAGTGGCTCAACATGTAAATAAATCAGAAAGTCATTTACATTTCATGTTGAAACTCAACAGGCCTGTCCCCAAAGCTGCTGGGAATTTCATTAGAGTATTTGTGCTGCTGAGTTAAACATGCAGTATGGTCTGTGGGCTGCCCTATTTCCTCCTCAGGAAGATTACTGAGGCATCGCTGTCTGCCCTGGCTTCCTCTTTTTTCTCCACCACTTCTCCTTAGCAAATCGGAAATATTACTAAAATTGCTGTAGTTCCAAAATAATATTCAAAATGTGGTAACTTAATTTTTGATTTTTGCATGCTGCAATGCTGCTTTGCTGCATTGTGGTTCTGGGTTTAAATGTACAGCTTCTTTTTTTTCTGCTTCAGGTAATTGGGAAGTTACTGAAACAGACACTTCAATTTGCCTTGATGTGTAAAAAATGTGTATTTATAATGTGTAACATTATATATATATAACATAACATTATTTTATATATATATATATATATATATATATATATATATATATATATATATATGTGTGTGTGTGTGTGTGTGTGTGTGTGTGTGTGTGTGTGTGTGTGTGTGTGTGTGTGTGTGTGTGTGTGTAACATTATATATATATAACATTATAAGTGGAAGATATTTAAGGTTGAGTAACATTATTATTAGTAGCAGAAGTTGTCTTTGTCATGTTTTATCATGGCTTTTTTGTTGCTTAACTTGTTCATGTCGGCTAATAATTATTTTGTTCAATTGTAAAACGTATGGCAAAAACTTTTAATCAGGGGTGATACAGACAAGCAGATTCACCTACTGATATAATTTTGCCATGATTGGAGAAAATTACTGTGTAATGACAGAGGAGAACTTGCAAAACTCGAACTAAGTTCAGGATCAAACCTGCAGATGTGAGGCAACAATCTACAAACACTGACTTTATTTAGTACAATTATTCATGACAATGACTCATCCAAATAAAATGCACATTCTTCCTGTGGAGACGTTTTTGGGAAAAAATATATATATACTTTTATTAGCTGCAGCTAACACACACAACATGAGTAAAAGTATGCTAGTGGCCACAAAACCCACCTATTTGTTTAATATCACAAGGCAGGAAATGGACAGAAAAAGTGTAAGAAATGATGATGACTGATCAGACTACAGAGATACAGTGTGTCTAAAGATTGGTGAGGGTCATGCATGGGCTTTAAAAAGATTTTTTTTTTGTTTGAGTAAAGAGGAGGGGGCTGAATCATGACACTCAGTCTCTTCTTCAATGAGTTCTAAGTGGTTTTTTTTATTAAGTCTCAAGTAGTAATGTTATCAATCAGCTTCAAAAAACCCTGGAAAAAACTATGCAACAAAGCTGCAAGGTTACAGTTACCTCAGCAACTCTGATCTTCAATGATTACAGTAAAAGCACATGAAGAAATAGTTAAATCTAAATGAATTCCCACATGGGCATGATTTCCAGACCCTGACATATTGTATTTGTGTCTGCTATCACTATTAGCATGACCATCAACATGTTCTAAATACTTTTGTACAATACCGCATCAGCCGCCTTTTAAATCAGTCTCATCCGAGCAGCACTCAGACTGATTGTAGCTGTCTTCTGTGGAAGTTTTCCAACTCACACCCATGCATTAAAGAGGGCTGGGATAATTTAAGAACTTTACTTATGCATTTCATCAGCATAAATGTTCTTCTGGCGCAAGATCAAAAGGATGGGGGGAAAAAAAAATCTGAATTTCTTAATGAAAGTAATTTCTTCTTCTCTTCCTCCCATCCTCAGGGTCATACGCCTCTGTACGATTAGAGAAGCAACGGGAGACTCGGGTCTCTGAAGAGACATGCCAGGCCCCGTTGCGCTGGGAGTGGGGGTGGGGGGGTTGTAGTAGAGCATAAGAGCTATAATATTTATTAATACGTTTATTTGATGTGTCTTGGTTCTGCAGGACTGCTGCATGGGCGTTTATATGCTCAGACTTTCTTTGATTTTTAGCTCTAGCTGTATTGTGAATAAGAAAGGGCAGACCACCTGTTATCTGTTACACACACAACTCCCGTGTATCCCTTGGAGCCTGTAATACTTTGTGTAAATCATCTGATTTATAGAGTAGACACAGGTTTAATCCAGGAACACAGACTGAAGAACAGATTGAACAATATCTTCTGTCTTTGGTTAAACAAATCACTCCGGCGTTTGCAATCCAGTAACGGTTCTTACTGTCATCAAAAATGGAAAATACGATCAGAATCTATTCAAACAGGAGATTTTTGCATATTTGATAAAACACTTCTCATATTGTTAACCTGCTTCCGCTTGCTGAGGGCTTTCAACGCCGCTACTAGATACCATTCATTCCTTTTAGTAACGGACAGGAAAGTTGTAACCTCTTGTTAAACTGCTTCCTAATGTCATGGCCTCTTATCAACCTCAGCCTCGGCTCTGAGCCACAAAGCACATGGCCAATAATCAGGCATTGTGTCCTGGCGTTTCCTCCCTCGTCTCTACAAAGGACAAAACCTGCTAGTTTGAATGCAGTGTAATAGAGATAAACGTCTCTGCTATCCAACTGATTTCCCTTTTTTGCATGTGGACTCTGGTTTATGTCACATTAGTGTCGGGGACAATTTTAATATTTTTTTTCTTCAGCCACAGTGTGCTCAGAGCCCCATGCTCTATCCATTCCATTTTCTAATGGTTAATGAGACAGAGGCTGCTTGTTTGGACTATGCACTGTTTTAGCCGTGCTGGGTGTTTGCAGGTATTATGCAAATTTAATAAGGTGCTCATTCTCATGACTGTGTTGAATGCAAACTGTTTTTAAGCTGAAGAATCTCTCTCGCACAGACTTCACTTTGTCTTCTGCAAACAAGTCATTGTTGTGGATACACTGGTCTGAGGTCTTCGCATGCCGCAGTATTCGCATGCCGCAGTATTTCACCAAGGTTTTTTCATACTCATGTAAGCGTTAAAACTAACCATAAATGTTTATATTGATTGACACAAAATAATCAAATTGAAATTTAACAGAAATACAGTACATATCCAACAATAAGAGCCAGAGGATTCCTTAGCATTTTGTGATTAGGAGAAGCATTCTCATTCCATGTGCAAAGTGAAACAAGAGAACAACTAACCCCTGCTCAATAAAGATTAGACTCTAAATGCTGGCAGTAAAGACCTGTAAGTCTTTACTTAAAGTAGAGCTGTTAAATCTTTTATACTTTGGGGTGTTTTACTACAATGTGTTTTAATCATACTCATATAAATTGAAATTCTTTCCAGCTTGTCAGTGGTATGAATAGTAACTTTAAAAACTAGACATTACTCTGTTAGTCCATCCTATGCAATTGTTCGTGTAGTAGTTTTTAATCTACTTAAACTTGTTAGAGCATGGCAGTGCCCATGTGCACAAATTGAGATCCATGAAGATATGTTTTACATGTGTTTAAGTGGCAGATCTTCAGTGACCTGATATAGAGCACTGCCCTAAACCCTACTGAACAACTTTGGGATGATTTGGAGCCCTGACTGCACCCTAGGCATCCTCGCCTCACCTACCTCAGTAACGACTTGACTCTACATCAATAACTGATTTTAATGACACCCTTGTGGCTGAATGAGCTCAAATCTCCACAACCACACTTAACAATCTGGTGGAACAACTTCCCAGAAGAGTGGATGTTATTGTAAATGCAAATGGGGCTAAATGTGGAATGGGATTTTTAATAAGCACAGACGAATCTTATGGTCAGGTGTCCACAAACTTTTGCCTATATAGTGTATATTGTGTGCATTTTTACTCCCCGGTAATCTTGCTGTGGTTGAGTGTGTGTGTCCTGCTGAGCAGGCTGGCACAGATCGTGCGTATTGGAATATATCAGGACTCTGGGGAGGGAGACGCTAGTGGAAAAAGTGTGTCAGAGTCTGCTACTTTGCTACGAGCGAAATTTACCAGCAAAACATCATCTTTGACACATGTTTACCAGTCTACATAAATATTTAGGAACACGATGATTCCCCTCTCTCTGGAAGTGGACAACTCCTCCACAGGTCGGTATCTGGTCACAAACTTTTATCTGTTTATCATCTCTCTGGCTTCTCTGTATTGTTCCTCCTCCAGGAGCATGAAATCTAGACAATGGCATGTAGGTTTAGAAGTTGACGGCACCAACAATGTCAGAACAATCGAATTTCCTTGTAAAAATGATATAGAGTGGTTCAGGACAGCGTGGTGCTGAAACACGGGCACGCAGCTACCGAGCCGCAAGCTGCACGCCGCCGAGAGGCCGCAGCACAGAGGGATGTGGCTGCAATAAAAATGAGAGCAGCAGAATTGCCGCTTTGAAGAAGCCGATGTTCCAAGAGCTTATACTTGACCTTGCTGTGACTGCTCGATTTAAGTATTCTCATTAAAACAATCAGATTGTAACCCTTAAATGTTCACACTGTTGGCTGTGAAGTACAGGCCATTCTTTTCGCTGCTTTTCTTCATTTGTTTTAATGATGTCTCTTTGTGTGTCCTCTCTGCACCTTCTCCGTATAAGATAACCCTGAAGCAGCTGGACTTTAGGGGGTTCCACTGCACTGAGGTTAATTAGGTGAGCAAGATGTCATGTTACCTCCATCACAGCACTTTACTGCCTTGTGCCCAGGATTAATTGGACATCATAATTCCTTGTTACTGAGCACGGTAGTGCTGCTCGCACGTCGAGGTCTTTTTAATAGAGGAACCAGACTGCTTGCTGGATGAAGACCAGCTGAGATAAGCATTCAGGTCCTTCCATTTAATTTGCTGCAATGGATAATGAGTAGAGAATTGTGGCCTCTGCTGTGAGATTGTACGTTACTAAGAGGAATAATTTGACTTTGAGCTCTTTGTGTTCGTCTCCAAAGATACGGCTGATTCGCTTTCATGACTAGTAATTTTCGATCTCTTCTTTCGGCTAAGAAATATGCAGGTCACTTAGGTTAAACAGATTACATAGGTAATATGCTAGCTTGCAGACTTAATTGCATCTTTTATCCTTATGGTCTTTTGTACAATTGAGTTCTTTTGTGACGTTTAAAGTCCATCCATCAATGCTTTCATCTGACCAATTTACCAGACCAAGGTGTGCTGTGATTTATGACCCATCAATCTTCTGTGGGAAAAAAAAACTGCAATTATTCCTTACTGTGCAGCAGTTCTGTACTTTTGCCTCTTAGAAGTTGACTTCGAACTTAGAAGGAAAAGCCACGCAGAGTTCTTTATTAGCGTTGATGCGGGATCTCATTCGTGCAGCTTTCGCTGTTGCGCGCTCTGTTTGCCAGTGACTTCACGCTACACTATTTGTCATGGTGTTCATTTTCCGCAGCAGTGCTCGGAGACTACTCTGAGAAGCACAGTTAATATAAGTTCTGCTGAAAGTACAATATTTTGTGCCTCCTGTTTACTGAAGAGTCATGAAGAAAGCTTAAAAGATATTTCCAAGTTTAGAAGAAGGGCACCAGAGGATATCAGTGTACCTAGAAATCCTAATTATTGATACAGCGACGAGATGTTGGTAGCCATGTGTCTGGGCAAATCCTTGTACACCTCCTGACAACATGCTGGCTTGGTGCCAAGCTGTTTCAACATTTCTCAGGGTGGTATTGCAGTGATGCTCAGAGTAGTAGGCATAATGCCATCTGCATTCATATGTAGTAGTGATGGGCACCTTTGACAGCATGGTGTGTTCAAGAATGCATGGGTATTAAAATTGCACAGGCCTCCTCCACCAACAACATGCATGTTCAGTACATGTGTCTGTTCACACTAAAGAAGGTGACACGACTAAGAATTGAAGTGCCTGAGCTTTTAGAACTTATTTCCATGGACCAGGAACCTGCACAACTTTTTTATTTTTCTTTTGCTTATGAAATAACGTAAATAATAAAAAAGTTTTTGATGGATGATCATTCTTTTTGTTCAGCTCCCTTTTAAATCGGCACGTCTTTTCCATGATGACTAGTTGATTAGTAGCACTTTTTGTACGTCGCTCTGGATAAGGGCGTCTGCTAAATGCCGCAAATGTAAATGTAGTAATCAGTAATCATGTGCTCACACATTAAGAATATTACACAAAATTCGATGGAGCGAGAAATCTTTGTTTTCTGAATTTTGTGTGTGTGTGTGTGTGTGTGTGTGTGTATGTGTATATATATATATATATGTATACAGTATATACACTTTTTTTGGGTTTTTAAAAAGATCACAAGCATCAGAAGGATCCTGTCATTAACATCCCAGTGTTTGGATTTTTAGGCACGCTTACAAAGTCTCTATATTGTGATCAATGTTTGTGTCATTATAAAAATGTTGTGGCATTTAAAGGGCCTAATGTACAGTACATTGACAAATGTTTATGGACACATGACCAGACGATTCGTATGTGCTTTTTGAACATCCCATTCCACATTTAATCCACATTTTCTGTAAAAAATAACCTCCACTATTCAAGGAAGATGTCCCATTAGATTTTGGAGTGTGGGTGTGGATTTTTTTTGCTCAATCAGCAACAAGAGCGTCATTAAAGTCAGGTATTGATGTAGGGAGGCCTAGGGTGCGGTCGGCATTCAAAATCATCCGAAAGATATTCAGTAGAGTTGAGGTCAGAGTTTATAGCAGGCTACTCGAGATCTTCCACTCTAACCCATGTAAAGCATATCTTCTTCGTTTCTGCTGGAAAGGGTGCAGCGAAGGTTTAATGTTACTGCATCCAAACTCATCCTATACAATTGTGTACCTCCACAGCTAAACTGCTGCAATAGTTTAGGGAAGAAGCACATATAACTGAAAAAAGTCTGGTGTCCCAGTGCTTTTGTCCATATACTGTGACCGATATGTGAGAATAAGTTGAGACATTGTTGGGTTTCAGTATTTAGAGTATCCTGAGTCTGTGTTTAACTTTTGGAGTGCTGGCTGATGCGAAATGGAAGTGGGAAGGTGTTTTTGATAGTAAAAGACCATTTACAATTTTAAATATTTAAATGATGACATTATTAGGCTAGGTAAAAAAGGAAATGGATAGGACAAATGGCAAATTCTTGTAATATTCATTGACTGTTACTGTGGAATTTAATCTAAAAAATAAATTCAATGCTGAGCATGCGCTTCCTCAAATCAGGTGGACTTTTTCAGAGTTAAGCAATGTATATAGCACTTTGTCGTCATTGTTGATTAGCAGATCACTTTTATCAACTTTTTTTGCAATACAGTTCCAGTTTACTTTCTAAAATTAGAGTGGGAGGTATATTTTTTTTTCCACTCTCAGACTTAATTTAATTTGATTTGACACTGTTTTCCATCTAACACGGCCTTATGGATATACAGTTAGTCATAATGCAAACACTCCGGCGCTCTTTCTGGCGCGTGCCTCCATATGGCCTGTATTCTGGCATGGCTCCTAAGCAGCAGCCTCACTAAACAGGCAGTTGTGCCCACCCTCCTCATTTTGCTCAATGTCAGACACACAGGCGGTGCCTATGTTCTAGGCTTTTTCTGCTTTCTCCTGTTATGAAATATTCATATTTGTCTACATTAGCTTGCATAGCTCCTAATTGAGTTCTGTATATTCAGACGTGATTAACTCACTGGCATTCCTCAAAGGGGAGACCCAATTAGAAGAAGCACTTGCATTGAAATGGGTTTCTAAGCCCATCAGTGGGCTGGAAGAAACCTTGCGTGTGGGTGTGTGAGTGCTGTGCTTAGAGCACAGGTCGAATTGTTTTACTGGGTATCACTACAATAATGACTCTCTGGATGAGATCTATGTGTCTTTTTTTTTGTTTTGTCCTCATTCCTATCTTAAGTGTGTTTTTCTGTCTCATTCTCTCTTTGTCGTTTTCTTCATTTCTTTAGCAAAGAAACATGCCTGAACCTCGTTTGACCCTGCAGTATCACCACAAGTCAGGGAGAGAGCCTGTGTCTGTGTGTGTGTTACTCTTGTTACTCCGTAATCAGAGGAAGAAGCAGGGACATGTGCTCAGAGGAGTCGTGTTTTGCTGCTTCGTTGATTTCATTGAAAGGAAATGAAGAAAGGGATATAGAGGATAGGGGAGGGATGGAGAACAAACAGGAGAAGGAAAGGAGAAATGGAATGGGGCAGATGAAATAAGAGGAGGTTTGTGTAGTATACAGGAACTATGCTGAAATTAGCTAATTGGCTGTCATGATGTGTGACGTTTAAGTATCATTAATCGTTCTGTTGTTAAGCATGAGTTTTTTTTGTTTTTTTTTTAATCAATTCATCCTGTGTTCTAAGTTCTTACATAATACAACCGAAGTAGGGCTGCAACAAACGAATCGATTATATATGATAATGAAATTCATTGACAATAAATGCCGTTATCGTTTAGTTGGGCCACTCAAGTTAGGGGAGATGTGGAAATGTGGAGAGCACAGGGTCAAACGGCAGCAGGAAAAAGTGTGCGTCCCAAGTCATCCAAGACATGGGAGCATTTTATATTAAACGCAACAAAGAAGCCTGGGAATGAAAGCGCCACAGTGGTGCACGAGCACCTGAAAAGAAAACACTCTGGTGTTACGGATGAAGACGAAACATCGGCACGGTAAGCAAAAACTTTATAATCCTCATCATGTAGAAATTGTATAGTTTAATGAAGTGCTATTGTGTGAACTGTTTGTTAACTTCGGGACAGTCGCACTGGATCTGTTCTGTCGTGACTCAGGTTGCGCAATCACCTCGCTCACAACATAGTGATGGATTCAATTAAAACGGTGCGAACAAACACTAAATCTAAAAGCAGCAAATAATTAAACAAATAAGCAAATAAACAACCGATAATTTTTTTTTTTTACCACATCAGTGACTAGAATATTTTTTTCTTTTGTTTTAAATTAAGCCTGTTAGCTTGCTGCTTTTCTCCGTTCCATTCTCTTTTTATAGCATTTGTTTACTACAACAGTACCTTCTTTGTTTTCAAACATGATTTACTGTGGCTTAACTATGTTCAAATGCTTGTTTTCAATGTTTGTATATTTAATTTGTGCATATATCATTTAATTATTATAGAAAATGTAATAAAATTTTAGTTATTTTAATTTTTTATTCTAGATGCTTATACCTAACTGAACAAAATGTGTTTTTCTTTCAATAGAAATTGTCAAACAATGTTGTATTATATTTAATATTGATTATTTTAAGCATGGTTGTCAACTTGAATCCTGCAATTATCATTAAAAACAATACAAATGTTGATTTACACACATTGTACTAAAATGCTGTTTTTTGTTTTTGTTTTTTTTACAGAAACAGCCCAGCATGAGCAAATTTTTTGAAAAGAGAAATCCCCCATACACTCCTCAGGCAGCCACAATAAGCTTAAAAATGTCTAAATTACAGATAATTAAACTCAATATGTGTCTTTTGCATCTTTTAAAGTACACTTTTATATATAAATACATTGAATTAGGGTTTTGTATTTATAGATTATTCGAATAATTGATTAATCGAAAAATAATTGTCAGATTGATCGATTATCAAAATAATCCATGGTTGCAGCCCTAAACCAAAGTAAAAAAAAAAAGTTTCATCTTGTTTTATGCTGTTAGCTGTCACTAACACTTTCAGGTTTAGTCACTGAAGTCATAGGGATATCTGGCATGTTAGGATCGCAGTGCCATGGCTTTCTGATTGAACATCGAGACTAAAAAAGCCAGAGAAATGCCTGTACAAGTCATTCATCTGTCTGCATTATAGCCACACTAAGCAGCTCTTACAACTAATGCATCACAGGCTCCGAGTGAAAGCCTGGCCTTTCTTTTTCACCTGTTCTGAAAGCCGTCTACTGTCGGTCCCTTGCCATTTACAACCTCTCTGAGGGTTCAGTTCAATTCAATTTTAATTGTATAGCACCTTTCACAGTAGTCACCCTTAAAAAGCAGCTTTACACAAAACTAAATGTAGATTTAGATTTTTAATGACCTGGCCAGAGCTGGTAGGAGCAAGGGAAAAACTCCCTGAGGAACGAAAAAAATCAGGAGGAACCCTTGAGAGACTTTGAGAAGGTCACAGCATGCCTGATGCTCTGACTTCTCATTTAACCTACGTCCAGCCCACTGTCCTCTGCCCATTCCCCTACATTTATAGTTTTTGCCATCCCAGATTGTGATTGAAGCATCCACACTGCCCTCATTCAACATTTTCCCAAATTTTATAACAAATATTTTCCTTCTTTTTCCACTTGAGGAGACATTGCTTTAAAGTTAATGATAAACCGGCGTTCACTGGCTTTGAGCAACAGTAGAGGGATCAGGTTCAAGCATGCACTTTATTTTACACCACAGCACATGTAGCATATGCTTCATTCTAATTAATTAGAAGATTTATTAAGTGTTGATTTGTTTTTGATAGCACCAACTCTGATACTACTTCAACTTCAAGGCAAATCATGTTTTCTAGTTTCTAATATTAATCTTTCTTTTGTGACAGCTTACACAGGGATTGATATGATGGGCATCGTATTTTTCACAAAGTTTTCTCTAACAAAAAAAAGGAAAAAAAAATATATATATATATATATATATATATATATATATATATATATAGTTAATTGGTTGATTTTGTTTACTTTATTTGTTTAGGTTTATTTTGCAATTTTTTATCTCAAAGATAAAACTGTTCCTTAAAGTTTTCACAGGAAAACACCAGTAAAATGACAAGCTGCACTTTTTTTGCACTATTAACCTCAGCATAGGGAACAAAAGAAAACCTAATATAGATGGTGTAACATGAGAGATGACAGGAACTTACTATTCTAATGGACTTTTTCCAATGGACTTTCCACAACATGAAATGTAACCGTGTAAAAAATGCATAAAAAAAACAGTAAACCTAAATCATTGCAAAATTGCGGTGATATATGAGGAATAAAACACTTCAGTGTTTATATAGTAACAGCATGTCCATGGTGTTTTTTTTCCTTAAATAGGTGAAATCTCTCTGAGATTCAATACAAGAACACGATAGTCAAATGTTTATAAAGATTTTTTTTTTTTATCAGGACTCTTGTCACAGTTATTTTTCAGAATATCACAATAAAAAAAGAAAAGAAACATACAGGCAGACATTGAAAAGTGTAAAGATAGTTGGATATTTCCTGCAGAATAAATTAATGTTATTCAGCTGACCAGAAAACTATGCAAAACAGATACAGCCTCATATCAAAAGAGACATTCAGCAAGTTTGAAGTATTTTGCTTAAGTACACATGGAGTGCACTGCTTTACATGCTTGTGCACGCATCTGCGAGAGGACAAAAAAAAGAGTTCCTTTATGAATTTCAGTTATCCTGTGTCTCTCTCACACACATATACAGACATTCATACATTTTTGTGTTAAGTTACTCCATCACTTGTGATTTTATGCTTCATTGAAACCTTTCTATGTCTGGATAAAATGATCATATTAAAAAATGATAAAAAAATAAAAATGAAAGGCGTTTGGTTGAGCCGGACTTGTGAATCAGATTTTTATCTCCTATTATCAGCTTCTGGATGATCAAAAGTGCATCTATATAAAGCGCAGTGTTTTTCAAGCTGCACTGCTCGAGTGTCTGATAAACGGAATGAGAAACGGAGAAAGAAAGAGAAAGACCAAGCATTTTGCCAGGAAATTGAAAACACTGTGTGGGAGACGAGAGGCCACAATTGACTCCGACACACTCTGCTCGGCCCTCGGTTCAGCGACAAGCTCTCTGACCTAAATTCACTTCACCTCATCCACATAGACATTTGTTTAGCCTTCTGGATAAACACTTAGAGAAATGTGAGGCAGGGAAAAAAAAAAAACATTACATCGTTCGACTTTATATTTTAGAGGCACAGATAGCCAGTGCCCTCTAGTGGCAGTGGCAGTCTTCTGGGTCTGCTCCAGTGTTGCTATTGAAAATACTTTATGGGTTTATTTTTTTCTTAGAGCGTACTGGAAAGTTATTGCTGGTTAGTAAATCACGGTGTGTAAATCTGGACTGCTTTGACGTCATTGTTAAACACTTGGGCCGAAAACAGTTGCGCAAGGACAGTGTCTGAAACATCTGTTTAGAGGTGCTGAATGATTAACATGTAAAGGTTAGGGTTTGTGTGTGCTTGTGTGTGATTGTGTGTACACACTTGTAGCACTATACATACATTCTAAAGAAATGCTTCAGGTGAATCTGTTAAGCATTTAACACTGAGAACACTTTCTCTCTCACTCGCTGTCCCTCTCTCTTTATCCATCTCTCTGTCTGTCTCTTCTCTTTTTTTTGACTAAGGACCTGAGGCATGGACTCACAGTAGACATCTTATTAAATACTTTAAAAGGCTTATAAAGGCTATTCCTTTTCCATGCCTTGTGGCAAATGAAGATTGTTCTCCCATAGCAACTCCTGTTTACCAACAATGTTGACACGTTTTATTATTACACGTTTGGGAGGAAGGAGAGAAATAAAGAGATGGTGGACTCGACAGCACCAGAAACTCATTATTCTTGGTGTGTAAACATTTGAGCTCTTTGACTTTTAAAGTTCGGAGAATGATGTCAAAGGTCAATGTGTGACCTCTGCACAGTTAGACGACTTCTGTGGCCTAGGGATTAACCAAAAGTGACTTTTTCTCTTAATCTTTGGCATCTGAGTGTTTGAAGAACTGCAGCACTGTTTTTTGGACGATTTTGCATGATGAAGCTCAGCTATGCCACGTGTACACACACAGACACATTCCACACTCTGAAAGTATCATTTGAACCATGCCAGAGAGAACAACTGCTACTTCATGGCTTCATGCCAAAAGAGATTCAGCAAGATTACTGAACCTAGAAGAGAGAGATCTAGGAATCACACACACACACACACACGCCTACACACACAAATCTCTATCCGAAAGCGAGGCGACTGTAATTGACAATCCTCAGATGATTTGTCATTGTTTGCTGTAATTGTGAGGCTGGTCAGAAGAGAAAATGGATTGTTGGGCATTAAATATGGCCATAACAAATCCTCAGCTCGAGGTGGGCAATAATAAGAGCGATGCAGAGGAAAAGAGAAGTCATGAGCGGGCACGGTGCCCAGCGCTCATGGCCAAGGGAAAAGGCCACAGTCATCAGAAAGTCGACATATTTACTGTCCTGCCTCCAGCAGAAGGAGGGGGTGAGTGAAAGATTACTTTGTTTACGACTGAGAGAGCAGCTAATCAGACTGGCTGCCATTCTTGCTTTCATTTATGAGCCGTACTCCATATCTGCCTTTCTGAAATGTTTAAGAGTAAGTGATAAGATGATATCCATTACAGGGGCTGGATCAGTGGCCTCCGTCATGCACTTTTCTGTCACAGAAAAGTGAGATGTGCGTGATTGTTTACAGATGGACTATAAAACCGAATTCCCTGCTAGCTGTTTACTCACCAGCACAATTTATTGGCAGACCCCTCACCTGGAGTTCAGTTTGTTCAGCAGTAGAGCTGAATGGCGTATGCATAAGACAGCGACAGGTTGTGACATCTGTTCATGAGTTTGTTTTAAAAGCTTTGTATGGTCTAATGGTCTAGTTCTGGCATATCGCACTGATCTCCTGATTACTGCATTCAGCTGAAGGAGCAGGCCTGCTGTAAATCCTCATCACTTTCACTTCAGACAGCATGTAATCTTCCAATTATCCCTCTGGTGACCTTTTAAAGATTTTGCTGTTGATTTTTGCCAAAAAACAACAACAGGGAACTATTTTATAAGAATATACATTTTGGAAAGCATAAACAATTTTACTACGGTTTTTAGTGAAGGGATGGTGGAAGCTGGGGCATGATTCCTCTGGGACACATAAAGACAGCTCCTCACCAGCTGGATATTTCTTTCTGACCCTGTGATCCAGTTCATCCCAGAGCAGTTTAACACGATTCAGGTGTGGCGACTGGGCAGGTCATTCCATGATGGGGTAACACTTCTGCAGACTGTTTGCTCTCTAAATAATGTTTACAGAGCTTGGACGTATGCTTTTTGCTGTACAGTGAAGTTGATTTCAATTATCTGCAGTCCAGACATCTGGATTGCAATGCAATTCCAGCAAAGGAAAGGTAGCCATGTTGTTTTAGGATTACTTTCCATCCCAGAATAAGGCTCCAACCTTCCCTGCACCGAAACAAACCCAAACCATTAAGCTTCTACCTCCATGTTTGGCTGTGCATATGTGCCAGCCTGGTATCATCTTCTTTCCTGTTCTTCGTCTTAAACAAGTTTTTCTGTTAGAACCATAGAAGTCAAATTTGGAAACATCTGTCCACATAACTTTTTTTTCTGTCATTCTTGTGTTTTTGCATTTTATGAATACAAGGAACATGAATTTCTCTCAAAAAAACATAAATGACTAGGTGTTTCCAAATTTATGACAGGCTCCCAACATGAGCTAACAGCTAACGCTATTACCATAATATCCTTGTGATCAACATTGGATTATATAGAGATTATAGACAGTTTTTCATCCTTGGATCCTGTCTACTGGCGGCTGTGATTATTATCAGGAATCAAACTTGCGAGCTTCTAATAATTTTTCTGTTGTGCAACTTGATAGCTGTTTTTGTGTAATTTTTTTTTTTTTTTTACCTAGAATGTTCATAGTTCAGCAAGTAATTGAGATGAATGATTGAAACCTTTTTTTTTTTGCTTTGTATTGCATATTTAAATTTTTATTTTTAATGACCAACCTTTTGTTATATTAATATGCTTCATACTAAATATTTTGCATTACTTCTCAAATAAGAACATTACAGAGACTACTAGTAGGAATACTGCTGCTACTACTACTTATAATAAAGAACCCAAGTTATTAAATGTGATCTATGCATAATAAAATCATTTTTCCACTCCTTTCTCTTTCTGTTCGCTCACATATCAAAAGGTTGCATTTTGCTTTCATGCATCCGTGTAGCTCTCATGCTTAACTAAGTGCTTTTACATAAGAAGCCTGATTAGAACACAGCATTCTTTTTCATGGATATTGAATCTTGCAATGGCGATGGAGGATTTTTTTTTTTTTTTTTTTATGAGTGGATTTTAGAAATGTGTATTTAGTATATTAAAATATGTTTAAAAAATAAACCTTTCTCAACTATAATGATGAATAGTAACGTTGGATTTTGTGTGTTTGTGTGTATCTTCAGAACACCTTGGAGACCTGTAACATCTGCAGTAAGCCCATCATGGAGAGGATTCTGCGGGCGACGGGTAAAGCATACCACCCACACTGCTTTACCTGTGTGGTGTGTCACCGGAGCCTGGATGGCATTCCTTTCACCGTGGATGCCTCCAACCACATCCACTGCATCGAGGATTTTCACAAGTAACATTAATCAACCACACACACACACACACACATACATATTCAGTTCAATTCATTTTTATTTGTATAGCGCTTTTAACAATAAACATTGTCTCAAAGCAGCTTTACACAGATAATGTGGTGATTAAAAGTGAATATGTTCTTTATAAGTGTAAGTTCGTCCCTGATGATTGAGCCAATGGCGACTGTGGCAAGAAAAAACTCCCCGAGATGGCATAAGGAAGAAACCTTGAGAGGAACCAGACTCAAGAGGGAACCCATCCTCATCTGGGTTGCACCGAATGTCCATTTATAGCAGATATAAGATGTTGCGGGGTACAGTGATGATGATCAGAAGCGTAAAGTAGTCCTGAGTCAGTGTAGGAGACTGTTGACATTAACTACAGTCTAATCCATCCTCAAAGCGCCCGTTCTTACTCCGGAATTTCATGGAACCACCCAAGGCGTAAATACATACAGACATATACACATACAATCCAACAAATTCTGCTATGTGCCCTTGAAACCAAAACCCTTTACTAAAGAGCAGAAGTGATTTCTTACTAAATTTACATTTGCGGCATTTAGCAGACGCCCTTGTCCAGAGCGACGTACAAAAGTGCTTTGAGTCTTTAGCAATAAATAAATCTACACTGGTACGCAAAATTACAAACTTAATATAAATACAACTCTTGATTTCTACAAAGAAACTTGGAAAGTGCTAATTTAAGTGTTTTAGAAAGAGGTAGGTCTTCAACCGTGGCTTAAACATAGTCAGGGACTCAGCTGTACAGACGTCTAGGGGAAGTTCATTTCACCACCTCGGTGCCAGAACAAAGAAGAGCCTTGAAGTATACTTACCTCTCATTCTGATAGAAGGTGGTACCAGTCGAGCAGTGCTGGAACACTAAATGATGTTCTATGGTAATTTTTTTTTCATGGCCAGTACAGCTGCCTTATACAGAAAGGTCTATCTTTACCTAAAAATTGCAAGCAAACAAACAAGTTCCTTAAAAGAGACTATTGTGTTACAAAGAAAACCGGAAGCAAAACTTGTATGGGGTAGAGGACAAAAGCTACCTGTTGAGGAACTGAAAAGTTTGACACAGAAGCTGTTACTTGCGACCTCAGAAATGCCTTTGTGTCGAGGAACAGCCAGGTTTCGGCATTGTTTTTGTGGTTCTCCTCGGTCACCACTCTCCACTTCCTACCAAATCAATGTAGAAGTTCCCTCACCTGGATAGACCATATAGCCAGTTTTTGTCTTCACATCCTCACCAGCCTCCTCTTCATACGTCTCTGTTCCTTTTGTACATTTCCCCTGAATGTGTGAGACAGAGTTTTTCAAACCACCTGCTTAAATAGCTAGAGAATTAAAAGCCACAGGGGTTTGTCTGAATTCACATCACCTGGTTGTGCAGAAACAGTAACAAACTGAGCAGAATGAGCGTTGAAAGCAGAGAATATTTGAGGTAATGCTCTCCAGTATAATGTGAGGCCAATTGCAGGAAATTCCTAAGAAGTTATTGTGTCTTTTTTATTAGTTACATATTAATACAGCTGCATTTTAATATAATATACTGTAAATGGCTTAATGCATGTGTATGTGCAGCTGCAATTTAGTGGTGTAATGTTCACTTCAAAGTACTAATCTTGGTTGGATGCAGCGTTTTTTTTTGTTCAGGTTACCAGAAACGGCTATAACAGTTGAGTTTTGTTAGTGCTGAGTTGTGTTCTATGCCACTTTTCTCAAATATTGCATTCAATTTTTTTTGTATGAACAGCATTAATGTTATTAGCTTGACATTCTTTGTCTATAAGTACTATTCTGTACAGATAGAGATGAACAAATCAGTATACTGTATACTTTAGGCTGAATATATGCTAAGAATATTTTTAAATATACTGTATCTAATGATACCGAACGTCTACTAAGATCGATTAAATACCATTAGTTGCTGTACTTATTTCTGGAGGGAAGAAATTGGATTATGTAATTCTTGTGTTATGCTCTGAAATGAACACACACACACACAGGCTTTTAGCTGCCAGCACTTCAGATCAGATTTCCCCTCTTATACTTGAGATCCCCTGACTACACCTTTGGTTAATCTATGTATTGAAATTCCACCCTCTTATTATTTTTCAATTGCACTATTTTACACCAGGTTACACTCACATTTGCCATGATTTGGATTTCTAGTTACATTATGATTATTAAGAAAAGAGCAGTATTTCACTGGTGTGTGTGTGTGTGTGGACTAGAGCAAGTTCTGTCTGTGTCCCCCTGCAGGAAGTTTGCCCCTCGTTGCTCTGTGTGTAAAGAGCCCATAATGCCTGCTCCTGGCCAGGAGGAAACGGTGCGCATTGTGGCCCTGGACCGAGATTTCCATGTGCAGTGCTACCGCTGCGAGGTGCGTGTATGAGTGTGTTTGTGTGTGTGTGTGTGTGTCCATGTTTTTTGCTTTTAGTACTGACCCTAAATGTCCCTAAATGTGAAGGAATATCTGACAATTTCGAACCTTATGGGGACATTTGACTGGTCCCTATAATTTGTGCTGCCTTTTTTTAATTAAAAACTATAACTTGTAATTTACAGACTAACAGAGACTGAGGGTTTCCATTTGAGACTCATATTTAGCTTAGAGTTTGGTGTAAACACATCATAAATTAGCTGCAATAAATAATTGTTTTGGATGCCACTTAAATGTGTGTGTGTGTGTCGTGCAGGACTGTGGCTGTCTGCTGTCTGAGGGTGATAATCAGGGCTGCTACCCACTGGATGGTCATGTTCTCTGCAAGAACTGCAACACCAGCCGCATCCAGGCCCTCACTGCCAAGGCCACCACTGACCTCTGAGTCTATTCTATTCTCATACACTCTCTCTCTCTCTCTCACACACACACACACACACACACACACACACACACACACACTTATATAATCCTAACTCATCTGATATATTGTGGCTGCATTTTGAAATATTCTCACGCTTAATACAATGCTTAATACACACACACACACACACACACACACACACACACACACACACACACACAAACACACAGACAAACACGCAGTTCATAGTAATCACGTCATGCACGTTTGTTGCAGTCACTCCTAAAGCATTTTATCTTTGCATATGTATTCTAATAATAAAAAATTTAAAAAAACACATTTAATAGTTTAACTTTAAAGGTACCACGCATAAAATGATGCAGAATTTAAGGATAGTTGTGATGATGAATTGTGCTCGCTGAACTATTACAGCGAACTCTGTTAGGAGACTCGCTGGCTTTATATTTCTTCCTATATCTTCCATATGGCCAGTGGTCACAGAGCAGAAAATGTACCAGGGACTAATGCATAGTAATAGTATTTTAACTTCCCATAGATTTAAGTCATCTGTGTTCCCTGGTAGAAGTATTTCAGCTCGAATTTAATAATCCAGCTCAGTCAGTCGATGATGAGCTTTTTAACATTAGTCGTTATTCTAATAATAAACTGTATGTGCTTTCTTTTTAAGAGTGAAAACAGCACCATAATCCACTTGAGGATTTTCCCGACAATCAGCAGTCCTGCTTTTATCATTCATATTACATTCATGATGTACATATCTACGTATACATTTGATTCGCAAAAAGCACGATACAGATGGTGATGGGGCCACATATATGTATGTACTTTATGTATCAATAACACAAACACACACACACACTCAAAGGGGCTTTTATTACTTCTTCTGGCTTTATTAAATATAGCAAAGGGTTTTTCCAAGTTATTTGGGTGAATAATATGCAAACAGAGTTTAGATGTGTATGATTTTTAAAGCTCTAGTTTCAGGTTTTTAGAGAAGGTGAAGTCGAATTGTAGTTGCGCAGATGTTACATAAATATCGGTGCATGTCGAGACTAATTACATCAGTCACAAAAAATATAGGATTTAATAATATTCCTGGAAATCAGAAAGAAAAAAAATTCTGTGAGACGCGGATTCAAGATTCTCGACTCCCACTGGAGCACCGTTTACATTCTCTGACGACGTGTGTATTTACATTATATATATATATATATATATATATATATATATATATATATATATATATATATATATATATATATATATATATATATATACACTTATGCAGTTGATAGAGAGGTTTATTATGGAATAGGACTGTGAACCCAAACATATATAACCAAAGTTTGAGTAACACTGCAGTGCACTACTGCTTCCTCCTGTTATTCAATATTCTGCTTTTCACATAGCACAATTCTTCTATGTATATGCATATCATGAACGAAGGCGTTTAATGCAACATAGTGTAGCTGTTGTGCTTTTTGGAGTCTTTTGGAAAGAATTAGGGCATTATAAAGTGCCTTTTTCTTTATTTTTTGGACAGTCCACAAAGTGATGAACACTGAAAGGAAATCAGTTACGGTGTGACAATCAAACAGGTACATTTAAAAAATAAAAAAACAATTCTTTTGACTATTATAACCAACATAGCTTCTTGTATGCTCGTATAAACAGGACTGTGAGCATAAGTTCTAATATCGTCATTTTGTGAAATGTAAAATTAGGCCTAAATAGCGATGAAAGTATTGTAACGATTAGGAAAAAGAACTTACAGTGATAGGATTTATTTCGTAGCTATGTAAAAGAATAATAATATGCAATTTCCTTTTTATTATTGCATTGACACTTTATATAAAAAAATAATATGCAGACCTTAACTTTTCTCTTTACTCTTCAGGAAATATTCGCGATTTGATTAAGCAATAAGTTTTCCACACTGTGTGCTTTTTTTCTGGTTGAGTTTCATCATCCTGCTCTTAAGGTCTAGAGAGGTGGTTATTCTTTACTTAGCAAAGGCAGAGGTGCTCTCTGTTCTGCCTTCCTGCTAAAAATGTAGTACTGCTTAAATGCTTTTAGTGATTCTCTATATTTTTACGACTTTTGCTTCATCAGTGAGGAAAGAAACAAGGGTATAAAAAACACCAAGCATGTAATTGAACATTAGGGGTAAAATGTACTACGATGCTCAGGGTGGCCTCCGATTCGTTTTGTTCAGTCAGGTATTTTCTAGAATGGACCATAAATTTCCAAGAGATGAAACGTTATAGAGAACTTTCTTACACTTTTTTTTTTGTTGCGTCTCATTTGTGTGGTTAGGGGTTCTATCTGAGGGGATCCTGTATACCAGGAGAAAGGAAATTTGTTATTAATAATTCTTTTTTGATTGATTAGAAAACTTAATCTACAGTATGTTAATGTCCTTGTTTAATTTGTATTTGCAAGTATTCATTTTTACACTGTCTCTGTATTATTTCCTCTAGCTTTAATAAACCTTTATTGCATAAGAGTTTGTTTGGCTTTACTGGATGTGTTATATATTTTTTTTTTCATTTCCCTCAAATTTAACTCTGGTAACCCGAAACATTAATAGTGCAACAGTCGACGATATGTAGAACATGATTAGAATGAATTATTAAAGCAGTGGCATAAGCATGAATTTGTCATGTATTATAGAAAACCTTTAATTTATTATTATTATTTATATTTTTTTAGCCTTGACGTGGGCCGGAGCGTTTGTCTTTGCGCCTTTTGTCAGTTTGGACACGTCCCAAACCCCTTTTAACTTCACCTCGAATTTATGTCACCTTCATGTGTTGCCACAATGTTTGATGGCAGCCGCATTTACTATATAGTCAACTGTTTGTCAACACTTAATCAGAAGTTTCAAATTAACCTTCGGAAACCACTTTTTTGCACAAGAACACGGTCATGCTTGAAATGATTTGGGCCGCTTAGTTCCAGTAAAGGGTTTGATAATCAAGTTTGGATGCGCTACCTGTGCTAGCAATGTATGCGATGCTGCCTTACCCCTGTGCAGCTAACACTAGTAGTGACTACAAGCTCATTACAATTTTAAAAATCCAACAAAAAGAGACAGTATGGCGAAAGAACGTGTGACCAAGGTAAGTTAAGTGGCATATCAGGCAAGCCACAATCAACCATCTCACCTTATCATACACTTTGGGCATGTACTTTGTGTAAATGGATGGGAATAGAAGGCAGGATTCAGAAGTAAAAAATATTTTTTGTCATATACTTAATCATAAGAGTCACAATGTTGATTCAGTTGTATAAACACACACATGTAGATAGATAGACACATGTAGGTAGATTTAGCGTCTTCCAGAAGTGCAAAAAGTAGCAATAAATATAAAGGCTCTGAGCTGATGAGTACACAAGTACACTGGGTATATATACATGTATATAATATATACTGTTTTAAAGTAAGATATGTGTAAGACAATATGTATGGAGAATGTGGGATATATACATTTTAGAATGTATATTCCAACATTCAATGATGTGACTTCCTTAATTTGAGTGATTTGTTTGTTGTGTGTTTAAATGTTTAGAAGTCTCTCCTTCTAGAATCTATTCTCGTAGCATACTCAGTAACCTCAGCATATCATATCTTTGTCACTGTCTGATAGCGTTTTCTTGTTTTATTAATTTACTCTGGTGTTTTTCTTTTTTGTTGTTGTTGTCTGCACTCTCAGGCATTCTGATAAAATCGGTCTGATTGAATTTTTAAAATAATTTAAAGGTCTCCACAAGGGACCCCTTGAGGCCCTTAATTTAATCCGTTCAATTTGTCATCTTGCTCACGCTCCAGGATCCGGCTGTAAGTCAGCGGCCGTTTTATTACTCTCTCCAGATTGCGAGCGGCAACCCGAAACGTGGAGCCAAGGAAAGCGATGCCAGAGGACAACACTGAAATGCTCCGTGGCAGTAATTGGTTGAGATAAATGAACGGCTCAAAAACGGCGTAACTCCACCAGAATGGTTTGTCTTCAGATTTTCAGCAGTCTAAATCCGAGCTGTAAAGATGTCTGAGAGCTCAAAGTGTGGAAATGAGCGGAAAAAAATTACTTCCTCAAACATTGCTTTTAGAATGAACAAAAGTATGAGCTTATGTACAATACAGCCGAATTTGAAACAAGCAGAACAAATCAAGACACGTACCACACACTGTAACACATCAAAGTTCTAATCCTATCGAAATTTGTGCCCTCATTTGTGCAACATGCAAGGCAGGATCAGTGAAATAAATACACAAGACAGTAGAATTACCTTTACAGTGCACTCCCTAAATAAATAGGCTGCATCCCAGGATGCAACCCAGGGGGTGACTACGGAGGTATCATGTGATTGTAAACCATTGTAGCAGCATAATAATAATTATAATAATAATATTGTATGATTGGGGTGCATTGTTTTTTGGAAGACCAATCTGAATTCAGAATTCGGTGTATTATAGTGCATTGCATACTGTATTCACCCCTTGATCTTATGCAGTGTTACAAGCAGGAGTTTCATTGAGAACCTACATCAGGAATCTACACTGAACATCCCATAATACTGATGTAGGAGGATTTATCAAGAAATAAATAAACTGCTTTGGCAGTCATCCATTTATATATTAAAAATGTTGAAGTGTGTGTGAGTAGTTAATGTCTCCTTAAGTGCAGAGAAAGCTCTGTGTGTGCGTGTGTGTGTGTTTTCCCTCCAGCATCCCAGCGTGGGACTTGGCTTACTGTACTAATCTGCTGTTTACAAACACATTGATGAGTGTGGATCCTTTTGGCTGACATGATGTGGCAATGTGGCTTACGTACATGGGGTGTGTGTGTGAATGTGTTATCCAACTGTTTTTTCTCACAGGACCAGCAGTGGCATTTCCAACTGGGTCAGGTCTTTTAATTATAAATAAGTAAATTATTTACTATAAATTCATCATTTGCATTTATTGCATTTGGCAGACACCCTTATCTAGAGTAACTTACAACTAAGCAGTTGAGGGTTAAGGGCCTTGCTCAAGGGCCCAGCAGTGGCAGCTTGGTGGTGGTGGGATTTGAACTTGTGACCTTCTGATCTAAAGTCCAATGGCTTAACTAATGAGCTACCACCTCTCCTCATCATGACCCCATATATATATATATATATATATTTACCATGACTCCAGTTTTATTTTGACTCATTGTTTTCAACTAATAGTCAAATCCAATCAAACCTTTTATTTATCAACTTTTACTCAGAAAATACTAAAGTATTATAAGTGGAATGTTTTATCATTAATAATGAATTGACCAATAGTTCAAACTGTATGTCTGAGACTGGCATCTTTTGGAATGGAAAAACTGTTTAATTAGTGAAGTAAAAAGCATAGAGTGAAGTAAAGCACACATCAGACTGCACTTGTTTACCAAACCAAAGTAAATGAACAGTTCAATAAATGTGAAAACTTGTACATATGTATTTCAAGTATGTATTTGGTCTCTTTCAGCAAGCATGCCTCAGTGATGTGACTATAAACTTGCTGAGTGTAACTGAATAGTGATGTGCAACCGGGAGTGCCGAACATGTTCTTTCCCACAGTGCTGGTCACGACAGAATTGAATGTGCCTTTTTTTTTTTTTTATTTAGCTTTAACGGACAACAAAAAAAACTGTGGGAGGAATTTCTGAGAGTAAGCAGGTGTGGGATCAAAAAAGTGACTGTCATGCGCACGTGTCCAAACTGAATTGCCTTAACATTAAAATCACTGACAGGTGAAGTGGATAACATTGCCAATCTTGTTACAATGGCACATGTCAAGGGGTTATGTATATTCAACAGCAAGTAAGTTAATGGTTGATGGAAGCAGGAATAATGGGCACTCGTAGGGATCTTGACAACTTTGATAAGAGCCAGGTTTTGTGATGTTCCTAGTATGCAGTTAATAGTACCTACCAAAAGTACGAATTACACAAAGCATGCACTTGAGTAAAAGTAGAGATACAGTAGGTAAAATATAACTCCAGTAAAAGTGCTTCCTTTAAACTTTCACTTGAGTAAAAGTACAAAAGTATTTGTCTTCAAATGTACTTAAGCATCCAAGTACTATAATAAATTATTATGGCTATAATGTTCCTAGTGTTATTTTTGTCACAAGACTCTTGCTTAATCATTAAAAAATAAAAATAAAAAAATATTCGGTGTTACTCTTCGCACACCAGTCTATTTATAGAATGCTAATGAGTTAAACACTGATTAATATCTAATAAATTATCATGAGCCCAAAACCTTCTTTTCAACGACAAAAAGAAAAATCATGCAATTAAGACCACGGGTGTTGTGGCAAGATAGAGTCAGGAGTTTCTTCCATCATTTATTCCTCTCAGAATGTTCTGCTTGCTAAGTAGATACCATCAACTGACAATGGATGTTCTAGCTTGACATCCTGGGTGAACCACGCCATGACCCAACATTCAATCCAATTCAATTCATTATTATTTGTAAAGCACTTTTAACAATGGACATTGTCTTAAAGCAGCTTCACACAAATAATGAGGTAAGAAAGAATGATGAAAATTGTACTTTGTACTATTGTACTATTCGAGTTATATTTATATTGAGTTTGTATTCTTGCGTACCAGTGTAGATTTATTCACTACTAGAGATTTAAAGCACGTTTGTACGTCGCTCTGGATAAGGGCGTCTGCTAAATGGCGCAAATGTAAATGTAAATGTACTTTATAAGTGTATGTATGTCCCTAATGAGCAAGCCAGTGGCGACTGTGGCAAGGAAAACATCCCTGAGATGGCATAAGAAATAACCTTGAGAGGAACCAGATTTAAGAGGGGACCCATCCTCATCTTGGTGGCACCGAATGTCCATTTATTACAGCTAAACAATGTTGAGGTTGCAGTGATGTGATCAAATGCAAACTGTAGTCAGAGTAGCAGACTGTTGACGTAAATAACATTCCAATCCTCAAAGCTCCTGTGTTACTCCATAATTTCATGGATTACTAGGCCATTGATGTGAAACATCCCCAGTTTCACAGAGTAGGCAGATCCAAGGAGAGGAGAGTGGCAGGAACACTTGTCACTTGTACCTCAGAAGCATGTTTAACTCAACCGAGAGAGAGAGAGAGAGAGAGAAGAGGGTGACAGAGAGAAGGATATGAATTATTGAAAAATTCCTTATTTTTGTATAAAAGTAAAGGACACTGTGCAGTTGGGGACTTGGCAAGACTTGCTTTGGTAGCATAACTAAAAGAAAAAGCCAAAAGGTAACATAAACATTAGGGATCTCTGGATACGGATATGGAGATGGCCCACCACAGTCAACAAACCTGAGTTAACGCAATAGGGGGTGACAGCATACAAATATACCAGTTCACCGAACTATTTAATAATGATCCCTTCAGATCTGCTCCTTTACCAAAGAAAAATCTAGAGATAAAAGGCTTGACTAAATAAATGTTTTCAGCCTCGACTTGAACAATGGAACTGCGTCTGAGTCCTAAACACTTTAATTGACAGGCTATTCCATTACTCTGGGGCTTTGTAAGAGAAAGATCTACCCCCCGCTGTAGTCTTCATTATTTGAGGTACCAACAAATAGCCTGCACCTTTTGATCTAAGTAGGCGTCGGGGATCAGAATGGTACAAAAGCTCACTTAGATCTGATGAGACTGTTAAGTGCTTTATACATCAGTAGTAGTATTTTATGATCATTGCAAGATTTGATGGGGAGCCAGTGTAGACTGTTTAAAACAGAGGTGATGTGGTCATATTTTCTAGATCCAGTAAGGACACTTGCTGCTGCATTCTGGATTAACTAAAGCTTATTTATGCACTTACTCAAACACCCAGACAGTAAAATGTTACAGTAGTCTTATCTAGGTGTAACAAAAGCATGAACAAATTTTTTTCTGCATCCTAAAACGTCATATTTTCTATTTTAGCAATATTTCTAAGGTGAAAGAATGATATCCTGGTAGTTATTCACATGAGCTTTAACCGAAAGACTAGAGTCAGTGATCACACCAAGGTCTTTGACTGCCGTGCACACTAAGACGGGAAGACCATCCAGAGATGATACGTAATCAGAGAGTTTACTTCTAGCTTCATGTGGTCCTAGTAATAGTACGTCCATCGTATCCAAGTTAAGCAGAAGGAAGTTATCAAGCATTCACTGTCTAGTGTTTTTTACACATTTCTCAAAATATTTGAGCTGAGAGAGCTGATCTCTCATATAGCTTTGCTGAAACATACATCTGTATATCATCAGCATAGCAATAAAAGCTAATACCATGTTTACATATAATTTCACCCAGAGGCAGCATATATAAAGAGAAAAGCAGTGGGCCTAAGACAGATCCTTGCGGAACACTAAATTGTACCTCAGAGAGTGTGGAGAACTCACCATTTACATCAACAAACTTATAGGACCTGATAAGAACTAAACCATGAAAGAGCTGTTTCCTTTATTCCAACATTTTCTAGTCTAGCAAGAAGGATATTATGATCAATGGTGTCAAAAGCTGCACTAAGCGAGCAAAACAAGTAAGGAGACACAACCCTGATCAGAGGACAATAGAAGGTCATTTACCACTGTGTTATGATGAGGCCTAAATCCTGACTGATACATTTGGAAAAAAAAATACTAGGTAGATGTGAGCATAACTGCTGTGCTACAACCTTTTCTAGAATCTTGGAGATAAAGGGTAGGTTTGATATTGGACAACGGACAGCGGACAAAGTACATAACCAATGTTAATGGAAGAGTTTATTATTTTCAGAACAGGTTCAATTTTGGAATGATCTGTTTAAAGAAACTTGTAGGCAAGGGATCGACAATACAAGTTGATGCATGTTAGTGCAGTGCTTTTTTTTTCCTGTTAATTTTGCTACCGTGCTGAAAAAACTTTAGGATTATGCTTGTTATTTTCTATGAGGGTGGAGAAATATGCTGATCTAGCAGCACTTGGAACTTTTCTACTGTATAACTTAGGAGGCTCTCTTTTTATGCTATTTAAAATACTGTTACTTTTGTTTAATGCCATTTACGTTCTAATTTCTGAGTGGTCTGTTTTAAGGTGCATGTATGATCATTATACCACGGTGCTAATTTTTTTTCCCTAATCATCCAGAGTGTAATGGAACGTTGATTCTAGGCATTCATTGGCCCAGTCGAGCTCTGCAGTGTCATATGGGGATCTAATTAATGTCGGAAATGTAAGTCTGAAGTTAAAGTGAATGTATGCTTAACACTGAAATGTGGCAAGGTACTAATGCAATGACTGAGGCAGATTTTAAAAGAGATAAGGTAATGATCTAAAATAGCTTCAGACTGTGGAATTATGATTATATTTTTTATATTGAATCCAAATGTTAATATTAAATGTCCACCACTATGTTAATGTCCACCACTATAAGTGGGTCCTATGACATTCTGATTAATTTCTACTGAATCTAGAATGGACACAACTGTTGTTCTTAAGGAGTCTTCCTGATTATCAAAATAAATATTAAAGTCACCAAATTTAATGCTTTGTCTAAAGAAGTAGATAGATTTTTTTTAATTAAATTTAGAGTAGGGCCCTGGGGGGATCTATAAATAATAATTAATGGAATTGACTGACTAGACTTGCTTTTGGACACAAAATATTTTATGTATGTTACATTTGTGTTTAGTTTTTTTGTCTGACGCTTAGATTATTATTATAAATAGCAGCGACACATCTCCTCTGCCATTAAGACTACGCTGGTGTATGTAACTATACCCAGGAGGACTCCCTTAATTTAATGTTAGATATTCGTTTGGTTTAATCCACGTTTCTGTCAATCACATTACATTAAACTCCTGGTCGGTAATAATTTTATTTATAATCAGCGCATTTGACACAAGAGATCTAATATTCAACAATCCTTTCTTTAGATCAGAGGTGCAGGTTGTGCATTCAGTCTTATTTATTTTAATATTCATTGGGTTACATATACAGACTTTCTGAAAATTTATACGTTTTAGTCTCGCTCAGGAAACAAAAACATTCTCAATTTGGTGAACCCTGAGTGACGACACTGTGCAGCTAGCAGATGGTCAGTTTAGCCTGTCTGTCTGCTCCCTGGCCTTGGCTCTGGATAGTCACTGGTTTACTAATCCTGTTTTGAGACTCTGACCTATACTACAAGAAATAGAGCAGCACCTTTCCGAGTGGGATGGATGGATACCGTCTCACCTTAACAGAACAGCCTTGGCCTCAAAATTGCTCCAATTATCTATGAAGCCCACATTGTTTTTGGAGCTCCACTCAGACATCCAGCAGTTCAGCGACTATAACCTGCTGTAAGCTACATTGCCATTGGCATGGGGCCAGAGCATATTACTGCATGGGACATTGCCCTCACTAATTTACACACTTCTATAATGCTGCTCTTAGTAACCTCTGACTGTCAAAGGAGCATATCATTAGCTCCTGTGTGAAAAACTATCTTAGAGAACCTGTGCTTTCCAAGAAACCTATGACCTGCTCTGTCCCCTAAAGGCCTTGCTAATTTGCCTCAGAATATAGTCTCCTATAACCAGATCTCTTTCAGGTTTCTCAGCGGGTGCTCCACTGAGAAGACCATACCTGTTGGACACATGAAGCAGAAAGGAATGGTGCTTTAATGCTGGAGTCAGGGGAATGCTAACTTCACTTAGGGAATCCAGGCTTTCCCCTGCAAAACCTAGACTGCTCTCTCTCTCACTAATTCTCTCTAAACCATGGATGCGCTCCTCTAATCCTAGGAGCTTCTACTTCAGAAAGCTAACGAATTTACACTTCTCACAGATAAAATAACCGCTAGCGACAGAGAAAGAATGACTATACATGTCACACTTTACACACTGAATGAGCTGGATGCTCGCGATATCAGAGAAATTACGTACCTTAATATGATTACTGAAGTGTTTGTTCGTAGTTCTGATGGGGATAGTCTCCACCCACTGCTTTAAAACAGGGAATAAAGCGCTCTTCCAAAAGAAAATAAAAAGATAAAAGAAACCGATGGAAAGTAGAGAATACAGGAAATCAAAACTATAATTTAAGATTATTTACGGGATGAGAGAGAAAAAAAAATGTAAAAATCTTAACGCTGACACAAACAAAATCTGCAACAAGCAAACAAATTAACAATAGGAAGCTACCAATTAATTAGGGCTGTCAAAATTAAACCATTTATAACATGTTAACGCAAATTCTTTATATATATCATTTATTTATTTATAGTTATTTAGAAAATATTAATAAATAAATATATAAAAGGCAACATTAAATCCCTAAAGGGTGAAAGGAACTTAAATTACTCTGTCTTTTTTGGTTGTACAGATAAGAGCCGTCTCTCTCTCTCTCTCTCTCTCTCTCTGTCTCTCTGTCTCTCTCTCTCATCTCTCTTCACAGACACACCTGAATCTCAGTTAATACTTGCCTCAAGACATAATAAATGTCTACTTTTAAATAAACCAATTCATAACAAAATCAAATATTTTTTGATTATGTAATTCGTATTAAAGTTAGAAGAGGTACAGTTTCTCCGGTATCACCCAAATAACCGTCTGTGTGGAAACAGCAACGGTTCCGTTTGGTATCCTGATCTTCTTCTTCTTTCCGCTGCTCCCATTAGGGGTCACCACAGCGGATCATCCGTCTCCATACCACCCTGTCCTCTACATCTGCCTCTTTCAAACTAACTACCTGCATGTCTTCTCTCACCACATCCAAAAACCTCCTCTTTGGCCTTCCTCTTTTCCTCCTTCCTGGTGGCTCCATCCCCAGCATTCTCCTACCGATATATCACGTCCCTCCTCTGCATATGTCCAATCGAGCCTCTCTCACTTTGTCCCCAAAACGTCCTACATGCGCGGTACCTCTAATAAATTTGTTTCTAATTCTGTCCATCCTCGTCACTCCCAATTAAATCTTAATATCTTCGCTCTGCCACTTCCAGCTCCATCTCCTGTCTTTTACTCAATGCCACTGTCTCTAAACCATATACAGTAAGAGTGTAGTAGAGGTGAAGAGAGTTTCTGATAGGGTGATGATCGTGAAGGTGGAAGTTGAAGGGATGATGATAAATGTCATCAGTGCCTATGCTCCACAAGTTGGTTGTGAGATGGAGGAAAAGGAAAGATTCTGGAGTGAATTAGATAAAGTGGTAGATGGTGTACCTAGGAAAAAACGATTGGTGATTGGGGCAGACTTTAATGGGCATGTAGGTGAAGGGAACAGAGGTGATGAGGAGGTGATGGGTAGGTATGGTTTTAAGGAGAGGAATGTGGAAGGGCAGATGGTGGTAGATTTTGCTAAAAGGATGGAAATGGCAGTGGTGAACACGTATTTTAAGAAGAAGAAGGATCATAGGGTGACACAGGTGGACTATGTGCTATGCAGGAGATGCAACCTGAAGGAGATTGGAGACTGTAAGGTGTTGACAGTGTAGCTAGACAGCATCGGATGGTGGTCTGTAGGATGGTTTTGGAGGCGAAGAAGAAGAGGAGGAAAGTAAGGATTGAAAGAAGAATAAGATGGTGGAAACTGAAGGAGGAAGAGTGTAGTGTGAGGTTCAGGGAAGAGGTCAGACAGGGTCTTGGTGGTGGTGAAGAGGTGCGGATGATTGGGCAACTACTGCAGGAGTGATGAGGGAGGCAGCTAGAAAAGTACTTGGTGTGACATCTGGAAATAGAAAGCAAGACAAGGAGACGTGGTGGTGGAATGAGGAAGTGCAGGAGAGCATTAGGGAAAGAGGTTGGCAAAACAGAAGTGGGATCGACAGAGTGATGAGAAAAGTAGGCAGGAGTACAAGGAGATGCGGCAGCAGGTAAAAGGGATGTGGCGAAAGCCAAGGAAAAGGCATATGAGGAGCTGTATAAGAGGTTGGACACTAAGGAAGGAGAAAAGGATTTATACCGATTGGCCAGGCAGAGGGACCGAGCTGGGAAGGATGTACTGCAAGTTAGAGCAATAAAGGATGGAGAGGAAATGTGTTGACTAGTGAGGAGAGTGTGTTGAGAAGGTGGAGGGAGTATTTTGAGCAGCTGATGAATGAGGAAAATCACAGAGAGAGAAGGTTGGAGGATGTGGAGTTGGTGAAGCAGGATGTAGATAGGATTAGTAAGGAGGAAGTGAGAGCAGCGATTAAGAGGATGAAGAATGGAAAGTCGGTTGGACCAGATGACATACCGGTAGAAGCGTGGAGATGTTTAGGAGAGATGGCAGTGGAGTTTTTAACCAGATTGTTTAACAGGATTCTGGAAGGGGAGAGGATGCCTGAGGAATGGAGAAGGAGTGTGCTGGTACCGATGTTTAAGCATAAGGGAGATGTGCAGACCTGCAGTAACTACAGGGGAATTAAGTTGATCAGTCACACCATGAAGTTATGGGAAAGAGTAGTGGAAGCCAGGCTGAGAGAAGAGGTGACCATCTGTGAGCAACAGTATGGTTTCATGCCGAGGAAGAGCACCACAGATGCCTTATTAGCTTTGAGGATGTTGATGGAGAAGTATAGAGAAGGACAGAAGGAATTGCATTGTGTATTTGTGGATTTAGAGGAAGCGTAAGACAGAGTGCCAAGAGAGGAGTTGTGGTATTGTATGAGGAAGTCAGGTGTGTCAGAGAAGTATGTGAGGGTGGTGCAGGACATGTATGAGGACAGTGCGACGGCAGTGAAGTGTGCAGTAGGTACGACAGACTGGTTCAGGGTGAAGGTTGGACTGCATCAGGGATCGCCCTGAGCCCTTTCCTGTTTGCAGTGGTGATGGACAGGTTGACGGACGAGGTCAGACAGGAGTCTCCCTGGACTATAATGTTTGCAGATGATATTGTGATTTGTGGTGAGAGTAGAGAGCAGGTTGAGAAGAGCCTGGAGAGGTGGAGATATGCGCTGGAGAGAAGGGGAATGAAAGTCAGTAGGAGTAAGACAGAGTACATGTGTGTGAATGAGAGGGAGGGCAGTGGAGTGATGCGGTTGCAGGGAGAAGAGGTGGAGAAGGTGGAGGAGTTCAGGTACCTGGGGTCAACAGTGCAAAGTAATGGAGAGTGTGTTAGAGAAGTAAAGAAAAGAGTGCAGGCAGGGTGGAGTGGGTGGAGAAGAGTGACAGGAGTGATTTGTGATAGAAGGGTATCTGCAAGAATGAAAGGGAAAGTTTATAGGACTGTGGTGAGACCTGCGATGTTGTATGGATTAGAGACAGTGGCATTGAGTAAAAGACAGGAGGTGGAGCTGGAGGTAGCAGAGCTGAAGATGTTAAGGTTTTCGTTGGGAGTGACGAGGATGGACAAGATTAGAGGGACAGCACATGTAGGATGTTTTGGTGACAAGGTGAGGGAGGCGAGATTGAGATGGTTTGGACATGTGCAGAGAAGGGACATGAATTATATTGGTAGAAGAATGCTGAAGATGGAGCCACCAGGTAGGAGGAAAAGAGGAAGGCCAAGGAGGAGGTTCATGGATGTGGTGAGGGAAGACATGCAGGTAGTTGGTGTGAAAGAGGCAGATGTAGAGGACAGGGTGGTATGGAGACGGATGATCCGCTGTGGCGACCCCTAATGGGAGCAGCCGAAAGAAGAAGAAGAAGAAGAAGAAGAAGAAGAAGAAGAAGACTGTCTCTAAACCATACAACATAGCAATGTTTCCGTTTGGTTTCGCGATGATTTACGTCATTTAAAACACCATAATTACTTAAAATATTTACAAGAATATTTTGTCTTCATTCTTTGTTGTGTTTTACTAATAAACATAGATTTGCATTAAGCATCCATATTTGTGCATGCCCATTTTGATTAAAGTTAAAGAATGTAAAAAGTATTAATTTAAGGTACATATAGAACAGATAAAAATGTGTGAACAAGTCGCGATTAAATATTTTTATTGACATCGCTAATATTAATATGAAGTGAGGTCCAGTTACCAGTGTGCATGGGCGTAACTGGTCCCCCCCCCCACCCCATCCGAGGGTTGTCTACCCCCCAAAATTTTTGTTTTTAAAATATTGCACTCTCTATTGTGAAAAATATATGTATGCATACCTAAATAATTGTGTAAGTTCCCAATTCATCTCACCTACTCTACACACACGAATCAGGTGTGTGTCTGCGACTCAATTAATGTTCAACTCCATTAACTAGGGTATTTTATTCACTTTAAATAAAGCGATTAATGTAGTTGATGCAGACTCATTCATAAATTAGTTGCGGCAAAAATGATGATTATCGATGTAATTTTTCATGAATCTGCTCTATTAGCGATTAAAATATGACTTATCTAGTGAACATTAGCTTGTTTACAATAGCTTGTAGCATAGTGCACTGACACTAACACGCCAAAGCCGTTTCCCATGCAGGGCTTTATTTGGGAAGACTTGGTATAATGTTAATTTAACATTAACACACAATTAGCATATTGTTTTGCTGTGCATTTACTAAATGAGCACTGTGCTACGTCCGAACTGTATTTTTATAATCAATTTCTATTTTGTTTTTAAGTGTTCTAATTAATTTTTAATAAATGTAAACTTTTTTTTTTATTCCTTGTTTTGCTTTGTCATTGAACCTGAGAAAAACTTTGAAAATAACCATAATGACGCAGTCTCCATGCTACAATAATAATGATAAAAGCAAAGTTTTTCACTATGGGGACACTGTGTCTTTATAAGTACAATTTGACTGTATTATTTGTGTCCCCTTCAAAAACTGCTCATGAGAAATTTTATATTTATTGTCCCCCCCTACTGTTAAATGAAATTTACGCCCGTGCCAGTGTGACACTAAAACTGTTACTAATAATGGCTAACTTTTAGTTAAGTACATGTCAGAGCCCAAACTTCTTTACTTTAACTTGAGTAAAAAAAGTATAGTCAGTACTTCAACTTTTACCCGAGTATTTTAAAACATGAGTATCTGTACTTCTAAGTGAAGTATGTGGGTACTTTTGCCACCTCTGGGACCTATTCAGTAAAATCACATCACCTTGATTAAAGGTAATCAAATCAATAAATGCTGTTTTACTACAATCCAACTAGACTAGCTCGGTTGTAATTGTTTTGTTGAAAGCTACACACATTCTGATAAACTACATACTATAAATTATAACATTATGCAGCTAAAAGAAATATTGTTGCTCTCTGCGTAAAAGCATAACCTACAGTGGGGCAAAAAGTATTTAGTCAGCCACCAAAAAATCCATGTTGCCCAGCTACAGCCCCAAAACATCACTGCTCTAGAGGAGATCTGCATGGAGGAATGGCCCAAACTACCAGCAACAGTGTGTAAAAACCTTGTGGAGACTTACAGAAAACGTTTGATCTCTGTCATTGCCAGAGGGATTTTTTTTTCTCATTTTGTCTCTCATAGTTGAAGTGTACTTATGATAAAAATTACAGGCCTCTCTCATCTTTTTAAATGGGAGAACTTGCACAATTGGTGGCTGACTAAATACTTTTTTGCCCCACTGTAAATGATATACAATTATTAGAGCTGCATACACATCTTCTGCACGTTTTCCCCCTACTTCTTTTCTCTTTTTTTGGAACTGGGCTTCTGAGGCCATGTTTTGTCATCCATAATTTTAATTATTTGGCTTCATCTCCCCTTATATAATATATATAATATAATATCATATACATGGAAAAAAAAGAAAATAACTTGATTGTACCTTGTTTTCACAAACAAACCACAGATTACTCAATCTCCCAGTTGACCATAGTTTATAACTGAATTCACAAAATATTATACTAATCTAGCATGCACAGGGAGGCTTTATTTCAATGCTCACTTTGTTATTTTTGAGCACCGATGTTCAGTGAGACGTGTGTAAAAAGGTCAGTGTTGTGACATAGAGGCTGAATTGGTGCCTGAGGGATGATATTTTAGTTCAGCTGTGGACAGAAAGGCTTAATTTACCCTTCGCTGTTGGTTTTCATTTTCCACTCAGCGACTCTGTCCTCAACAATCATGGCAATTAGCCGTGCAATGCTAGCAGACTGTTCATTAGCCTGTTTAGAAAACAAAATGATGAGATTATGCCGGGTAATTAAGCCCCCAGTTGTACCATTGGAGTGTGTTTATCTTCAGCATACGAGTATGATGCTCTTGGTTGGTAACAGGAGGTCAGGTGGGTGCAGCCACTGAATAAAGGGTCATTATATGTGGGCAGCCTTTTGAGCAACAGCAAACATACATAATGGTGATCATTTAACCCTTGTGTTTTTTGTGTTCAGGTTCACATGATCCATGTACATTTTCAGAAACGCTGCAAATTAGTCTCCTAACAAATTTTGATATGTGCTGAGCTTAGTTTCTCTAATTATCACAAATTATCACACATTTATTAAAAAAAAAAACATTTATATTCATTGTATTTCACCCCTCTTGACCTCCAAGGGCAGTGTGTAATATTACCTCCTTGTAAGCTTGCAGGCTGAGATGTTTTGCAATAAATAACACATATAACAAGCTTTCCTTTTTTCAACATCTTAATCCAGGTAATATGTTGTTTTCCATGTAGCAGCATATGAGCATGGTCAGGTTGTTTTGCACTCTAAAGGAAAAGATAGCCTCCTCTCATTCCTTTTCACCTAAATACATACATACAAACATTTTTTTATATTATACTTCAAGGCTTTCTGTCCATTGGCATTGGTTTGGATTTCTCTCATTAGCATTACTGCCTGCAATTAGCTTGTTTGCTTGCCACTCTTTCTGGACATTTATTCTCATGTGCTTTGCCTGCATTGAATCCATTTGTATTTTACCATACAGCGAGTGGTACCAACTATGTGCTCTCTGCCTCAATTATCCAACTGTGACTCAGATATTCGTTTGCAGCATCCATGTCAACACGAGATCAGCGTCAAATCTGACCCTAGCCCATCAGCCACAAGCACAAGTAAAAGCCCTGGAAACATCCTGAATTACTCTACAGACAAATCAGATATTTGGCAGCAGACAAGACTCATCTGAAATCAATGATCCAGGAGCTGAGCATCTGCAGCTTTTACTCCTAAATAGAGCACTCCCTATAGCTCAGTGCCTAGTCATCCTCACCATCCCCAGACTTCACCAAATGACAGCAGCACAAGAGATTTAAAGCCAAGCACCCCAGGTATAAGAATTGGGATTTAAATTTTATTTAAAAAAAAATTCTATAACTAACTTTTATGTATTACTTTTATTGTTAGTTATTTATTTATTTAGGTACATGTAGTTAGTTACAATGCATGTTTAATAAACTATTGCCTCATTTGTATTATCCTTATATGAATAAAAGAAAATGGTTCCTGTGTTCAATAAAATTGTGTAATTAAACAAACATATTTATGGATGAAACCGGCCCGAATATTACATTTAAAAGTGTCTTAATATCTGTTTACCCTGGGGCATTGTTGGCAACTGATAGCTAAAGCTGACCCAACATCAGTTTGCTACATGGGAATAACGAGTCGAATGTAGAGACAGAACCCAAACTAAAATTAAAGTGAAGAACACATGGTGCTGTTGCCAATTGAAATGAGACACATAGTGGGAAAAGTGTGATTGTGACAGCTGGGGTTGTTGTGAAGAAAAGGTAATTAAACTAAATAAGAATAGAACATGTGGCAGCATGGATACATTGCTGCCTGATAGCTCCATGGTCCTGGGTTTGATCCTGAGCTCGATGTACTGACTGTGTGGAGTTTGTTTACATGTTATTTCCATGTCCTCATATGTTTTTATCCATGAGTACACCCACACCTATTTTTAGTCATTTTCCAAAACATGCCAATAGATGTCCTGGGTGGAATAAAGTGCCCCTAAGTGTACATGCGTGATGCCCTGTGATGAACTAAAACCTCATAACCTGTTTCTGGGTTCCATCAGGGTTCTTAGTCTATACATATGTCTGTAAACAAACTGTATCTCGCTGACATGTGACAGTTTCACACAGTCTTAATCACTACAAATTTCCCCCCGAAAAGGCTTTCTGTCTTTGTTCGGCTTGCTGGTAGATCACACAGCCCGCACGTAAGGTAATAGACCAGATGCTGAGAGTTATAAACCTCATGGATATGGATTTTCACTTTGGTTTATAGCCTCTTTTGCATGGAAAGAAGGACAGGCTCTAGCCATGTCCTCTGCTGTGCTGCTGTTGTGATAAATTGCCCACATTCTTGAAGCACATGTGCATCTGCATGTTAGCTGTTACTCACATCTGCTTTTCCATGGAACCCTTAGCTGTCTGCTCCACCCTGACAGCTATTCATTAATTATAAACTCTGCTTGTATCTTTTATAAACATTCACAGGCTGATTCTTCTGCACTTCAGCCAGGCTGTGCAGGATAGTAACCTGGCATCTACCAAACGGCTGCTCCTAGTTTTATGACTCTCTTTTACAGCTATATAACTTTTAAAACCTTTTTCTTAATACTCCGAGCACAGCAACAAACAGATTACCCAACCTATAACAGAAAAAGGCTTTAGAGCAGGGGTGCACACACATTTTCAGCATGCGAGTTACTTATAAAATGACCAAGTCAAAATGATCTACCTAATATATAAATGCATAAATAATATCTATTTTTTTTAATGTCATGCGATTAACCGGTAGATCGCGATCAACGTATTGGGCAACCCTGCTTTAGACTGATCCATATATGAGGAAATTTGATGGTCACTGATTCTCAAACATTGTTTCAGCTTAGGTACCCAGTAAAGTCAACAGCAGAGATTTTAATGATTCTCTTTTCAGATTAACAGATCATTCTTCTCAAGCAGTACTTTCCCCTCACATGAAGCATATTCTGAGTCTGTTATAATACTCTGTGCAGACATTTCGCAGCTAGCACTTGCTCACAGTCTCAATCAATTCAATGAATGGTGCAAGGTTATAAATGTTCATTCTGAGTTTTCAGTGCCTTTAAGCAATATATATATATATATATATATATATATATATATATATATATATATATATATATATATATATATATAATAAGAATAAAGGAGAAATTATTCCTTTAAAGACAAAAGTCATAGTCCTTTCTGCCCCCTTTCAGTGAAGAACCATCCTCTTGTTTTACCTTCTTTCAAAGAATAGGATTTGGACTGGCACAGGTACATAGTTTCACTTCACATTTCTCACGCTTATTTCTTGGAAACAATGGATGCATGTGTGTTATTTGTTCAGCTTCTGCTCCTCGTTTATGGGCATATGGTGCACAGAGCAGGCAGATCTTTCCTGGACTGATTTCTTATATACAACCATGAGAATGGAATATTCTTTTGTGCTTTAAAGCAACTTGTTGAACTTCCTTTTGCCTCTCTTTAATGCTACCAGCATTCCTTTTTTCATCTTTATTTTTTTTTAATGCCTGGCTAAGCTAGAGGTCTGTGCAGCTCTAGCATCAATCAGGTGAACTCATTGAAATGCATTTATTTCTGTCTCTGAAATACAATCACTAAATTAATAAATGATCAAGAGCTTTTAAACCACAAAACTGCATGGAATGCTCCTTGTTTCCTCTTGGGTATTTGTGGAATCCCTGAGAAACCTTAACTGATAAGCCACTGTGCACTGATTCCTGTTTGATATGCATCACGAGCTAGATCTCCGGATCCTGATAAATCCACTGATTTTACCCACTAAATCTCCAGGGGCATTGCAATCCAACTTCGACTAAAGCTAATAGAGTCCTCATGAGTTTAAAAGCATTCTCTACTCCACAAAGTTCTGCTCTTTCAAATACAAGGTTGAGGTTAGTTTTATTTTCAGTGTTGGTTGTTAATTAACTGGCTCATAAAGGCCACATTTTGAAGCACATGAATATTGTAAGGCAAGACATAAATACATTGAATAATTGACATGCTTCCACAGCCTGAATTAAATGAACTTTAATCACTCGTGCTTAGAATAGATGTAAAAGTTTTTGGTTGCTTTTGAAATGATCTCAATTATCACAAATTACTGGATGTATTCAGTGTTGTCAAAAAATTTTTTTACCCCAACAAGGGGAAATTAGATTAGGCACCCTGAACATTTTGCTAGAAGTCTCCAAATAACAGACTAATTGGAGTATTCAATGAATTGTCATGATCACTTGCATGGTAAAACAAGATTCCCTGGTGGTCTAGTGATTAGGATGCAGCGCTCTTACCGCTGCGGCCCGGGTTCGATCCCCGGTCAGGGAACCAACCCCCACCATTAGGGTTGCACAAGCCTTAGTGCCGGTCCCAAGCCCGGATAAATGGGGAGGGTTGCGTTAGGAAGGGCATCCAGCGTGAAAACGTGCCAAATCAAACATGCGGATGGTCTGCTGTGGCGACCCCTAACGGGAGAAGCCGAAAGAAAGAAAGTTTAATTGCATGGTAAAACGTTATTTTCTGAATGCACTGGTAGTGAGTATATGAAGGTAAATATATGAAAAGTATATACAGTTGCATATGGAATAACTAAATAAATAAAATTGGTTTTAATATTTGTGATAAATGCAGAGACAACAGCTTTTAAAAAAAAATTAAGACGTGTGCATGTGGTTGTGACAAACGATGCTTGTCTGTGATTAGTTGTTGAGAGCAAAAAGAGAGAGAGAAAATGGTGATAAGTGAGAACATTGGCTATTCAGAACAATGTTAAGCATAAATTTGTTGTTTGTAGACAATTTTTAATAAATGGTCATTTGCTGTCACCCGGGCGAGGACGGGTTTTCTTTTGAGGCTGTTTTTTCCTCAAGATTTGTTCTTCATACCATTTAAAACAGTTATTCCTAGCCACCGGTGCCACTCTCTTGCTCATTAGGAGTAAATTATAAAGTGGTAGCTCAGTGGTTAAGATACTGGGCTTCTGATAGGAATAAAATAAATTGAATTTAACTTATAAGCACTGTTGATCATTGATTACATAAATAGTGATCAGGAGTGATTACTCATTGAGAATGATGGGGCTCAATGATTGTTTCTTGCAAACAACTGTAATTAGTTGTTGGTCACTGAAAACAGTGATAACCAGTAATCTATTATTGAGAACTGTAGTGGTCAGTGATTGTTCACTAGAAAACAACAGTTGTCACTAGTTGGTTGTTTCGCATTATTACTCTAGATTTATAAAGTCACTAAAGGGCAAAATCTAGCAACTAAATTCCTATGTTTGCAACTCTGTGTTACACAAAACTATTCACTATGAATATAACTAACAAGCCCATCCTAAGATGATATATTTTTGGTCAGCTTCACTGCAGGTTTATCTTATACTGAGGTTTTACATGCCTGGTTCCTGGAGTCTCTTTATCTAATAACCTAAAAGAAATCATAGATTATTTTTGGCCTCATTATTAAGACATGGACTAACTGGTTTCATGCATATATTGATAATGTACATGTCTAACAAAATAAAAGTTTAACGGTATGAATAATTTAAGCCTTTCTTGCAAAGAGCTTTTTTTTAAACACCCAGAACACATTTCTTTATTGCTTTTTTTTTAAAACAGACTGGGGGAAGATGAGAAAAGACAACATGCCCATGTGGCCGAGATAACTTCTTCAGCTAAAAAAATACAAGTTTTCCTTTGAAAATCCCAAGACTGGGGATTATTTGATCATGCATGCGTAAGTCCAGCCACAAATGGTATTAAAGCTTAAAATGCATATCCTTTGGATAAAGAACAAAGAGAGTCGAGACACTGGTATGATAAATTATTCACATTTAACTTAACGAACTTTCCTCCTACCCCGGGTTTGAAAACACATTACTCAAAGAGGTTTCAGTATTTTCATTTGTACGTATTTTTATTTTATATATTTATTTTTATTTTTTTTATTTTTTTGCGGTCTTTGTATAAACCTGTAAGATGTGAACACATTACACAGCTAAGTGTAGAGTATACATTCCACAAGAGACTGTACAGAATATTGTTATGATTGCATTGCTATTGATGTGGAATTATTCTCATTTGCTTGGGTTAATTTAAATTGTCCAGATGTCTATGTTTTTGTTGTTTGCATGAGAAGCTCAATCCACATGCTCATTGCATTCATCTCATCATTAGTTCCCTGAGTGATACCGAGTTACTCTCTCTTAGTGCTGTCATGCCCTCCAGCGTTCTCCTACTCTGAAAAGCAGTGGCCTTGCTAACAATTTTGTCAAGGATTAGCTGTTACAGCCTAAAGGGATTGGAGGATTACTGTCCTGACATTTGTAAATATCAGTGGAATTTCAGTTCTGCAGATCACGGCTTCTAATCAGGATGGACGGATTAACTGAGAGGTAGGAATCAATGAATTAATTAAAAAATGCTGAGATTTTTTTTTTTTTTTTTTTTTATAGAAGTCTGTGTGGAAAATGCTGTGCACAGTGTATTGCCTATTCCTTGCTACAGTGAGACAAAATATACTGTTCATTTTTCATATATATATATATATATATATATATATATATATATATATATATATATATATATATATATATATATATCCTTATTCTTGGAAGTTTTTTCTTTCTAAAAGTACATAATGTACTTGCATGAGACTGCATTTAAATTCCAGGGTTGTTCTAGACGTTTTTGTTTAAAAGAAAAATCTTTGCAATAGAAATATTATTATTATTAATATTAGTTTGCGCTCATTTACTGAATACCACGATTATTCTCTGATTGCTCCAAAAGCAGTGATTGATATTCTATAACAGCACAACACTTACAAACAGTAGTCTCAGCTGCAGGTCTAAGCAGAGGTTTATATTAATGCACATGGTCAATATGTTATTATTTTAATAGTACAACTTGTTTTCAGGGACATTCAAGTCCATATCATTTAAACCTCATTATAAGAAGTGTTGATTTATTTTTTTTTGTTTACAAGGATATACTTCTAATTATTAATATAATGATGTTTCCTGTGAGATGCCTATTACACATTTGTAGAAGGAGTCTCAGGTGCCCAGGCTTTGGATTCAATTTGAGTCAACTTGATCAATATTTTGTTTGTATAGTAGTTTTAGTGAGGGAAATTGTTACAAATCAGCTTAACAAAAATATATTGATTCAAAATAAATAAATATTCATAATAAATAAATAAGAAATAGCTGTATAATGTATTAAAATATGTTTTTCACTTTCACAGCATTATTAATAATAGGAACTGTATTGTTGCAGTAAAATTGAGAATGGACGAAGTATTGTTTTTTTTCCCCCCCAAATAATAAAACCGGTAGCTTGCTGTAACATAAGAGAAAAAAAAAACACTAAGGGATGTACTGTTAAACAGTGTAGCTGTTTAATTTAGAGCGACATCACACCACACTGTCACTGATTATTTTCCTAGAACTGCATCACTCTCTATGAAGTATAGAAAAAGGCTATTGTAGAGTCCTGTACAGAACAGTAAAAAGTTGCTTTTCTGCCAGAGTGGTAAGCTAGAGTCCTAGATTTAACTATAAGCCCAATTGCATTGTATAGAATAATGAATATGGAATGACATAAGGATACAGAAAATTATTTCAATATTTTATAGCTGAAGATGTACAGATGTTGTGTACATAAGATGATCTGTACATAATACTGGGATAAGATCAAGAGAATAACTTGCATTAAACAGAATAGTTGTTGATATATATATAAAAGATATATATATATATATATATATATATATATATATATATATATATATATATATTATATAATAATATAATAATATTATTATAATAATATATAATAATATATATATATTTGATTGTTTAATGTCTTTTACAGTATTTGACCCATAAATATAGCATATAGAACGGAAATGTCTCGCATCTGCAATTCTGCTGTTGTAAGTTCAAGCATTTCAAATCAATTATTCTTTGAGTAAATCAAATTTAGTAGACTTCTTATTCAGCTTGGTCCTGAGGGGGTTTCTCTTCTTGTGTGAAAACATAATGGTAGCTCAGGATTTGAACATCTGGTAGTGGCAACTAGCCAGGAATTTGCTCAAGAGGATTTCTTTTCCAATCAAATTTCCACAAAATTTCACAGCCATTCTATTTTCCAGTCCTTCCCCAGCATTACTACTCTATTTGTTTTTTAGAAGGACCTGCTGGAGGCTCTTGTTACCCAGGTGGTTTATAGACAAACATTGGATATATTAATTCAGCTGTTTATATAGACTTCTTCAGCACTTGGAGCATTTTGAGTTTTTTGGGAATTTTTTTTCTCAAACACTTTGCCTTCTTTTAGGAACTGCATGACACTTTCAAGATGTTACGCAATGAAAAAAACGTTGCAACAAGCTGTTCTAAAACCAAAGTACGGCTGGCATGGCTTGGAGTTTTATTCAGTCTGTTTAGGTATCTTGTTAACATGTGTGTCTTTACACAGAGGTCACAAACTACAGCATTTAATTCTCCAGAGGCCTGTTTTGAAGCAATAAGATTTTTTTTATGGACCCACATGAACACTTGAGAGGCCTTGTCTTAAATGCCAGCTTACCATGGTCCTTGGAATCAGGGAGAAGCTGAAAGATGCCCTCAGTGTTGGAGCTGACATATGGTTGTTTATTTTTTGCAGCATGGGGTTTTTGTAGCGAGACAGTTTGTAGACAAGGTTTTCTGGCTTTTGCAGTGACCTCCTTAGGCACAGAGGGTCAGTTTGAAATATGTGGTGTAGTGGCAGTTCCCTAAGGATATCATAACTCAGTTGTTTGCTTCAGTTTCCCAAGCTTTTTTAGCAGAGCTATTTAGGTGGGATCATTTAAATTCCTTTATGGTACAGTACTGGGCTGTTTCTCTCTGATAAAGGATGTGCTGCAGCTGGACTCTCTGTCAGCATGTCACCCTTATAAGCAGTATTTAGGCTTTACATGCCTCACTTTTACACATGAGGTGCTTCAAAAGCATCCTACCCTAAGATGAGTTCTTACTTGCATGTGTGCTTGTGTGTGGTTAGATTTGGCGTTTTCTAGAGTTATAATTTTTGTCTAAAAGTCTAGTAGCAAATCATTCAGTCGCTACGGGGTCTCCATCTTAAATCATAGCTTCTTATACATTATTTCAGAGATTAAGTTCAGTCAACTCATCTACTCACTATGTGACTAATTTTCAAACAACCAATCACTGACCATCTTTGGTCCCCAATACCTGAACATTAACAACCTAATCACTGACTATTATTTACATTTATGGCATATGGCAGAAGCCCTTAATCAGAAAAAATTTCAAGTAAGAAGATAAGATGTTAAGGGCCTTGCTCAGGGGCCCAGCAGTGGAAGGTTGGTGCTTTCAGGATTTAAACCTTTTTAAGAACAGAGCTTCTGACCATTTTTTTTGCTACAACCAATCACTTACCACCATTATTCCACACCAGGTAGCCCGCAAGGACCACATGAAGGCCGAGGGCCTTTTCTAAAAAATAACTCTGTCCTACTTTGTTAAATCATTGTTGATAATTATTATGAAAAATCATTAACATGATCAGTGTCTTCACACAGATGAATATCATTAATTATTAATAATAACATCGTATTTTCCGGACTATAAGCCGCTACTTTTTCCCCACACTTTGAACCCTGCGGCTTAAACAACGAAGCGGCTAATATATGGATTTTTCCGGGGTTTTTTTTCGGTTTCACAAGCTTCAAGACAAAACACTGAGCCCCATAACATTAGACCAATGAAATTGCAGAACGGGTTCAGGTGAACCAATGAAACTCTTTATATTAAATCAGATGCGCTCCCACTGAATTGGGCCGCACCACATCATAAATATGGATGAGGTTTCTCTGACGTTTGACCTGCCACTCACTCGTACTGTCTACAGGAATGCGAATCATTCGTCACGCTGAAAACAACCGGGCATGAAAAAACGCACTTCACCTGTGTTCTGAGCTGCACGGCATTGGGAGAAAAGATACACCGATGGTGATTTTTAAACACATGACGATGCCAAAAGATAAACTCTCGAGAGAAATAGTTGTGAAAGGAAGGAAGAAGACAGTGAACAATGACTTTCTTGGTAGGCTACTGTTTAGATACAAGCTGTGTAACAGACACTGTCTTTCGTTAAAGCCTGTGTAAAGTTCATTAGTTTCAATGTAGGCACTTTATAGTCCGGAAATTACGGTAATAAAAGGTAAATTGAGCAAATTTGTTATTTCAGCTCAAACTGATAACTGTGTGTATCAAACTGGTAGCCCATCACAATTATTGGTACCCAAAAAGTAGCTCTCTGTTTCAAAAAGGTTGGTGACCCCTGATCTAGTGACTTCTATCTTCTTTAAGCATGAGTTACTTGCCCCTGAATCAGTTAAGCTATACAGAATGTCTGCTTTCATTTTTCCTCACATTTTAAATCTTCAGTGAAATTTTACTCAAATATGCAAATATGATTGAACACTGCTACATAATTTGCTAGAGACAGATGTCCTTGTTTTCCACCACTCAGTACCAAAAAGTATATTTATTAGTGCTAAAGTAGCAATTCTGGATTCTGGAAAGATTTTATTCTGACTGGATAATTGTTGGCAACAGGTTCTTATTTGGTCTTTATGTCTTTCATGCAGCCATCCCAGTGTCTAAACTAAAAAAGAACTCTAATGAGCTTTGCACCCTGAGAGGATGCACAGCGGCTTAAAGAATATCCATAAATTGACTGGAGGTATATAACCACCTTTTCGAAATTCAGAAAACTTTAGTTTTTACAAACACTATCAGTTTGTTTTGAAGGCGTGAGGTTATTAAGCCATGTGATGCACACAATCTCATTGCTGATCAGTGCTATATAAGCCACTGGAAGAACATGATCCTGCTAAATACATATATCAATCCCAGGTAAAAGATCAATACTGTGTTCCTTCTGCATTTTCTTCTAACATTAATGATGCTGTTACTGCTAGCAGATGGTATGCCATTGCTTGCGGTGTTATGAGGCAAGGCAGCCTCCAGATGCCTGCAGAATCTGTTTGTTCACAAATTAAATTTTCATGCGAATGTAGACAGCTCATTTGGGTTAAATCATTCATTAAGTGATTGACGATACAGTAATAGAAAAGGTTTTCTGTTAAACCATGATCAAATATATAGAAAACATAATAAGCATAATAAAGAATATTGGTGAAGCTGAAAGTTGAAGGGGTGATGATAAATGTAACCAGTGAAGGCACTCCACAAGTGGGTTGTGAGATGGAGGAGAAGGAAAAATTTTTGGAGTGGGGTTAGATAAAGTGGTAGATGGTGTACCTAGGAATGAACGATATTGGTGATTGGGGCAGACTTTAATGGGCATGTAGTTGAAGGGAACAGAGGTGATAAGGAGGTAATGGGTAGGTATGGCTTTAAGGTGAGGATTGTGGAAGGGCAGATGGTGGTAGATTTTGCTAAAAGGATGGAAATGGCAGTGGTGAATACGTTTTTTTAAGAAGAAGGAGGATCATAGGGTGACGTATAAGAGTAGAGGAAGGTGCACACAGCTTGAATATATCTAGGAGAAGCAACCTGAAGGAGATTGGAGACTGTAAGATGTTGGCCGGGGACAGTGTTGCTAGACAGCATCGGATGGTGATCTGTAGGATGGTTTTGGAGGTGAAGAAGAAGAGGAGGAGAGTAAGCACTAAAAGAAGAATAAGATGGTGGAAACTGAAGAAGGAAGACTGTAGTGTGAGGTTCAGGGAAGAGGTCAGACAGGGGCTCGGTGGTGGTGAAGAGGTGCTGGATGATTGGGCAACTACTGCAGAAGTGATGAGGGAGACAGCTAGAAAAGTACTTGGTGTGACGTGGTGGTGGAATGAGGAAGTGCAGGAAAGCGTTAGGAGAAAGAGGTTGGCAAAACAGAATTGGGATCGACAGAGTGATGAGAAAAGTAGGCAGAAGTACAAGGAGATGCAGCAGCAGGTAAAGAGGGATGTGGCAAAAGCCAAGGAAAAGGCATATGAGGAGCTGTATGAGAAGTTGGACACTAAAAGGACAATACAGGATTTGTACCGATTGGCCAGGCAGAGGGACCGAGCTGGGAAGGATGTGCTGCAAGTTAGCGCAATAAAGGATGGAGATGGAAATGTGTTGACTAGTGAGGAGAGTGTGTTGAGAAGATAGAGGAAGTATTTTTAGCAGCTGATGAACAAGGAAAATAAGTGAGAGAGAGAAGGTTGGATGGTGTGGAGATGGTGAAGCAGGAAGTGGATAGGATTAGTAAGGAGGACGTGAGAGAAGCAATTAAGTGAATGAAGAGTGGAAAGTCGGTTGGACCAGATGACATACCAGTAGTAGCATAGAGATGTTTAGGAGAGATGGCAGTGGAGTTTTAAACAAGATTATTTAACAGGATTTTTGAAAGTGAGAAGATGCCTGAGGAAGGGAGAAGGAGTGTGCTGGTACCGATCTTTAAGAATAAGTAATATCTGCAGACCTGCAGTAACTACAGGGGAATTAAGTTGATTAGTCACACCGTGAAGTTATGGGAAAGAGTTGTGGAAGCCAGGTTAAGAGGAGAGGTGACATCTGTGAGCAACAGTATGGTTTCATGCCGAGGAAGAGCACCACAGACGCATTATTTGCTTTGAGAATGTTGATGGAGAAGTATAGAGAAGGTCAGAAGGGGTTGCATTGTGTGTCTGTGGATTTAGAGAAAGCGTACGACAGGGTGCCGAGAGAGAAGTTGTGGTATTGTATGAGGCAGTCAGGTGTGTCAGAGAAGTATGTGAGGGTGGTGCAGGACATGTATGAGGACAGTGTGACAGCAGTGAAGTGCGCAGTAGGAACGACAAACTGGTTCAAGGTGGAGGTTTGACTGCATCAAGGATCGGCGCTGAGCCCTTTCCTGTTTTCAGTGGTGATGGACAGGTTAATGGACGAGGTCAGACAGGAGTTTTCATGGACTATGATATTTGCGGATGATATTGTGATTTTTGGTGAGAGTAGGGAGCAGGTTGGGAAGAGCCTGGAAAGGTGGTGGTACGTGCTGGAGAGAATGGAAATAAAAGTCAGTAGGAGTAAGACAGCGTACATGTGTGTGAATGAGAGGGAGGGCAGTGGAGTGGTGCGGTTGCGGTTTAGAGACAGTGGCATTGAGTAAAAGACAGCAGGCGGAGCTAGGGGTAGTAGAGCTGAAGTTTTGAAAGCGGCAGATGTAGCGGACAGGGGAGTATGGAGACGGTTGATTTGCTGTGGTGATCCCGAATGGGGGAGAACCCAAAAGAAGAAGAAGAATGCTATAACCTAACAAAATGTGGAAAACGTGAAGCGCTGTGAATAAAAAAATCATGTTTACATTAGTATTCACAGCTTTTGCCATGACATTCAATCTCAGGTGCATCCAGTTTCCACTGATCATCCTTGATATGTTTCAACAACTTGATTGGAGTCAACCTCTGGTAAATTCAGTTGATTGGACATAATTTGTAAAGGCACACACCTGTCTATATAAGGTTACACAGTTAACATCAGCACAAACCAAGCAATGAAGTCCAAGGAAGAGACCTCCGAGACAGGATGATATCGAGGCACAGATCTGAGGAAGGGCACACAAAAAAGCACAATAAAGCATTGAAGCACAATGAGCACAGTGGCCTCCATCCTCTTTAAATAGAAGAAGTTTGGTGCCACCAGGAATGTTCCTTTCAGTTGCTAGACTGGGGCAGCAGTTCATCTTCCAACAAAACAACAACCATAAGCACACAGCCAATATAACAAAGGAGTTGCTACAGGACGACTCTGTGAATGTCCTTGAGCGGCCCAGCCAGAGCCCAGATTTGAACCCGATTTAACATCTCTGGAGAGATATGAAAATGCCTGTGCACCGATGCTCCCCATCCAACTTGATGGAGCTTGACAGGTTCTGCAAAAAAGAATGGAAAAAATGGCCAAAAATGCGTGTGCCAAGCTTGTGGCATTAAACTCAAAAAGACTTAATGCTGTAATTTGTGCCAAAAAAGTAATGTACGTGTTCTTTTATTTTTTATTTTTTATTTTTTATTTATTTATTTTTATAAATTTGCAACAATTTCAAACACAAACTTTTTTCACACTGTCATTGTGGGGTATGTGAGAAAACTAATTCAATTTAATTAATTTTGGAATTAGGCTGTAACATAACAAAATGTGAAAAAAGTGAAGCGCTTTGAATACTTTCCGGATACACTGTAGCTCAAGACACCTATGCAAACCTAAAAGTGTGCATAGTGGATAATTTACATAAGATCTGAATCAAGTTTACAAGGCTAAAATTGGTTTAAATAAAAGCAATATCTTGCAAGCAACTGGAATCAGAAAGTATGCTATTTGCAGTATGTAAAATAATAAACAAGAAAATAATATTTCCTGGGTTTAAGAATACTAAATTCTTAAGTTACTCATTGGTTAAGGCAGATAAGTGGTTTTGTGAGTTTATATCATAGCACCAGCAAGTTGCCACTGTTGGGTCCTTGAGCAAGACCCTTAACCTCTACTTTGCTCAACAGTAGCATGTAAATTGGTTTAGATTAAAGTCAGTTAAATGCATTTTTTTCACATACAGTAAACTATTTATAAAATGTACAGCTTCTATTGAACATTTGTATTCCTTTACTACAGTCAAGTAAATGTAAATTACTCCAATATGTAAAAAAACAAACATTAAATCTATTGGGTTATATTTATTATTATTATTTATTATGCTTTATATATTTATCTCTATGCTCAAAATTGAAGGATCTCGTAACACAAGGTCAGTCAGGAAAAGAGTGTATGCTGCATTGTATTTTGGATTAATTAGCCTCATGAGATATTATTTTCCAAATTTCGCATACACTCTTATGATCATATTCACATCTCCATATTCTGAAGTCACTCGCAGAGAAAATAAATTGATTAGACGAGTCAAGCCAGGCCTGGTTAGCATGTGTAGCAGCGAGAAACCATGTTCCTGCACTAAAATCCCATCTGAACATCTCAGCGCTGAATTACCTTGACCTTTCAGTTGCTAGGGTGCACTGTTAATTCTAATATGTAACTATGACAACCTGCCGGCTTGGAGAGCTGCTCTGACGCACTGGACCGATCGATGGCACGTTGTTCTCCAATGTACTTCTCTAACCCCCCTACATTTTACCCGTTCATACACTCTCATCCTCACAGCCCCTGTTAGTGCTAGATTGGCTTCCTCCCAGCATCAGGCACTAGTTCAACTCACCATGCTCACAACACATATGGAGGTACTGCAAAGAAATTGGGATTAGTTTTCTCTTTTTAAATCAGTAATTGGTAATATACTGTATATATAACTCAATATACTCTTCATGCGCCTCTCAGGTGAGCTCAGATCTCGCTCCGTAAGCAGGTTCCTTAATAATCAGGGTAACTGCAAATCAAAAGACTACTTTTCTTTACTGTTATAAAGCTAATTGTAATCATGTCCTCAGATCTTTTAAGTTTTAGATGAAATTATGTGCAGAATGTGACTTAAGTTCACGTGACTCATTTTGTTGAACTCAGTGCATTTTAGGTTATATCTTAAAGACAATCTTCTGTATTGTCTCACAAACTCCGTTTTTTTCAAGTGAGTTCTATTTTCAACCTGTTCTAACATTAGTGGAACCAAGTTGCATTCAGAGTCAGACACGACCTCATTACACCAACGATTATTTTCACATTTCTGCCTGAAGTTTCATATCCTTTCGTTACAAAAAAAGATTTTTAGTATTTTCATGCAAACCAAACCAACCACAATCTATACAATTTTATCTATGAACTATAAGGCAAAATCTGATCAGTAATAATAATCTATTAAGTGGAAACATCATATTGCACCATTGTGTGTTAAAAAAAGATGAAGAGAAACAGACCTCGGATGCCAAACATTTTTAAAAAGATATAGAGTTTTGTAATTTTCTTAACAATCACTCTTACTGACATGACTGGACATTTGGCTCGTCTCAACATGCAAAACAAAAATCTGTGTTTTACTTGCCAATTTAGGGCATCATTCTGTAGGCATTACTATTATGTTTCACTTTTATTTTATATATATATATATATATATATATATATATATATATATATATATATATATATATATATATATATATATAAATTTTATTATATATATATATATATATATATATATATATATATATATATATATATATATATATATATATATAATTTACTGTACCATTTTAAATCATCTACAGCGCTTGCTCTTCAGGGTCAAGTTTGTTGTTTTAAATGTATAATTTATTTTGCCCTTTTGTAATAAAATTTTTAACATCTTTCTGTTTCTGACTTTCTCCACCATGTGAGGAGAGCAGAACAACGAAAACGGGCTGCAGCATTAAAAAAAAATACATAGTCAGTGTATTATAATAATTTTTTAAATTTAGAACATTGCCAAAGTATTTACAAATCTGATTTTGTACTTATGTACTTTGTATTACCTGTTGTAATGTGAACTAATATTGATAATAATGATAATTATTCAGATAAAAGATTCTACACACATTAACATTGAACAGAAGAAATGACAAGCTTAATGTTGCCCCAATGTATACTATATGGACAAAAGTTTATATGGTCCCCTGACTATATAATTCGCAATGTTAATCTTCCACTTCAATCCATGTAACCATATCTTCATGGAGCTAGCTTTGTGCACAGGACACTGCCGTGCTGCAACATGTTTGAGTGAGGCGATAAGTTAATGCTACTACATCCGAAGACATCCTGAACAATTGTGTATAAAGCTACAATACTTTAACTCACCAAACACACTCAATAGGTCTCTGGTTAAAACGACTTCACAACTGATACAAATTTTTAATGATACAAATTGCAAACTAGAATGAATCACCTGTTTATTTAGAGCCTCTTATTAAAAAGAAGAGATTGTTCAGCAACAAAAAAGCTAAAACTCCATCTAAATCTTTTATTTATTTTATATGGAACTGAATTCAAAACTCTAAGTACATATTTCATAAAACTCAGTTCTTAATCTTTTATTATTTACCAGTATTAGTATAATATTAAATATGTTCCCTCTCATGTATGTTTACTTCCCTGCTCTCTCAGACCCCTTCTCTCTCTCTCTCTCTCTCTCTCTCTCTCTCTCTCTCTCTCTCGGTTTCCAAGTGCTAAGTTGTTGACCACATCTAAAATAAAATATCATGAAATTAAAGCTTTTGATGTGTTTTCTGATATTCACCATTTGATCTCAAAGCCAGATATCTTCATTCTGTAGCAAAAACAGAAAAATGGGCCTTGCTGCTCCAATACTTCCAACATTGGCAACCTGATCCCTGAATAGTCTTGTTTGAAAGGTATTAGCTAATTTTAAGTGTTTTATTTATATATATATATATATATATATATATATATATATATATATATATATATATATATATATATATATGTGTGTGTGTCCTTTTTACATATATAAAGCTAATATACTTTATATAAGTATAAGCCTACAAGGTCAGACAGCATCTGTATAAGTGAATTCCATTTATTCAGAATTTTAGATCTGCAACATGTACTGCCTTTGAATAGCATGTGTTTGTCTGGTCCTTAGGTAGCCAGGTTGGCTTGTTTCCATGGAAATAAAGGAAAAAAAGCTTTCTGATGGGCTCAACAGGAACAAAACTATGAGCAATAAAAATAGATTGACCACTGAATCTACTCTAGCACTATAAGTTCTGCATGTTTTATCAGATTGGGAAAAAACTGAATAGGCACGTACATATATTTCTTTTAAAATGCAGGTTTTTATACAATTATACAGATTTTTTTATACAATTATACAGATTTTGATACTGAATACATGTTTTATTGTGGTCTTATATATATATATATATATATATATATATATATATATATATATATATATATATATATATATATATATATATGTAAAAGGACACACATATATATATATATATATATATATATATATATATATATATATATATATATATATATATATATATATATATGTATATATATATATATATATATATATATATATATATGTATATATAGATATATATATATAGATAGATAGATAGATAGATAGATAGATAGATAGATAGATAGATAGATAGATAGATAGATAGATAGATAGATAGATAGATAGATAGATACTCCTTTCTCTCCTTTCACCCCTTTCTAACAGATGAAAATGTTTTGGAGTGTGGTTGTGGATTTGTGGTCATTCATTCATTCACTAGAGCATTATTAAAGCCAGGCACTGCTCAAGTCAAGTCACGTCAAGTCATGAAGCTTTTATTTTCATTTCAACCATCTATATCTGACGCAGTACACGCAGTAAAATAAGATGTTTCTCCAGAACACTGGTGCTACATAAAACAACATAGAGCTACATCACATAACATTAATCTACATAACAGAACACAGAGCTAAGGACTAAAGTAAGTTGTCCTCTCCAAATAAAGTGCATCGTTTGTGACCAAGTGCAAACAGTGCAGACAAAAGACAGCACATGACAGTCTAGGACAGATACACAAAACACAAAATAGTGTCACCAGTTAACCTACTGTGTAATATCTTATATATTACAATGTGCAAAAAAAGAACTGTAAACAAGAGTGTACTTGTAAATCCAAACACAAAATGTAAACACAAAAGGATGTGCAAAACAGCAACAGCAGCAATCAAGTACTGCAGATGTGCAAAACAGCACGTAAACAGTTATATAGTTATGATAAAATAATAATATAAAATGGGTGGTGCTGAAGACATGGAGGTGTATAAATCAAAATGAGTATTGAGTGTGTGTTTGAGTTCAGATTTGTAGCAGCTCAGTAACACACAGTTGAGTGTGTGTCCGTGTGTGCACTCAGTGAGGAGGCCTGTGGTGCACTTAGCGTTCCAATTCAACACAAAGGTGTACAATAGGGTTGAGGTCAGAGTTCTATAGCAGGCCATGCAAGATCTTACACTCTAATTCATGAAAACCATATCTTCATGGAGCCTGATTTGCACACAGGGACATAGCCATTCTGGAACAGGTTTGGAGCTCCTAGTTCAAATGAAAATAGTGACCTGTCAAATCTTTATCTTTGTAACCTGCATCCTCTCATTGCATTCATCTTCCCACTTGTTATGTGTACATTTGTGCAAAGATTTGTAATGTTTATAAATGTAAATCTAAGAGACTTGGTACTTATATCACTCCTTACTCATTGGGATTAAAATGGTCTTTCTCTGCATGCTGTAAGCGATGCATCACCTGACCTCCTTTTAAACTCTTTTTGCACTGTTAAAATGTAATGGCCACTGTTGGGAGATTCTGATTTCCGTTTTACAGTTGATATTCCTGTCTTGCTTTGGCCAATGAAAGCTTGTTGAGCATTTCTTCACAGTAAATGATTCAGAAGGTTCCAGATTAAAGGCTTCTGAAGCTGTTCTGTGCAGTTTACAGCCTGGGCCATAGATTTTCTTTATCTCTTCCTTTGAGCAAACTCACCCTTTCCACCCAGGCCTACTTCTAGTGTGTGTTATATTTTCAAACCAGTATCTTCAAGCAGATACAGACTGAATGCTAAATAAAGAATGACCACATTGCATATTAAAAAAAAACTTAGAAGGACAATATGAAGGAAGCTTTAAACCTGAACAGGGGCCATAGGGGAAGTAGTCAGGCACAACACATATTTCTCTTCAAAATGTCCAAACGTTTAATAGAGATTGAAAAAATAATAATAAGTAAATATTCCACACAATAAAATTTTTTTTGTTAGTGTGTGCCAAGAAATAGAAAAATATAAACATTTGCAAGAGATGGTTTGTGGGGTCAAGCACCAAGGCTAAAGCAAAAATCCACTATTAGCATATGGATTATACTACATCATTAAAAATACTCATGATGTTTGAGTCACATTATGAAAGCACAGTAAAATAATGATCCGTTTTCTGTTTGTGTTGATTGACATGTTAATTTATCTTACAATACTGTAGCAACACTATTGCAGATGTCAGCATTTCCTTTCCAGTTTAACATCATGTATATCTTGACATTATTATGACCCTGTAAGCAAATGAATAAAATGCTTTGTTTAGAAGCCGTACTTTCTGTTAATACCTTGTGGCACTACTACATTTAATCACTACAGGCAAGTTTGAAAATACATCCAATCTTTGAAGATACATGTGAAGTCTGAGCCATACTACAGGATGTACACTGGTGTATTACCATGGACTAGTGTTATATTATGTTAATTGATTGCCTTTTGCCCTGGCAACAGATGATGTTTTAGAAGATGAAACATTTCCTTATAATTTAGCAACATTATTCTAAATATATTTAGTTTGAAGTATTTAAAAATTAGGTAGTTGCCAAAATGCAGAAAAGAAAAAATGGCAGACTTTCTGCTGGGCAGAGATGGATGGCTTAATGTGAAATCTGTTTGTCCTAAGAAGACTGCTATGCTTGCCAAACTGTGTATGTGATTGCAACCGGATGCTTATATTTATAATAAAATATCAAAATCCCAGAGCCATGCCTGTGTCCAAACTTTTCCAGTTGCCAAGTTTGATTAGTTTTGCAGAATGCCAACCTCCTCAAGAGCAATAAAGTTTAAAGGGGGGAATCATTTCAAAAGACACACCAATTGTTTTTCATTTATTTTTCTTAAATACTAAAATAATTTAAAAGCAAAGTTGATTGACTGAACACACTGACTGTCAAATTTTTCTTTTTACCAGATTTGTTTGAGTTGTGTTTTGTTACGTTCTGTTACAGTTGCTATACCACGCCAGCCATAATAAGAAAATATTTACTGGTGCTCAAACAAGGCCTTTGAACACTGTTGGCCAAAGTTTCTGTGTGCGTGTGAACGGTAAGGAAAAAATGGCTGCTAGAAGCTTTTTGGAGCAGTTTAGAAAGAGTCCATCCAAGAAACCAGCAATCCTGAATCTTTGAAAGATTTGTGGCAAAGAGTGTGAGCAACAAGCCATCCAAGTGCGGAGTTGAATGAAGCAATGGAATCTGGCGTACTTTATCTGTGTATTACTGCACAAGAATTGCCAGTAAGGCCAATCTTTTAGGAACCAAGTTAAATTAATTCAGAGCTACCCTGGAGTTGTGAGAAGGTTTAGTTGGAAATGTGAACTGGGTTAAAAGTGAAGTTTGTTACCATGGGGTTGTTAATGCTAAATGCCCAAATGACCAGTCATTAAAAAAAAAAAAACCAGACATCCTTTTAGTGTTTGCAGAGGATTAGCTAATTTCTCAAACAATATAAAATTAGACTACTCAGAGAAGTGTTCTGCTTTTTAAGAATATCTATTTTATTGATAACAAGATACATTATTAGAAAGCTACCGCTGCTACTGAAATATTTTGCTATCACAGATTCGGTTTCTGATACCACCAGTGATCAGATCTTTGCCTTTACATGCACTCACATTATTTCCTAACTACTCGATATAACTCGAGTGTTCGATATAAATCCAACAGGTTTTATAAAGCTGATGTAACATCTTCAAAATTCCTGCAATGTTTTAGAGGAATCTGCACTTAGTGTACAGTTTTATTTAAATGTAGTGCGCATATTATATCTTAAAAGACATGTGTTAATACTTTCTCAGGCCAAAGAGCAATAAATCCTTCTTGTACTCATGCATGTATCTTGATAAATGCAAATCATTTATGAATTCTTAATACGCATGTTCACAGTACAGCTGGTTTTTCATTTATTGACACTGACATACATCCATAAAAGGCAAATCTCATAGAGCAGAAAACTAAACAAAATGGTCAAAATGGTAAACAGTGAAAGAATACATCTGCAGTGTGGGGTACATTCATTTTTTCAATCATGCAGCTTAGCAGCACATCAACTACCTCATCCAGGCATCTCCTAATCATAAATAAATGATCTCAGCTTGAATGTGTAATCCATATATATATATATATATATATATATATATATATATATATATATATATATATATATATATATATATATATATATGGCCTCTTCAGGTCTTTAATCACGTGTGTTTTTTAGCAATGGACAAGATCACAGAGCAGCTTTACAGAAAAAATTATTACAATTATTCATTTGAAATAAATTCATTTGTCCGTAAGACAAATTCAGTAAGTGCCAATAAAAGCCTGTTACCTAATATTCATTTCTTGTTTATTTTTAGAACTGTTGCATACAAGCCAGAAGATACTAAATTTGCCATGTTCATGTTAGAAATCATATAAAAGGTATTAGAACATTATTATTTTGAACTATAAAAAAATTTGCAAGGCCCTCTACCTCAGAAATGTTCCAGTTTGCCTTAGATGTTTATGTATTTTTATGTGTTAAGCGTGATATTGACTGACATTAATTAAAATAAATGATTTGTCAGAGAGAGTGAGAGAAGACATTAATTAGAAAACGTGTTGCACCTCAACCAGACACGTTATCTCTTAATATACATAGGATGGGTTTAGTTAAGTCCTTATTAGTGATCTAAATGCACAGGAATGATAATTCTTACAAATAAATATTATAGATCCTTCTAAAAACTTGCCACAAACCCCTGACCTTTTTAAATCTATTGAAATGCCCCTGTATCACATTACACCCTCAATCACATGCTGCCTATACTTGTGCCAATGTATACACTTTCACTGGGCTCATGTATAAGTTCAGAACGTCGGTCTAGTTTTATTGGGACCCAATTATTCCCTATATTCCAGCCTTGTGTTTTTGTTGCAGGTAATTTATTTGTTTTGTGCTTGTTTAGAGGTTGTTTTTTTCCGGGTCGCTGTCTGGATGGGAGCTAGTACAGAAGAGGCGAGAACTGAAGGCCTTGGTGAAATTTCAACAGGAAGCTTCTTCAAAAGAAACTAAGATCTTTGCTTCCATCTAGTTCCAGCACTGCACTGACAGGCTTTGTTTAAAACAAGTAAGACCATGCAACATGTCATAAAATATGTGAGAAAATAACATAAAACAACACTGTGGGCTAAAATATCAATCAGCTCTGAAGTTCTAGCAGGAGAACTGTCATAGATCACTACTGATTAGAAATAGCAAACGGGACAATGTCTTTTCATCATCAAGGCACGCATGCCCTCCTGTTTATTTGCTGTGGTGACTAACGGAGGATATCGATTTATTTTGTATGAGTCGAGCTCTTTTTTGAATGCAGTAGTACTACCCACTCTGAGTGGTGTTTTTGATCATCGTAATTTAAAGCAGACCTTGTTTTTTCGTCGCTCAGGATTGATGTTTGCTGTGTTTCTGGGATGCCTGTGGTGGAATGTGTTGTGATGTAATCTCAAAAGGCCTTTACAGATTGGATGGTTCTTTGCTAGTCTGTGGTGTGTCCTCCAAGAAGATGAACAAGGTGCCTCAGGCTCAAAGCCCAGTGGAGAAAAAGGATTTATGAAAGCAGCATAGTTCTTAGACATGCAGAGATGTGTGTGTGTGTGTGTGTGTGTGTGTGTGTGTGTGTGTGTGTGTGTGTGTGTGTGTGTGTGTGTCTGTGTGTCTTCTGGCTTTAGGCTTGTGTTTTCATTTTAGCTTCCAGCATTTTTGGAATCCATCTGTACAAACATTTACTGAACACCATAAAGACTGTCAGGAGAGAGAGACAGAGAGACAGAGAGAGAGAGAGGCAGAGAGGCAGAGAGAGAATAAAACTGTTGCTGCTGGAGACAAAGAACGCAAGCCTCTCAGACTGTCTGTGTGTGTATTCGTGTGTGCGTATACGTGTGTGTATTTGGGAGTAGGCTTTTATATACTGGTATGGACATGAAGAATAGAAATAGTATGAAATGTGTGTGTGTGTGTGTGTGTGTGTGTGTGTGTGTGTGTGTGTGTGTGTTTGTGTGTGCCTGTGCGAGAGTGAGAGATGATGACTTTATCAATATAAGTTCTCATAAGGATTATTAGAGCTTCTTTATGTAATACAGTAGAGTACCAGTGCATTATTACAACAGTGTTTTGGGGTGTTTGTTGGCAGTTCGACTTAGTTGTAAAATATTTTAGAAATGTCCCCAAATGGATAACAATATCTTATAGTTTTGACTTTGTGGGGACATTTGGCTGGTTCCCATCAGAACAAACTGCTTCTTGCCTAATGTCTGACCTTTGGTTACTGAGGTTAAAGTTGGGGTTAGATTTAGGGGTAGGTATAGCATTAATTACATCAGAAGAAATTCCTTAGCAGGATAGTTGGTGTGTGTGTATGCATGTGTGGGTGTGTGTCTGTGTGTTTGTGAGTGTGTGTCTACTCTCTCAACTCTCCACGTTGAGAATTTCTGTGCCGAGTTCTGGCTCCATCTCAGGGAACAGCATGTACTTGGCTGCAGTGGAAGGCTGAACCATGACATCTATAAAACACACAAAGCAGCAGCCACACACACGCAAGCTTAAAAACTTGACCCCTATCTCCATAAAAGACTTTCTCTCTCTCTTTCTCTTGCTCTCTCTGGGCATCAGAGCCAGTTGTGTTTGCTGAAGAGGATTCAGAGCTCTACTGAGCTTCAAATGGTTCACACAATACTTAAGATCATATTTCCTTTATTTCTATTATTTTTTAAATGAAAAAAGATTGTTTACTTGGAAGAGTGTTTAATGCTTCAAACCCCCTGCTGAATCTGTGTGGTTGCTGTTTAGGAGTCTATTACAATGTGAGTTTTTATGTTATAGGGTTACTTCTTTGAGCAGATGTGTAGGTGGCGGTGCAGAAGCTTTCAGTGGATGAATGTTTAAGATGTTTGCTTTAATCCTATGGATGCATATTGTATATGTTTGTCTTTTACTGAGGAAGTCAAAGAGGGCTTATAGGTAACAATCAAACTGTACACAAAACAACTATATATGAAGTTCAATAATTTCATATTGTTTATAAGTTTAGAGCCCTCTAGGCATTTAAAACTCCAGGAGCATAGAACTATGCTTTAAACACCTTGTCAGAAAGTCATTAGGTCAATAATATATAAATCATAGAGTGTGGTCTGTTTTTTTCTGTGCTTTTTCAATCAACAATACTTGTGCAAATGTGTTAATAAATCTGTGTATTTTTCTTCTTGGTCCATGACATCATTGCAACTTCTGCAATTGCTTTTGGGTTTATGTTTATTATTTAAAAATAAAAAATAATAAAAACTTATGTATCACTGCAGTATTTCATTCTGCATACAAAACCAAAAAAAACACTCAAGATTTTCACACAATCTGGATTTCACAAGGCTGATACAATGATGCAAGTCCTACCCAGGAGCTCTTCCGGTGTTGGCCTTTAGTGTGATTTAGTAATTGACTCCAAACCATGAAGAGTCAAACCCAGTGTAAAGACTTACATATAGAAAAAAAAAAGGAAAAAGAAAATTGTTAGAATACAACACATGGACAATAGTGCCGGATAAAATTGTGAAAGTAAAAATGCTTAGTTGAGATAATCCTATGTTCTTTTTCTTTTATTTAATTTTTTTTATCTTAATATTACATATTTTCCATATTTGGAATACAGTAGTGACTAGCACTATTCACCTATTCTAATTTCAGAGCCAGTTATTAATCTTAAAATAAACAATATCACCGACCAACAAGTCCTTTATCTAGTGCTTTAGATATTTGTCCTTCCTGTGACTTTGACCCTATTGTAGATCAATTCCAATCTAACCAAATCTATTTTAATGTCACATTGATAATTCCATACAAGCCTAATAAAAACATTCACTCGATAGTTTTTAAGATATCACACAAACAATTCTTGGAAAGATAAAAGGATGGCTGTCTCCCCCTATAAAAATTAATGGTTATTATTATGGCCTACTCAGGGCTAACAAAATTACTGATGTTTCCTTGAATTTGAGCTTCAGTTTTGACAGCAAATTGCCCCCACAGCATAGCAGAGGCACTGAAAACACCTCACTGTAGGGGTCAAGTTTTCAGGTCTCTGCCATTCTCTTGGTGTCATAAACTCGTCTAGCTGATTAAAAATATGACCAACCTTAGCTGTCGCAATTTTTTCTTCATCTCTGCAGAACGGAGCCTTTGACTTCTGTATTTCTGAGCTCTCAAATTAAATGTGTATTGGGCTTGTAATAAGGGGTTTATGCACTGCAACCATGCCATCAAATCCCTCTCTATGTAGGTGTGGAAAAACTCGTTCTTGCTGACTATAATGGAGTTAAAATGACTTACTGTCTTAAAGGGCAGACCTGGAGAACCACCAAACTTCTTTTTTATTTACAGGTCATTTGGGCTACAAGTAAGTCTCAAACCCTATGAGATTTGTTTCAATATAGCCAGACCCTCTTTCCCTGCACTCGCTGGAAGCACAGCAATAAATGCAGCTTGTATTTCAGGATATTCCCATCCACTTCATTGCATATATATATATATATATAGAGAGAGAGAGAGAGAGAGAGAGAGAGAGAGAGAGAGAGAGAAAGCAAGCACTAAAGGGACTCCTTGTTCAAAAACAGTTAAGAACCCCTGGTTTAGACTTCCCTGATTATCTGTGTAAAATAATAATTTTAGATAACATTTTAACAGCTAAAAACAAAATGTAGCAAAAATGCATGGACTAATTAAAAGTCAGGTTTCTTAATTACAACTACTCTGTATTGCTGTGCTATGAAATAGCAAGAGATGTTGAAATTAAGTCATCTACTCATTAGGGATTGTGTAAGTAAGATTGGGGTTAAAACAACTCGTAGCTACAAACATGACAGAATGTGAGAATCATGGAACGTTAGAAGTCTAACTGCATTAGAAGTTGAGCATCCACTCAGTTATTCCCCTGACATTAGTCTGTAATCTGTTTACTGCTTGGTAATTTTGAATATTTACAGTTATCAAATTTACTCATGAATTTTGCAAACATGCTGCGGACAGGAAAGGAGCATAAGATGTGGCATTTCTTATTGCTTGGGGAGACTCCAAACACAATCTGACAAGCATGTCAGGCCAATCACCTCAGTGCCGGTATCTCAGACTTTCCTGCTCCTGCATCCATATACGTCACTTCATCCCAGAGGGGAAATACAGAGAGATGACAAACACATCCTTATCCCCTACTGATACCCCTACTCAACTCACCTTCCTCAGGGCAATCTGGTTCTCTGATTTCCCACAGCAAAGTCCAAATAAAACTTTTCAGATTAGATCCTTAATTTCCTTAATTAACTCTTTATCAACTACCTGAAAAACTTTCCTTTGATTCTTTTCTGCACCAAGAAATTCTATTTCTGAACTAGGTCACCTGGCAAATATTCAAGAGTCTTGAACACAATTTACAAATGGACAGTGAGGAGACTCAATTTCAAGATGAAACATGATCCAACTGTATCGGGCAAACATTCAGTGAGTGAAGATATTCAATTTGCTGGTAAAGTAGCTAAACTATTAATCCTCTTTCAGACTTCAATGTTGTCCTGCAGGGATGAGCGGCCATGTCAGAGCCTGTGCATGTGTATGACTGTGAGTAAATGAGAGAAATAAGGTTTATCTTGTAGATTGTCTTTGATGAAACGTGTTAGAATTTGCTTAACCGTCTCTTTTAAGAAGGGTCTCTGTTTCATCAGCCTCCACAACCCCTTTCATGATGACAAGCGTTATTAACTCTTCAACTTATTTTCTTTGGTGGGGAGATTCTGCAGAGTGTTCTTCACCTCTCCCAAGCGATTCTGGTACAGCATGTTAACAAATATTTGTTCGAAAAGGAGGACATGACCTTTCGGAAAACATAACATCCTGTTACCATGTATTCTTCTCATATGCTACCCAAAAAAAACCCTTAGTTGATTTATAGAAGAGCAAACCTTATTACATTTTTGTCCCCAGTATGTGGACTTTTTAAAAAAATGTAAGGGTTAGCAGGCAAACTCTCATGATAAATGCGTACATGGTTACTGATTATAGATGAAGATGAAGATTTTTATGATGAAGTAGAAAAATTATGAAGCTTCTTTTAATAAGGGGGTCAAATTCAGGAGGGATTAAAAGTTGGTGCATAAAGGAACAAGGAGAATATACAGTAGACACCATTTTGTAAAGATGAATAAACTATGGCGGGAAATTGTTAGGAGCTTTTATAAAAGAAGAGCAAAACACTTCAGGTTCTTTTATTGAAAAATAATTGGTGGTCATCTCTCTCCAATTTACACTGGGCCACATCACACAACATAATTGTTGATTATACAGAGCAACTTACAAAAAGTGCAGGTTGTTTCCATCCGTGGTCCAAGAGTACCGGAGGTACTGCACACAGAAATGTCAAAATGTACAGAATGCAGAGTTCTCCAAGACCAGGATACTGATCCTACAGATGAAAGACTAATGCAGATCCAATCTTGTATATGTAAGGGGAAGTTCATTTGATCACTGAGTAGCCATCTGGAGTGAGTTTTGAAGTAACAATTATCGGTATGTTGTTTACCAGCGTCATAATGTTTTTTATTTGCCAAATATCAGATGTACTGTACAATAATTGCTATTTGGTGGCTTGTTACACTTATTGTACAGTGCATCCGGAAAGTATTCACAGCTCTTCACTTTTTCCACATTTTGTTATGTTATAGCATTATTCCAAAATAGATTAAATTCATTATTTTCCTCAAAATTGTACAAACAATACACCATAATGACAGCATGAAAGAAGCTTGATTGAAAATGCAAAGAATGACATGTACATTAGTATTCACAGCCTTTGCCACGACACTAAAAAATTTAACACAGGAGCATCCGGCTTCCACTAATCACTTAATGTGTTTCTACAAGTTAATTAGAATCGCTCTGTGGTAAATTCAGTTGATTGGACATGATTTGGAAAGGCACACACCTGTCTATATAAGGTCCCACAGTTAACAGTGCATGTCAGAGCACAAACCAAGCCATGAAATCTAAAGCAGGATTGTATCGAGGCACAGATTTGGGGAAGGGTTCCTCCATCTATCGTAAATGGAATAAGTTTGGAACCACCAGGACCCTTCCTAGAACTGGCCGCCCAGCCAAACAAAACGATCAGTGGAGAAAGGCCTCATTCAGGGAGGTGCCCTGAAGGACTCTCAGATCATGAAAAATTAAAATGTAACTCTTTGGCCTGAATGCCAAGCATTATGCCTGGAGGAAACCAGGCACCGCTCATCACCTGGCTAATACCATCCCTACAGTGAAGCATGGTGGTGGCAGCATCATGCTGTGGGGATGGTTTTTAGTGTCAGGAAATGAGAGACAAGTCAGGATCAAGGAAAAGATGAATGCAGCAATGTACAGCCACTTTGATGAAAACCTCCTCCAGAGCGCTCTGGACCACAGACTGGCGGGCCGTTTCATCTTCTAACAGGACAACGACAATAAGCTTTCAGCAAACATGATAACAAAGGAGTGGCTACTTGAACACTATTGAAGAGTTCTAAAAATGCTTGTGCACCAATGCTCCCTATCCAACCTGGTGGAGCTTAAGAGTTTCTGCAAAAATGAATGGGAAAATAATGAATTTAATCCATTTTGGAACAATATTGTAACATAAAAAAAATTGGAAAAACTGAAGCGCTGTAAATATTTTCCAGATACACTGTAGTTTTGACCAAAGACTACAATATACTGTGAGACAATACTACAATACAAAACAATACTACAGGATGTCCCAAAAGTCTTCATATATAGTGGAAAGTAAGACCTCCTAAATATTTCATACATAGTTTCATACTTTTTTTCAGATGATCTAGTTTACAAAGAAATGGCAAAGAAATGTGAAATAAAGTAATGTAGTAAATGAAGGTTGACTTTTACTAAAATAAACTTCCCCTCTTTGTATGAAGAATTTTGGGACACGCTGTACAATACAATACAAAACAATTATTTTAAAACAATGCATCTTTACAGAATGATAGATCGTGCTGAATGCATTGTGCTGATGCCACAGAATGTAAACGTGTAATATAATTGTTACTATAACTATAATTAGGCATTGTGTGGTTACTGCATGTATTCATGTCATCACCTTAGAATTTTAAGTGTATTAAAGTTCATGTCAGAAGGGTGAGAGTTTTTCCTGTTACATTTCAAAAGAACATCTAGAAGAACATCTACTTACCTGTATTTTCATCTACTCTGCCAGTTTGCATTATAACAGCCATTAGTATTTAAGTATTATTAGTATACACATTAGTCTGTATAGCCAGATGCATTAGCAGAGTTAAGAGATTGAAGTTTATGAGAGTTGACTGAGTTTTCTAAACAAAGGAGAAGGTAAATGACAAAAAGATGCTTCTTAGTATGATTATAGGGAATCATGTCAGCCCAGGACATCTCACCTCCATGAGATTAGAGGGCACTCTACCTCTAATATTAAAAAACTCATCTACACTTATGCTTATTTTCTGTTGGTAGTTTAGTAGTTTACTAGTAGTTTAACTAGTAGAAGTGGCAGTTCAGTGATTGAGTTCTTGGACTTCTAATAGGATGGTTGCAGAGTTGTATAAATTACATAATTGTTAGCCTATTTGGATAGGCTCATTTTTTAAATTAAATTAAATGTAAATGTAAACTAAACACATGATCAATGACCATAAAATACAAATCCTTGCCAATTGTTCCCATTCACGTAGGTTTTAAACCATTACATAAGCCTAAATACACAATCTATTACTTGATTAACTGTTCTCACATGTTCATGTTGCTCATTATGTCTCTACTTGTTCCAGCACTCGGACTACTTTCACCCCTTTTGTTATTGTACAGGTTATTAAGCCTTATCTGCTCATAATGTTGTATATTGGATTGTGAGTATTTGTCATAAATCCCCTTGACATGGATTTTAATTTTGCCCCTGCGTTTTCCTTTTTACAAGAGGATTTAGACTTTACTGGGCTATGTTACTGTAATACTAGTGCTCTCATTGAAAATGCACCTTTTTTTAATCTCTGCATTTTCATTTAGAACTTTAAATAGACTTCATATCATACATTATGTTTGCCTGACTGGTCAGTCAAACATCTGTAAATGTTCCCTTTATTTATTAGCTATATTTTACTGTTGGTCTTGTAGGATGGACAGAAATGATTTTATTTAGGTGGGAGAAAATTGTGTGACCTTGTTGATAACCATGTTCCTAACCTATATGGGGTATTACACAAAATAAGCCATGGAAATAATTGTACATTTGTGAAGAGAAGTGTGAGACTGTGTTACACACAAAATATACATTCTGAATTACCTAAAATGTAAAGATCATTTCAATTACACATTGTAGACAGTTTTCTCTATTTGTTCTCATAGTTGGCTTTAATTAATGGTTGCTTATATTCCATTGTTTTGTCTAGGTATGCTAATTTAATATCAGAGGGTCTTTTTCTTTTACAGAACATAGTTATTTTGACATATATGAGTTTGTATTTTTGTCCTCATGGAAGCTTTGCTAAAAAATGTGTTTTGGATTTTTTTTTTTAATGCATGTGTATATCATAAATTTAGGAATAAGTTTGTGTCCTGGCACTAGCACTACTAAATCAGCAAAATCTCACCTTATATCCATGCTCATATAGCAGAAATTCTGTGTTTGTTGTTCTGCACCACAGACTAAGGACTTGATTCTTGCTGCAGTGACATATGAGATGTGAGAGTGGTGTGTGGAGGTTATGAATCAGATGAACATTAGAATTCTGAATGCTCTGTAGTGAAGATATTATGAATGACTACAGGTCATTCCTTGCTCTGAGTTATATACACTGGTGTTGTAGTGTGAACAGGGGAGCAGTGTGTTACATTATGTCCCTGTTGGCCAGTAAGTCAGCAAGTGAAGTGCTCCAGTGCTCCAAAACACACAGAATACTGGCCTAGTGAAGCAGAGTATGGGCACGCAGCCAAGTGGAAAACATAGTGTAATCCTATAGGCAGTAGCAAATAAGCAAATGTTCTCCCAGAGGTCTATGATTGCACGCTGGCCTAACTGCTTGGTGGAATTCTTAGATGTCTTAGATGGATGTAACCACTGACACACACATAAGAGCCAGGGGAAGTGACTTTTTCTTTGTAATTAAGCTTTTGAAAAGCTCATTTATATACAGAAGTCTGTTGTGAAACAGGAAGACTGTTTGTGCCCATGTTGTAGTATCTTTGTATATTTTAGCACAGAGACAGAATGAGGTTCTAAATTCGACAAAGCAAGACAGTGTTGTGTTGAGTAGCAACATACAGCAGTTTACTATAGGTCAGCTTGGTAACTTTAATCTTTAGTCAGTTTTATGCTTCACAAAGAAAAACATGGTTAATTATTTGTATGTTTTGCATTCGGCTGGCAGCAAATGCATGTGGGTATAGTTTACTACGGCAACTTGTGAGCAGCACATACACACAGCAGCACATATACACACAAATACATGCATACAGAAGTGGGTAGTGGGCAGTGTGTTGGTAGGGGGAGGGGGAGTTGGTAAGGGGGTATAATGTGAAGGGTGATCATCCAGTAAAGAGCTAGAGAAAGAGTTTGTGTTTTCAAAAATGAATGTCATAGATAAGGTCAAGTTTTAATCACAGAAGAGCATTCAGTTAGGAAAAAACACCTTAACTTAACATTTCAGACACTATCCTCTGATAGGTATTTGCTTTTAGCCATATAAAGAAACATTATTTGTAGAAATCATACAGAAATAATACAGACCTCGAAGTTATCCAGTGTAACAAGAGTAAAGCAGTGAAAAATCCCGTATTTCTCACATTGTGATTCCAGAGCGTTCATTGAGACAAAGCAATAAGGAAGCAGCAGCAGGGAAATAAGGCTGGACTACAGAACTGCAAAATAGATTAGAGATGGGCTCAGAGATAAAAAGTGGAGCCTTCTGCATTGCTTGGTATGAAATCAGTTATATAAACATGTTCATACAGTGTGTGGAATCTGGTTAGTTTTTTCCCCATTTTTTTCCCTAATTTGGTCATCTGGCAATTCTCACCCACCAGTCCGCCCTCCCCTATCACCACAAGGTGAAGGTCAAAAGTCAATTATTTATCATTTGCACAGTTACGCTTACACAGCTTGTGACGAGGCTCAGATTTACACAAGGGCAATGTGTATTACTTGTTAGGCATGAACAAACACATATTTAAACATTAATGCTTGAGAGGATGATGTAATGTAATATTGAAAGGGAAGCATTGGTGAACAGTGGTGAAGAAAAAGAGATGTGCTTTTCAGCAATACATAGCGGTACATAGAAGTATAATAAATATTAAGTAGTTAATCTGAATAATAAATATTGAAATATCCAGACGTGTCAGTAATAAAGTGTTGCAGTGCTAAATGAAGGACTGCTGGCTGTTAAGTAGTCTGGTAGCTTGAAAATAAAAACTGTTCCTCAGGCTGGTTGTCTGTAATTGGATGCAATGTAAGTGTCTGCCAGACGGCAGTGTCGCTAACAGGTAGTAAGCAGGGTAAGTACAATCTTTAATGATACTTCAGGCTTTTCTCAAACAACGTGTGAAGATTTATTTGTTTCCTCCGAGACACATGAAGACAGTCAACAGTGCAGCATATTATACTTCGAAGAAAAAGACCCATTTTCATCACTTTTAACATGTACTGTATATGCTATGCTATATATGCATATACTATGATTATTGGTTTTGTGTTGCTCGGATTGACAAGCATCATTTACACCAGACCTTACTCCTGAACAAGGATGACTTTGGCATTGATAGGATTTTAACTTGCAATCCCCTGAAGACTGGGTGAACAATTTTCCTCTGTACTACTGAGGTGTCACCTTGAATTAGCTCATTGTTATCAAACTGAACCAACTTGCACCAGGCCAATAAACTCAATCAAGACTTCAAATAACTGATGAAGGGACACTTAGGCAAGAATTGTTTGGGCAAAGAACCTCGATTTAGAAGTCCTACCTCCATTAGAGAAGCTTAAATTGAGCAAAATATAATAATATGTATTGGCAATCCTAATTTTATATTATCCTGACAAGGAATTTTTTATTCTACATGTTTTTTTCTCTGGCAAAAAATACGTCATTAAAATCACATTATAATTTACAGAAAAATTAAAACAGACAAACGAGTCAAATTCCAGTTAGATTTCTAGCTGGAATGATAATTAAGGTAGCCATTAAGGTACCTTTCAAATTACAAAAAAGGTCTAGTTATGCACAGGACCTGGTTAACCTGTTCAGACTATTGATTGTAGTTACTATGGCATGACTTTATTAAAATGCATAAAATAAGGAAAAAAGTCTACAAGAATAAGAGTCCAGTAGTCCTTAGAATTTACGAGTAACTAATCAAAGTCGAGCTTTGCCCTGCTTAATGGCCAAAGTAATAGATAATGTTCAGACCTGTTAAATGAATTCATCTTATTAGTAAAGAATGTAATATAATTAGTTATCTAAACAAAAAGGTTTGAAAATGTAATGCTCAAAACCTGTCTAAATGGTAAAATGGTAGTACTCATAGTCTGTGAGTAAGCACAATTAAGATGTTTAAAAATAAAAGTTTAATAAAGATAAATATTTACTGGTAATTTTATTGGCTAAATCTAAACTTGTATCAAGAATCGAATCAGTAAATGCACTATGGAAATGTTAGTAGTAGTGAGCATTTAGCAAATTTCCTACTATACAAATTATGTTGTTTGAATAAAACACAATGTTGTAGTCCTGAGTTGCCATAAAACAGTTAAATATACAATGACATTTCCCCCTTTCTGGTTTTATCCTTCCTGAGCAGAGTAGGCTTATCACCAGAGCCTGTAGTAGTCTATATGTCATCCAGGCTTTTGAATTTGGGATGAAAAGTTATGCTCCACGCATGGATTGCTTTGACCTACCTACGCCGCCCACAGCAGCCTCCCGACAAATCAAAGCACATCATCATGGCAATGCTTTGATTCATTGAGGTCAACGAGAGTCAACGTTCTTACTGAGGGATTTCTGAGGCAGATGCCTGCAGTCTTTCCTAACTTACTCTGTATGTTAATCCTGATGGAATACTGCCACCTTGTGTTGAGAAAGGAATGTATATAACATGGCCTATTGATAATAGCATTAAATTAAGAATAATGATATAGATAAACAACAGCAAAAAAAAACACATTAGAACATGCTGTAATGGGCAGCTTATCAACAACATGGTGGTGTAATGTAAGCAGATGTGAAAGAGCGCTACTTGATAAAACTACATGTTAGGCTTTGTTATTACATTAAAATAGTCATTCACGGAGTATACAGAGAAACTGCAAAGCACGAAGTCTGAAGACTTTCCCGTGGTGGTATACCTACTGACTGTTGCTAGGCACTTACAATGACTCCATAATTGTTAAATAAACACCTCCTTACAGAACAAATGCTTGTATATTTGTCTTTTTACATGCCAAACATTTTTATTTAGTAAGTGTTTAAAGTGTGAACATGCATTTTGCACATATATCTTGATTGCTATCATTTTATCTCATTGGCAACCTCATTTCTCATTTCTAAACAAACTGGACAAGCTGTCAGAAAGAGCAGATAATCACTATTGCTTGAAAGACATCTCTTACACATCCCTCAGGGCTTGGAGCAGCACATGGGTCAAGTGGCTAAACAGTGAACACTTTCAAATCCATCAGCTCACCTAGAAACAGAGCAAACATCAAATCAAATCTATGTTGTAGCTCATTCTATGTTGCTTATAAACATTTTGTAACCAATTACTATCAATCTTTATAAATACACAACTAAGTTGGTTTAAACATGTAGTGTGTAATACTTTCTGGTATTGTATCTTGGGTTATCTCTGTTTTTAAATAATTATACTTTATATTACACTCTATTAAAGGTTTGCAATGTATAATTACATTTTAATTAATAGCTCACACAATTTCCAAAGAATGAAATTGCACAAATTTCATCATTCGTATCTTAAATGAACAGTGTAGCATTAAAGTTTTGACATTGTAAAAAAATGTAATTCCTTTGTAGTGGTACCATTTTGCAGCAAATTACATACCACCTTGACAGACCACTGAATGTATGATCAGTTAAAAAAATTATTACCTTAATTTACATTCATTAGATTGCTGAAAACTTACTAAATGTGTTGACAGTTTTATTGTTTGTCATGGACACAAGTTCTTAGAATTATTTTAGTAAAAGCAGCAATGTGTTCGTCTTCAGTTCATTCATCACTGCCAGTCTGGATGACTGTACTCCACCCACAGTCACCCCCACCCCCCCCCCTTCCCTCACAGGAGAAATGCTGAAACACGTTGTAATGCAATCTCTTTTAGAAAGCCTTACCTCAGCAAATTGGTGTGTCTGTGCTTAGAGAGCAGCTCCTAAATCGTCTGGCATTCGAGCTTGGTTGCATCTAGGGAATTTGCCTATTAATTAGGAAGCTTTTATTCTAGATGTAGGATAGATTCTGTCATTGCTGAATGTTTTTCTATTGATTGAGCAATCAGTTTATCATGCGTCTGATCCTACATCACTGCCAGATTGAGTATAAATGCAGATATCTCAACAACAGCTCTATATTAATGTAAATATTAGCATGACAGGAGAGGTGTCATTCTTACCTTTTGTGCACTAGTACTGTTGGAGCTGCAAAGGCTTTTGGCTATTATCAATAAAGAACAATAAACAAAATATATCATTCGATTCATATGCAAATGTAAGCTCAAGGGCATAGGAATATGCATTAGATGGAACTCCAGCACATCATAGTAACATGCACACCAACTGTATATTCGCAGCGTGTGTTAAGGAGGTGGGATGAAACCTGGAGAACCCATGTTCAAGTCAGCGAGATAAGTCTAGCAATAATATGTGAATCACTGTACCACAGTGTTGGAAATGGGATGCTGATGTTAAGATGAAATAATCGTCACTGGCTGAATGTATTCAGTTGAGTTGAGAATTAGCAGAAATGAAACAAATGTACTCCTTAAACTGACTTGTGCAACCAATTTTTTTACTGTTTAAATTAAATCTAAAAACAGGGAGATTCACTTATATTGTCCTCTTAAGCGAAAGTAAAATCATGCCAATGTTTAACATGTTTAAAAATTCAACACATGACAGTTTTTTATAAAAAAAAATTCTCAACAAAATTCTCAAAAAAACAAAACATTTATCAACTATTTGGCGAACATATCTTCATGGATGAGTGCTCATCAACTAAAACACAATCCCAGCAAAACCGAACTGCTGGTCATTCCAGGTCAGGTTTTAAGAATAATCTTCATGACTCTCTGCTCTCCCCTTCAGCCACTGCTCGCAGCCTTGGGATAATTATGCACCATCAACAGTCCTTCTCCTCACATGTTGCTAATATGGCTCGTTCTTGTCAATTCCTTCCCTACAACATCTGAAGGATTTGACCATTTCTGTCCACACAGGCTGCTCAGGTGCTTGTTCAGTCTCTTGTCATTTTAAAACTGGACTTCTGCAATTCTCTGCCGGCAGGTCTACCTCTGAACGTTATTTGTCCACTGCAAATGATCCAAAACGCCACTGCACGATTTGTGTTCAATCTGGCCAAGTTCTCCCACACCACCCCACTGCTGCGTTCCCATCACTGGCTTCCAGTAGCTGCACGTGTAAGATTCAAAACACAGATGCTTGCCTACAAGGCCACAAATGGACCAGCACCATCTTACCTCAGAGACCTCATCACACCTCGCACTGCACCACGCTGCCTGAGATCCTCCAGCACTGCTCGACTGGTATCACCTTCTCTCAGGGTAAGAGGCAAGTATACTTAAAGTTTTTTCTCTGTTCAGGCACCGAGGTGGTGTAATAAACTTCCCCTAGATAATCCGAACAGCGGAGTCCTTGGGTGAAAATCTACCTCTTTCTGAAACACTTAAACTAACACTTTCCAAGTTTGCTTTGTTTAAAAAAAAAAAAACTCTTAAAAGAGTTGTAGGCTGATTTATATCAAGTTTGCAATCTAGCATACCAGTGTATTCTTATTCATTGATAGAGACTCACTTTTGTACGTCGCTCTGGACAAGGGCATCTGCTAAATGCTGCAAACGTAAATGTAAATGTATTTGAAGATCATCAACGCTGGATGCAACAACACTGACTCTTCTTTCTGTATAAAGCTCCACAAATCTCTCAAGACATCGAAGGGAAAAGTTACGTTTATTTTATTGCAGTTTGCACAGGTACATTACAGTACATGGACATTGGAATTCTTGTGCATTTCTCAGTCAGCTTTAAACACAAACGATTTACCCAATATTTACATGAAGTAAAATACTTTCATTATATAAATGATACCTATTATATAAATGGGAAACATTGCACATTATCGACTATACATAAGTAATATTGTGCATATTAGTTGACAGACGTAAGATGGCAATGCCCCTAGATTAACACACTTGTGACTGATAATAACAATGATTGTAACAATCACATTTGATTTTGATGAAAACACATGATTGTACTCAAGCAGTCACAAAGCAAAAACATTATACATGGAAAAATCAAGCTGAAGCTATTCAATACTAGCTTAATTCTATTTGTTCAATCCTTAATATTTCCTGACTAATGATTTGTTGACAAGATTAAAGCCTTATTTTTGGTCATTTTGGGCTTGGTCCTTGTTATAGAAATAAAATTGTACATTTACAAAAAGAAGTAAAGTAAAGATTTGTGTGAAACCATTTGGAGCATCGCTTTTTTTTTTTTTTTTACATTAAGCTGCTAATCCAACGGCAAGTACAGCACAGTGCAGTAGTTCATCCTGGATGTGATAAAAGCATTCATCAGGCTTTCAGCTTCTACTCCCCAGAAGCAATAATCATAGCAATATCAAAAATAGACTGCATGATTTTTGGGGGAGTTTGAAGTGATAAATGACTAAAAACAATTTTCTAAATGGAACTTTACATGGCAGAGAAGACATTTCAATATTGTCAATAATGAAATAAACATTTTTAGCTTGTGAATTGTGACATGCTTATGCCCCAGGAAGCAATGCTTCCTTATGGCTTATTGGTTCCATTGTGAGCTTAGGTTGCTATCTGTGCATGTATTTTTCATGTCTGTATGGGCTTCCTCTGAGTCCTCTGGTTTCCACCAATCTCCCAAAAACACGGCAGTAGGTGGATATGATCAATAAATGTAAATGTGTGTAAAATACTAGATGGAACCTCTATATTTTAAGACTGTAGGGCATAATTAAGATAAAGATATTAAATACATAATAATTAAGTACAGGTACTAGGAACACTGTCGTCATGGAAACATGCTTCTTGTATATTGTGTTTTAGAAGGCAGCTGAAACATAATTTTTTATTTTTTAAATAAAAAAACACATTTTTATTATTTCTGTGTGCTTCTGTGTGAAACTATTTATTTCTAAATGAGAGGATATAACTTTAGATAGATTTCTGATTAAGAAATGGAGTGCTGATAGAGACACAGAATCAGCACTAGTAGTCTTATTGTATGTTTTGTCATAAGACAAAAAATACAACAAAGAAGACCCAGAAATTGGAGCAGCTAGAATAGAAGAGGGGATGCTGCACAGTGGTAAACAAGACCTTGACCCAATTTTCAAGGCATGTCATGGCCATCAAATTCCAAATTGGCTAATTTTCTTTAAAATGTTATATTTCCAACATTTAAACACTTGATATGTTTTCTATGTTCTGCTGTGAATAAAATGTGGTTAATGAGATTTGCAAATCACTGCATTTTTATTATTATTTACAATATACACAGTGCCTCAACTGTGTCTGAATTAAGGTTAGGCGTGGTGACTGGGCAGGCTATTCCATGTTACATAACACTCCGACCAACTGTTTGCTCTGTAAATAAGGCTTACAGAGCTTTGGGTCATCATCTTGTTAAATAAAGTTGGTTAATTCAGATGGAATTGCATGGCATTGAAGTATGGAATGTTAGCTATGTTGCTTCAGTATTTCTTTCACCTGAAATAAGTTTCCAACCTTCCCTGCTCCAAAACAACCCCAAACCATTAAGTTTCACCACCGTGTGTGACTGTTGGTGTGAGGCAGTCTGGTATCATCCATTTTCCTTTTCTCCTTCTTACACAAGTTCTTTTCTTAAAGCCAAAAAATGTCAAAATGTAACTCATCTGGCCACAGAACTTTCTTCCAGTCATTCAGTATCCAGTTCTTGAGGTTTTGCCTTTATCTAGTTTGTTGCATATAAAAAAAAAGAGGAACATACACGTGTCTCGAAAACATTTGGCAAGATCTGTACTTGTGTACCAAAAATGTGCAGACATTTTATATGGTCTGAATTTAATATCTCCTTTAGCTTTAAGAGCAAATTCCTTTTGCACTGATCAAATATCTTCTAGTCGGATGGCTCCATGAAACAGATTAGTGTTAATGTTAACATATGTTAATGTAACACAATACAAAATAAAATGAATGAAATAATATTAGAATTAATATTAATTTAGGACAATTTGGAACCTCTGAAGGCAAATTTGTAAGCAGTGATTTCTAATTTAGGGCAATTATTCGTCATGGTTCAGTGCAAATGAATGATCTTTGACACACACCCTGCGGCTCAATATTTAATCTGAAAGACAGGACTATTAACACTTCTGTGTGTGTCAGGTTTTTCTACTTTGATTATACTTACTCAGGTGTGTGTGAAGTGAGTTAAAATAATGCCATTATAAATTGCTTTATGACAATCATTTTAAAATAGAATGTCTTCAATTCCCAAGCTCCTTTGTAAATGATTGTGTGCAATGACTCGACTGGTGTCTTGTTCAGACCATATGACTGCTTTCCCTCCAGCGTAAAAATTCAGTCTGACAATGTAACAGGACAAAGCTTGACAAAAATTAATGTATAAAAGAATTAGGTTTGTCTTGCATTACAAGGCAGCTCATGATCATTTTGTGTAAATACTGCAGTTAGTAAACGCCTAATTAATATCAACGTCAATAATTTTTGATTTATTCAGATGAATGCCAGTGCTGTGATCACTGTAAAGCTTTAATGTGAAGATATGATCATTTGAATATGCTGCATTTTAGGTAGTAACACAGCATGAGGTTTTTTGGTTTTGATTAATAGGCTAATTGTAATTATTATTAATTTTTTTGTATATGCTTTAGTAAGGAAACCAGAGGACATGAAGAAAACCCATACAAATCCTTGGAACAGCTTGAACTAGGGATCATGGAGCTGTGAGGCAGCAGTGTGATCTATTCTACCACCATGCCAACTCAAGTGAAAATCCTGCTGTGAAAAGCCCTGACCATATATGAGGATTTCCATAACAGTGGTTGCTGTTATAAAAGGGTTAGAGTTAACTCCCTCAAGGGCTCTTTGTGTTAAGGGTTCTTCATGTCCAAAGATATTCTGCTGAGAAACCCTTTATTATAGATGAGGAGTTTCCTCAGAGAGACAAGAAGCTCTGAATGTAATCATTTTTTTCACTTGTATGATTAGACATGAATTATTATCACATGCACAGGCAGTCTTTTTAGCTCAGTGAATCTCAGACAGTTTCATATCCAGGTATGCATATTGTATATATCCAATAGGGAAAGAAAAAAAAGGCTTTGTCAGGCCTTCTTCCTAGAAAACCATGAGTTGCATCAGTTTGATGGATTGCCCTATTAGTGTATCAGAAGCCTTGCTACAAAAGAGCACTATTAACATAATATTGAGTAGTGAAGCTTGCAGAATAATAAGATATGCCTGCGGACTGGGCACAATCCCAACGTTAAGCCATCCACAGGATGACTGTTCAGAGTATCAACTCTATGCTGCATCTGAAAATAGTGTCTGAAAACATCATATGTGGGCACTGTAGAAGGAATCCATTGAAAAAAAAGCTTTATTCTGAAGCCATGCTTAATATGTCTATAATGGAGAGGGATTCTCAATGCTTTGGTGTTTTTTAATAGGCATGTAGTACGTCTGAATAGCTCTTTTTCACATGAAGATGTAGGACATGTCACATCAGAGGCGATTAGTAGGAATAGAAATTGACACCTAAAAGATGAAAGCTTTACATTTAGTGTAGGAGGGGAATGCCGTTATTCTGGTGGAACAATCTACCACATCCCACTCAGTTGATTGACAGTTAAACGCTATTGCTTTTAACTGTGAAGGAATGCTTATTTATAGAAAACCATAAATGTCCTGGAACAAAATTGGTAAATAAAACCAATGCAATGTGATTGCAGCAAGTATGTCTAAAAAGCATGCTGTCTTAACCATTCAAATTCCATATCCCTCCCTTCCAAACGCCACTTTCTGGCCAGAACTGCGGGTGTCTGAGCTCTTTCACAGAGTATTCATTCTTTGTTTATCTTTTTAATAGTAGATGTAATCCATCACATAGGTGTAGCGTGATTGAATTTACCACTGATCAGATTTATCTCATATGTGTCATGAGTGTAATTTGAGTTTCCTTTTCTAAAATCAACATTTGTTTCGTAGTGCATTTAAGAGGACGGTAGTGATATGTTCAGCTTTATAGACAAAATGTCAGTGTGAATGACCGATATGTATGTGAGGGTGTGCATCCATAAAGTGCTATCAAGACAAGTGACAAGAGTTAATGACAAAACATATATTATGGCATACATGCTGCTTAGAGTGAGCATTTACAAAAGCATAGGCAAAACCTAAACTAAGCAAAGAAAATTATAATAATAAGAGAAATAACAATGAAAATAATATCTTTTATCCATTTATTACCTCATTACCTCACTTCCTATTTGGATTCTTAATTGTCAGTGTCGTGCCTTTTACAAACCATTTGAAGTACTTAAAACTATTTTGTGAGACACACTTTGTGGATGATCTCTGTAGATTATGTTTTGACAAAATCCAAGATGGTGGAAAATGTAAACAAACCATAATAGGGTGTGTTGAATTCGGCCAATTTGAGGCTTTTGGACACATGGTTGGAAACACCAAATCAGAATCAGAATCAGAATCAGAATCAGGTTTATTGGCCAAGTGTGTTGACACACACAAGGAATTTGGTTCCAGCTGTTTGTTACTCTCAAAAGTACTGACATAAATAAAAACCTATACATGACAAAACAGACACAACAAGACAAAAACAGACTATACAAGACAATACAGACAATACAGACAAAATGAGACAGTATAGACAGTGTGGGTAATAAATAGGGATACAGATCAGTAATGTACATAAAGTGTGGGAGTGCATGGTAGTGCAAATGACAGTATTGTGTGTCAGGTATGATGAGAGAGGTTACTATAAAACTTTGTACAGTATATAGAAGCAATAGTGTGTGCAACATATACAGATAATGTGATGAGTGACAGTTCTGTGACAGTTCTGTGCAGTACTCATAGATGTGAGCAGGGAATATAATTATGGTCAGTTGTTAGTGAAGGTGATTGCTTGGGGAAATAAACTGTTCCTGTATCTGGCAGTCTTAGTGAACAAAGTTCTGTAGCGCCTGCCAGAAGGGAGGAGCTGGAAGATGTTGTGTCCAGGGTGTGAAGGGTCATTAATGATTTTTCCTGCCCGGTTTCTGGTTCTTGTATGGTACAAGTCCTGGAGAGTGGGCAGGGGGCACCAATGATTTTTCAGCTGTTTTAACAGTTTTCTGCAGTCTGTTTCTGTCCTGTTTTGTTGCTGCTCCAAACCAGATGGTGATTGATGAGCACAGGACAGATTCAATGACTGCAGTGTAGAACTGTATCAACAGCTCCTGTGGCAGACTGTACTTCCTTAATTGCCTTAGAAAGTACATCCTCTGCTGGGCCTTTTTCAGAATTGAGTTTATGTTTGATTCCCATTTCAGGTCTTGGGAAATGGTAGTGCCCAGAAACTTGAAGTTCTCCACAGGTGACACAGGAATGTTGGATATTGTGAGGGGGAGTAGTGTTGAAGTATGTTTCCTAAAGTCCACTATCATCTCCACAGTTTTGAGTGTATTTAGCTCAAGGTTGTTCTGACTGCACCATAGCACCAGCTGCTTCACCTCCTGCTTATATGCAGACTCGTCACCATCTTGGATTAGTCCAATGACCGTGGTGTCATCTGCAAATTTCAGGAGTTTGACAGTTGAGTCACTTGATATGCAGTCATTCGTATAAAGGGAGAATAGCAGTGGGGAAAGGACACACCCCTGAGGAGCACCAGTGCTGACTGTCTGAATACCGGAGGTAACACCTCCCAGTCTCACCTGGGAGTCTCCCAGTGGCAGGCCGTGCATTTGGTACCTGGGCCTTCAGTGGGGACTTCCCCGACTTAATCCACTTCTTAATACCACCACTATCACGTCGCAATTTTAGAAACCATCAATACTATACAAAAACGCATTATAACAACGCATGGCATTACAGAGAGAAGAATTTCACATATGGAGGGTGAATACCATTTTACTAAGGCAAGCTCCAAACCTCTACACTACAACCACAACTGTCTAATAACATGACAAAAACCTGTCTAAACCCATCTAAATACAATACAACCTACTTACCAGAGATGCATACTCATAATTTGCACCGCTCCTCAGAGGCTTTTAGCCAGCTCGTAGGCACTGGTCTGGAAGTGTAAAACAAACCCTTTCCCGGGCTAAGACACGCTAGCTAGCTTTGGGATTGGCCGATCGTCTCACAATGTCTAGCTTTTCTTGAAAATTAATTTTTAAGAATGTCTGAGACCAAATAAATTTCTCTTCCTCTGTCAACCATTGTGGGTGTAAAAAAGTCTAACTTAGATGTATTAATGTGTGCAGAGCTACAGACATGTTTTGCCAGTCGAACTTGGCTGTAACGGTTTCCCTCTGACCAACCAAACAGAGGACGGAAAAATGCTGACACTATTCTGGGCACTAAGTCAAGAGTCAAGTCAGGAAGCTTTTATTGTCATTTCAAACATACTGTATATAGCTGACGCAGTACACAGTGAAATGAAACAATGTTCCTCCTGAACCCTGGTGCTGCATACAACAGCAGTCACAGAAAACAGAAAACACAGGGCCAAGGACTAGTAAGTGTCCTCGACAAATAAAGTGCATTGTGTGCAACCTGGTGCAAACAGTGCGAAGACAACACAAGACAGTGCAAAGACAACACAAGACAGTGCAAGACAACACAGGACAGTGCAAGACAACACAAGACAGTGCAAGACAACACAGGACAGTGCAAGACAACACAAGACAGTGCAAGACAACACAAGACATTGCAAGACAACACAGGACAGTGCAAGACAACACAAGACATTGCAAGACAACACAGGACAGTGCAAGACAACACAAGACAGTGCAAGACAACACAGGACAGTAAGACAACACAAGACAGTGCAAGACAACACAGGACAGTCCAAGACAACACAAGACAGTGCAAGACAACACAAGACAGTGCAAGACAACACAGGACAGTGCAAGACAACACAAGACAGTGCAAGACAACACAAGACATTGCAAGACAACACAGGACAGTGCAAGACAACACAAGACAGTGCAAGACAACACAGGACAGTCCAAGACAACACAAGACAGTGCAAGACAACACAGGACAGTGCAAGACAACACAAGACAGTGCAAGACAACACAGGACAGTGCAAGACAACACAAGACAGTCCAAGACAACACAAGACAGTGCAAGACAACACAGGACAGTGCAAGACAACACAAGACAGTGCAAGAAAACACAGGACAGTGCAAGACAACACAGGACAGTGTAAGACAAATACACAAAACACAAAATATATTATATATTATACTACATATAATATATTACACACTGTGGTGTGTAAAAGAGTAAAGTGAACAGTAGCAAAAAATGTTGTGCAAAAGCAGCAATCCAGAAAAGATGTGCAAAAACGGCATGTAAACAGTTTATGGTAATGAACTGGACACTTCTTTAAGAAAAGGTTATCTACTGTATTTATTTTTTTTTTTTTTACTTATTTTGGAAAGAGCATAAATACAAACTTATGTTTCATTTTCATTATAGTATGAACTTCACTGTAGACAATAGAAATGATATTAATTATATTCAGTAGCTGAAAAGAAAGATCTAGATTTGGGTTAGGTAGTAGAAGCAGTTGGGCCATTCAGTATTTCTTTATTTGGTCACGCCCACTGTTGAAACAGCCCGGAAGAAGGAAGACGTCTCTCGTGCACCTGCGTCTGTATAAACATATCCGGTGGAACTTTTCACCTGTGGTAAGCTTTCACTTATTTTGAATTAATTTTATTTAATGAATATGAAGCGATATTTTGCTCTGCGTTTTGCATATAAACATGGAGTGAGTGTTGAGTAAATCACTGTATGAGAGTGGAAAGTGACGTGACAGTTTGTCTCTTGTGTTGCTGCGTTACAGGCGGAAGAAGTGCTTTGGTTTCATTTTATTTATTATAGTTCCAATACTTCATTGAAATAATGCGAACATCATCATTTATTTCATTCATATCTTCTTTTTTGCAGAAGTTTTCAAACCTTTTTGTGTGAATTATAAGATTTTTTTTTTCCATCGCATCTGTTGCTGTAAGAGATTACCTTAAAATATGCAAAAACATGTTCAGGAACAACGAAAAAAAATGTATTAAATTGAAAAAGTCTTTAAGTTGAGTTTAAAGTGGGTTTCAAAGTGTGTGTGCGTCTGTCTGTCTGTCTGTTTGTCTATGTTTGTATGTCTGTCTCTGTGTCTATCTGTCTGATTGTGTGTCTTTCTTTGTATCTATCTATCTGTCTCTTCACTCTTTTTCTTTGCCCATATCTGTCTGTCTCTGTGTCTGTCTACCTGACTGTTTTTTTTACCACTGTTTTTATTTGTTATGTCTGTCTGTCTTTGCATCTATTTGTCTGTCTTTACCACTCTCTCTTTGCCCTGTCTGTCTGTCTGTCTGTCTGTCTGCTTCTATTACTCTTTGTCTTTACCTCTGTCTCTGTCTGTCTCTACTTTTTACTTGTTGCCTCTGTCTGTCTGTCTGTCTGTCTGTCTGTCTGTGTATCTGTATCTATCTCTCTGTGCCTAACACTCTTTCTCTTTGCCTGTGTTTGTCTGTTTCAAAATCTGTTTGTTGCAGTATCTATCTGTCTGGCTCTACCACTCTTTCTCTTCTGTCTATGTATGTCTCTCTTTACCACTCTTCCTCATTGCACCTGTCTTTATTAGTATCTATCTGTCTGTCTCTACTACTCTATCTGCCTGTCTCTACTACTCTATCTGCCTGTGTCTGTCTTTATCTCTTTTTATTTGCCACTGTCTATATGCCTCTGTATGTGTATTTGTGTGAGTAAACAAGTTTGTTTTTCAGACTATCGAACTCTCCCTGCTTAAATAAGCAGCATAATGTCAGAAAGAGACGAGGAGTCGTTTAAATCTGTGCAGCTCGACCAGCAAGTGGCAGATTCGTCGAATGCAGCCCCCGAGGTGCATCAGTCCAACAACAGTGCTTTATCTGTGACTGTCACTGAGAACACTGAGACTAAGACCTCCCTACCTGCAGCCAACACCATCAAAACCACCCCCACCACTACAACCGATGCAGAACAGGGAGGAAGATGGGCCTCAGCAGTGAACCAATTCAAGCTCAAGAGATTCTTCGTCCTTCGGGTAAAATTCAGGACTTATTTTTTTTTACTGTGCAGTTTTTATAGATGATCGGTAAAGTGATGTGATTTAAGTAAATCCAAATCACAACATGTAATCGTTGTTAAAATTTTAAAGCTGTCACACCGAATATGCTGCTGGAAAACCTTTTCAAGAATAAAATAAAAGTCTAATTATGTTAGTTCTACCACTGAGTGTTAAACCTGACACATTTACTGTACACACTAAAAACAGAAGTAGCAGCAAAACATCTTTGGCCTCATAGTTTTGTTCTATTTATATACATTTTCTAACTAGGTCTGCTTGATAGCGCTTAAGCTTTGGATTTAGGTTTGTGCATGTTTTTTTGTTGGTCCCAGTAGAATGGAGGTTATATAATGTGTTTTACTCTCAATGCTCATTGTTATTCTTTCAGTGAACAAATTTGCTGACGCCTAACAGTGGCGTAATACTCAATCCACCCATAGTAAATAATGTTAATCACATGTGTAAGGCAATAGGGCTCACCCTCCTTCCTTTATTGCCCACACACACACACACACACGACACACACACGACACACACAGACAGACACACATACTATTACCTACGTCTAGCTAGCGACCTCGGAACATTTGGTAATCAAATGCTGTTTGCCTAGCAACTAATCCAGACATTGTTCACGGCCATGTTGCAGTAGCAAAAGTGTCTGAAGTAACAAAATTTCATATTTAACAATGCCCAGGTTTAACACATCTTAAGATTCATTGTATGTTTGTTTTAGGCCTATAAAAATACTATGTAATTGAGGTAATTTGTACAAAGCGTACAAATGCAATTTGTTATTAATATTGTTTATTCATTTTCTGGTGTTATAACAACCTTCTTTGTTGCTTCTGGGAATTCTTGTGTAATGTGAAGCGTCTCATAAAAAAATCTTTTTTTTTTTTAAATATTAAAAGCGTTAACAGTGATACTGTAGCTTGCTGAATTGACAGTCTCACCTCATTGACTGATGCTCTTTGTTTTTGGTTGTTGGTCTAGCCTGGGACTCTGGACAGTGCAATAGAAGACATCAAATCATTGGTAGACCAGAAGACAGATGGTGCTGTCGAGAGTGTTTGGCTACTGGTTGAGTATGTGCTTTGCTATCTATCTATCTATCTATCTATCTATCTATCTATCTATCTATCTATCTATCTATCCATCTATCCATCTATCCATCTATCCATCCATCCATCCATCCATCCATCCATCGATCCATCTTATTTAAAATAAATACAATTCTCTCATACTGACTACAGGATGTTCAACGTGGCACCTCATGGCAAAGAACACTGAGGATTTGAGAATTAGGATTGTTGCTCACCACAAAGATGGTCTAGGCTATAAGAAGACCTGAACCTGAGTTACAGAACAGTGGCCAGGGTCATACAGAGGTTTTTCATGACGGGTTTCACTCTGACCAGGCGTCGCAAGGGTCTATCAAAGAAGTTGAGTCCTCGTGCTGTGTGTCAGATGCAGAAGCTGCCTGTTGGAGCTGAAAGTCCCTCAGAACCCCGTCACTGAGATCACAAAGATATGGAATAAGCGAAAGGTCCACTTGTCAGTGTAAATTGTTTTTGTGATTATTCATGATATATATATATATATATATATGCAGAAGCTGCCTGTTGGAGCTGAAAGTCCTCAGAACCCCGTCACTGAGATCACAAAGATATGGAATAAGCGAAAGGTCCACTTGTCAGTGTAAATTGTTTTGTGATTATTCATGATATATATATATATATATGCAGAAGCTGCCTGTTGGAGCTGAAAGTCCCTCAGAACCCCGTCACTGAGATCACAAAGATATGGAATAAGCGAAAGGTCCACTTGTCAGTGTAAATTGTTTTGTGATTATTCATGATATATATATATATATATATATATATATATATATATATATATATATATATATATATATATATATATATATTTTGTTCACAAATCTGTCTAAATCTGTGTTAGTGAGCACTTCTCCTATGCCGAGGGAATCCAACCTCCTCACAGGTGTGGCACATCAAGATGCTGATTAGACAGCATGAGTATTGCACAGGTGTGCTTTAGGCTGGTTATAATAAAAGGCCACTCTAAAATGTGCAGTTTAACTGTATTGGGGGTCCGGAAACCAGTCAGTATATGTTGTGACCACTATTTGCCTCAAGCAGTGCAACACATCTCCTTCGCATAGAGTTGATCAGGTTGTTGATTGTGGCCTGTGGGATGTTAGTCTACTCCTCTTTGCTGTGCAGGGTTGCTGGATATTGGCAGCAAACTGGAACACGCTATTTAAGGAACGTTTGTAAAAAACAATTTAGAAAATTGGCTTTTTTCTTTTTAATACTTTAAAAATAGCCTCATAACTTTATTAACTAGTTTTTAATGACCCACATTACATTAATCTATGCAAGAAAAAAGAAATAACTGCACCTAGTGTTTTTTGTTTGGTTTACCTCGGTTCTTTAAGTATTTAGTGAGAGAAATCTAGCCTGTTCTGGGCTTAAACAAGTGCACTGAAGTCAGGTTGAATATCTGAGGTGAATATGCAAAGGACAGCACACAAATAATCATCACTGAGAGAGGATCTGTAATAAAGAAAAACAATAGTGGCCTTTAAAACTAAAGCAATGTAATTCTGTGCACTTATCACAAATTAATAGGCGTCGCTGTAAAATGCCCAGATCTGCCCTAAGTGAACATGTCAAAACTGTGTCCAAAGTGTGAATATTTTGTTGGGAGCACCATTGTTATCCAGCACTGCCTTAATTCCTCTGGACATGGAATTCACCAGAGCTGCACAGAGCAGGTGCTTCTCCACCTTCTGCTTGAGGATGCCCCACAGGTGCTCAGTAGGGTTCAGGTCTGGAGACATACTTGGCCACTCCATCACCTTCAACTCCAGCTTTTTCAGCAAGGCAGTTGTCATCTTGGCTGTGTGTTTTGGGGTCAATTATCATTTTGGAAAACTAATAAGCCGAAAGAAAGTAGTAATGTCATAGTACATGAAACCACCATCATGCTTGACTGTAGGCAAGACACAATTTTCTTGGTACTCCTTATCAGGGCGTCGCCACACATGCTGAACACCATCTGAGCCAAACATGTTTATTTTAGTCTCATCAGACCACAGGACATGGTTCCAGTAATTTATGGTCTTGGACAGGTTGTCTTTAGCAAACTGTTTGCAGGCTTTCTTGTGAGCCAGCTTCAGAATAGGTTTCCTTCTGGGATGACGGCCATGCAAACCGACTTGTTGCAGTGTGCAGCAATCGGTCTGAGCACTGACAAGCGAACCTTCCAATTCTGCAACCTCTAAAGCAATGCTGCTCATGCGTCTGTTTTTTGAAGCAGCTTCTGCACCTCACGCACAGCATGAGGGCTCAAATTCTTTGATGGACTCTTACAAGGCCTGTTCCAAGTGGAACCCGTCTTGGAAAACCTCTGTATGACCCTGACCACTGTACTGTAATTCAGTTTCAGGGTGTTTCAGGGTCTTCTTATAGCCGAGACCATCTTTGTGGTGAGCAACATTTCTAATTCTCAAATTCTTAGTGTTCTTTGCCATGAGGTACCCTGTTGAACATCCAGTGGTCTGTATGAGAGAATTTTACCCAAAGCACTAAATTTGAACTGCTCTAATACAAGATACACAAATTTGTATGATCCTGTCAAGCAGACAAAAACATGAACATGATGAAAAGGACACACACACACACACACACACACACACACACACACACACATTTGTTGATCATATAATTACATAATTCTATATTTGTTCCGTCATCATTTTAATATCTTAAGTATTAATATACAATTTTGAAAACAATAATAAAAATAAAAAAATTAATGAAAAAAAGGTCTAAAGTTTTGACCGGTACTGTGTGTGTGTGTGTGTGTGTGTGTGTGTGTGTGTGTGTGTGTGTGTGTGTGTGTGTGTATATATATATATATATATATATATATATATATATATATATATATATATATATATATGTATATGTATGTAAATGTATGTGTGTAAAATGTGTGTGTGTGTGTGTGCCACCACACTCTAATATAATCACTACACAGGTTTAATCATTTAACCGATTAAAATATCAGTAATTTAATCTTTAGTATGTTTTTGCATACTAAAGTTTTTGCAGTATGCCATTGTGCCAATTAAGAGTTTTGCAGTCTTCTTTTTTCCTGTTTGATTGTTCGGTTGCACTGAAGTTCCTATTTGAGAAACTGTGGTATGTGTTTTGAAAAAAGCTTCCTGTTTTTTACAATATTTAACTGAAAACACTTTTGTGAGGTTAGGTCAGTAACGCCCCTACTGGAAAATATATCTAAGTCTGTCACAGACTATATCAAGTACAGGAAGTATAAAACCTTTTACCTATAACCCACCCAGTTTACCTTGCAGGCTGTGTTGTTTTTGCAACTGCAGGTAGAACACTTGTGTTATGTTCTGTGTGACTGAGGAAGTATGTGTATGTAAATGGTAAGCAAACCATTATGAAGCCTTTAACCCATTAACCTTTCTCTGAGCCCACACATGGACTAATGTGTCATGTAATGTGGTAACACTGCAGAACTAACTGAATCGCAAGCAATGTTAAGGAGTCCATCTTACACAAGATCCCGTACGGCAGGGTTGCGCCTGACAGCCCATTATTTTGTCATGCCTTCCTGTATATAAGGCAGATATGCAGGAAATGAATTAAGTAAAATAAACAGAGAGTAAAGCAGGGCTGCTAAGGGAAGTTTTGCTAAATGTGCAGGCGGTTGTCAGATTCTATCAGTGGACACAAGCTTTTAGGAAATTATTTTAGGAGCTTACTGCATGGGAATGAATAATATATTGCATTTTTCCTCACATACAAACACAACCAATCATTTTCTTGTGACCGATACAACTTTCTTACAAGTGCAATGTACTTCTAACTCCACCTTATACTTCAGGTAAGTTGAGGTGCTTCTGTAGGTGTCAATGAGCTGTTCTGAAATTGTTCCACAGTCTTTCACAGATTGGTGACGCTCTGCCCATCTTTACTTTGTATCTTCTAAGATACACTCTTTATACAATCTCACTGACCTGTTGTCAGTTAACCTAATTAGTGGTAAAATGTTTCTCCAACTGTTTCATTTTAATAACACATACTTTTTCCAGACTTTTGTTGCCCCGTCCCAAATTTTCTAAGATGTGTTGCTTCAAATTCAAAAGTAACTTATTTGTTTCTTATGGTAGAGCTCTATGGTCTAATGGTACATTTCCTCAGTTTAAACACTTGATGTGCTTCCTCTGTTTTATTGTGAATTAAATATGGGTTTATAAGATTTTCATGCCATTGCATTCTGTTTTGATTTACATTTAACAGTTTCGCAACTTTTTAGAAATTGCGTTTGTATTTCTAAATTATAATGACATTTCATTAAAATACACACCATGAGTCAAACTACAAATCACACTTGAATTCCTTTGCATAAATGTATTTCTTTGCTTTCCTGTATTTACTTAGGAAACAGCTTGTAAATGTGCGGCATCCTGAAACTGGGTGCTTGTAGCTTTTAATTTTGATAAAATTTTTCTTCATTTGTTAAACAAACAAACAAATCTAATCCAAACAAAGATTTGAGACATTGAGGTTTATGAAACTACCACCAGTGGATTTGTGTTTGTCCTCGTTTTTAAACATAGGAAATTCTTCAGGAAATTGAATGTGGTTCAAGTGGTTAAAGTTCAGCATCCTTTGTGTGAAGTTTTTAGAATCTTTGAAGCCAATTCATATGTTCGTGTGACTTGGATGTTTTCTTCCTCTCATTGTGTTTTAAAGAAAGGGATGTCATTTAGAGACAACACTGCCTCCAATAAATGGCTGAAATTGTTTTTCACTTTCAAAACAGTCTTTGAAACGCCTCTTTACTTTTCTCTTCTCTGGCCCACATAAGTACCTGCAGCGGCGACAGAATGAGGCAAGAACACACCAATAGTTTGCAAGTTTTGTTTGTTCTTTCTAGCTTAGTTTTTGTTCCACAACAGGGTCATTCACGTTCAGGGCTTATGTATCAGTGATTCATCTTCTGAACACATTCACTTTTGCGCTCAGTATAACATCTGGGAACTAAAAATGCAAACCATGCATATTTGATGAGGTTTTCCTTAAGGCACTTCATGAAATATTGAAGCTTTTTGAGTATGTACATAAATGAGAGGTTTTGTGTATTTGTCTCACCTCAAAATAACTTACTGGCAAAATACACCACCCTGACTGCTGAATTACATTTTTATGTAAACCTCTTGAGTAGTCGTGTTACAATTCCCAGGGAAAAGCGATGCCAGTATATACTGTGTATTCCTAATTTCTAATTCACATTGTTGTTATTGATCAGTTTTTTAATGATGCTATTGTTTTTTAACTGTTTTTTTCTTCTTTTTTTTTGTCTGGCTTCATGTGCAGTGGCTCAATCAGCTTTGTCTCAAAGTTACTTTGCTTGCACTGAATTTATTCAGGTGTTCCCTGAAGATCTGCTCAGCAAACAGATGCTCAGTAATCCCTTAAAGCTAAATAGATTGAAACACTGCTCATCTGTCAGAGCTTTCATTCTCCCAGTGCTGTCACTGACACCTTCGTTCCTAATTCTTCATTCTTTCATTTCATTTCCAGCAGTGCTTTTTTTTTTTCTCCCCATCTTTGTATTTTGATGAAGAATTTTCGATGTGCTGGTGAATGTAGACCAGTCAAGTACATCGCAATACATTACTAAAGAGAGTACTCAACTTTTTTTTTTTTAATCTTAGCTATGTATTAAATATGTGTCTTTGTTCCCCAGGATTGATCACTGGAACAATGAAAAAGAGCGGGTGGTGTTGATCACGGAGAAGTCCCTCCTCATCTGCAAGTACGATTTCATCATGCTGAACTGTGAGCAGATCCAGAGAATTCCTCTTAATCTGGTGGATCGGATCACCCAGGGTGCCTTTACTTTCCCTCCTCGCTCCCTGCTGTCGTGAGTATCTCCCAGAGATTGCACTGTAGCATCTCCTTATTTTTACCATTAGGTTACTATAAAGATCCCATTATGGTTTAATTCTCATCACATAGCAACAAACCACCAGAACACACACTTATGTTATTTTCACATTTTCAAAGTCCACATTCATACCATTTTTCTCTCGAATAATAACAAGCTGTGCTTATATTTAGCCAGCTCCCTCTTTCACAAAGCATGCGGTTCTGTAGAATATCTGATTCTGTAATATAATCTATGCTTTTCTGTAGGTGAATGGAGAAAGGAAATGATCAAGAAAGTAATCCGTCTTGTTTGTATTTTATATTCCTGCTATTTGTTTTTCACATGCACCACATTATGACATGTGCTGAGGTGTCAGTGGAGCAGCCATACATAAATTAGGCCCACTGGACACCAGATCTAAGGGGAATTTCACTCTGGGTGTTTTCTTTTTTGTGGCGGGGGGATAAATATCGATGGAGCTCCATCAGCAACCAACAAAACCAACAACAAAACTAATTCGCATGCATGGAATAGCCTTCAAATATACTTCAAACAGATAGTGTGCTACTAAAAAAAATGTATTTCAGACTTGTCTTGGTGTGAGCTTGTCTCTGATTGGAGCAATTCCACAATCTAATCTGTTTATCTGACAGTTTTATTTAAACTCTGCCAGCGTTCAACTCCCTGTTCTTGAGATATGGCATGAATCTCAGGTGGATGGACAGACTGGCGCACCGATAACCTAGAAAACAGAATTCCTCTGCCAGCTTTTGGAAGATTGTTGGTTAAGGATTTGAGTTACTGATAAGAAGGTCAGGGGTTCAAACCCCACCATTGCCAAGCTGGCCCTTAACCCTCTGACCCCTCTGTGAGCTTCCTCAAATCAATGGGGTATGCAAAGAAAGAATTTTACTGTCCTGTAATGCACATGTGACAAGTATAAAGCATTTTTTTTTTTTTTTTTTAACAGCAAATAATACAATGTTGGTGACAAAAGTGAATCCTTAGTGTTATTTAGCTGTTTCTAAATAGCCCATTTACTATAGACTGACCAGGCATATCTTTGACATTATAACATTATGAATGGTGAAGTGAATAACACCGATTATCTCTTCATCATTGCACCTAATAGTGAGTGGGATATATTAGGCAGCAAGTAAACATTTTGTCCTCAAAGTTGATGTGTTAAAAACAGGAAAAATGGGCAAGCGTAAGAATTTGAGCAAGGGCCAAATTGTGATGGCTAGACGACTGGGTTCGAGCATCTCCAAACCTGCATCTTTTGTGGGGTTTCCTGATCTGCAGTGGTCAGTATCTATCAAAAGGAAGGATCAGTGGTATACCGGCGACAGAATGGGCAGCCAAGGCTCATTGATGCATGTGTAGGGTGATGGTTGGCTTATGTGGTCTGATCCAACAGATGAGCTCCTGTAACTCAAATTGCTGCAGACGTTAATGCTGTAAATGCTCGACAGGTTAAGCAAAAAGGGGACCAACACGATATTAGGTCATAATGTAATGCCTGTTCGGTGGCCATACATTTATGGTCGGTGGGTGTATATAACTGCATCTTGTCCTGGTAATACTGAATTAAAATTTCAACATCAAATATACAGTAGAAATGTGTGTGAGCAAATGTGATAATAGAGGAATACACATGTATGGTATGCCCACAGGGATCCAGGATTGCTGTAATTGGATGTTCTTGTTAGAGCAGTATAGGTTATGGTGTCACTGTTGTAAGAATCAGATTCAGTGCTTTTGTTTTCTGAGCATTTCCTTCTACATCAGAGGACTGCTGCGGCAGCTCATTTGTGCAGCGTATCAGCCAGCTGTCTCCTGAAATCTCGTGTTGGTTCAGAGCTTGCCGTATTTACACACCTAAGCTAGATAAGCACCATTACAATATTACATGCTGCATTGAGCACATCTGGTCTTGTTCTTGTACATAACAAACAACTCCATTTACACTAATTTCTGCGCTTTGATATCTGATCAACTTCTCTGCTTTCCCAGAAGATCCTAAAGTACATTAGGGTTGTATTAGGAACATTAGCATGAGGTGCAGAGGTGATTTCAGGAGAACACGGTTGCACAGATGTGGAAAAAAAAAGGCTTCCGGGATCCAGTGAAATGTCCTGCTCTACTCAACATTGCTGGATTATTCAGGAATACAGTGTTGATTACTGTAAGCCACATTACTGGCAGATATAAGCAGCTTCATTCAACAGTTCATGTCCCAGCAGTGAATATGGCTGTGGAAAGTATTGCTAATTTGTGCCATAGGCACTGAGTGAGTGTTGAAGAGTATGATGACCATCGCCGGTGTTTTGTTACACGGTGTGTTATCACGTACCTAACTGTAGATGGTGCACTGCACAGATGCTTCACTTTAAGATTTATTTAACCTTAACATCTCAGTCACTTCTGTTAGAAATTTCTTCCATTCTATTTCTTCCATTTTCCTCCAGTGTTAAAACTTCTACCGAACACTAATCCTATAGTATAGCAGTATTAAGAGTTCTAGTGTTTTGATATGAATATTGTTGCGTCCTCAGAGTTTCAGAGACCCTGCGCTCAGGTTATGTTTGCGTGGAGATTTGCATTCCGTCTATATTCATCTGGGGTTCCTCCTGGTTTTTTGGTTTTCTTCTACCTCTAAAAACATGCAAATACTCTATACACACCTGGTCATGAGTATGGTATGGGATTTTTGAGCGTTGCGTTCCACATTTAGTGCCAATTTGCTCTTATATTTCCCTCTACTCTTCTGGGAAGATGGTTCTCTTCTTCCAAAGATGTCCAATACAATTGTGTGTCAGCATTGTGGTAACAGTTTGGAGATCCACATATGGCAGGAAATGTCAGGTGTCCCAATACCTGGGTCCACATAGTGTAGGTGGATTGGCTACTTGATGTGTGTGTGTGTGTGTGTGTGTGTGTGTGTGTGTGTGTGTGTGTGTGTGTGTATCTGCAATGTCCTCTGTGACAGTCACCCATTCCGGCATTTGTCCCTGATCAGGATAATAGCAACATTTACTTTTTAAAAGTCTACTAGTTTGATATGAAATTCATGACCAGGTCATGATCTTAAATATTCTTTAATGGTTTCTAGTGTTGTATGTGACTTTCAGTAAAAAAATCAACGAGTTCCCATTCTAGCTACAGTGGTGTGAAAAAGTTTTTTGCTTCCTGATTTCTTATTTCTTTGCATGTTTGTCACACTTTAATGTTTCAGATCATCAAACTAATTTAAATATTAGTAAAAGATAACAGAAGTGAACACAACATGCAGTTTTTAAATGAAGGTTTTTATTATTGAGGGAAAACACAATCCAAAACTACATGGCCCTGTGTAAAAAAGTGTTCTTTTCCTAAACCTAATAACTGGTTGGGCCACCCTTAGCAGCAAAAACTGCAATCAAGCGTTTGCGATAACTTTCAATAAGTCTGTTACAGCGCTGTGGAGGAATTGTGGTCCACTCATCTATGCAGAATTGTTTTAATTCAGCCACAGTGGAGGGTTTTTGAGCATGAACCGCCTTTTTAAGGTCAAAGTCTTCCTTTTGGTTTTCTTCAGCCATTCAGGGGTGGACTTGCTGGTGTGTTTTGGATCATTGTCCTGCTGCAGAACCCAAGTTCCCTTCAGCTTGAGGTCATGAACAGATAGCCAGGATTTTTTGGTAAACAGTAGAATTCCAGGTCCTGAAGCAGCAAAACAGCCCCAGAGCATCACACTACCACCACCATATTTTACTGTTGATATGAGGTTCTTTTTCTGAAATGTGGTGTTATTTTTACGCCAGACGTAATGGGACACACACCTTCCAAAAAGTTCAACTTTTGTCTCATCATTCCACAGAGTATTTTCCCAAAAGTCTTGGGGATCATCAAGATGTTTTCTGGCAAAACTGAGACGAGCCTTTATGTTCTTTTTACTCAGCAGTGGTTTTCATCTTGGAACTCTGCCATGCAGACCTTTCTTGCCCAGTCTCTCTTTCTTATGGTGAAGTCATGAACACTGACCTTAACTGAGGCAAGTGAGGCCTGCAGTTGTTTGGATGTTGTTGTGGGGTCTTTTGTGACCTCTTGGATGAGTCGTCACTACGCTCTTGGGGTAATTTTGGTTGGCTGGCCACTCCTGGGAATAATTTGTGAATAATTTCTCTCCCTGTGGTTCACTGGAGTCCCAAAGCTTTAGAAATGGCTTTATAACCTTTTCCAGACTGATAGATCTCAATTACTTTCTTTCTTGTTTGTTTCTGAATTTCTTTGGATCTAGTCATGATGTCTAGCTTTTGAGGATCTTTTGGTCTACTTCAATTTGTCAGGCAGGTCCAATTTAAGAGATTTCTTGATTGTGAACAGGTGTGGCAGTAATCAGGCCTGGGTGTGGCTAAAGAAATTTAACTCAGGTGTGATAAACCACAGTTTTAACAAGGGGGCAAACACTTTTTCACACAGGCCCATGTAGTTTTGGATTTAGTTTTCCCTCAATAATTAAAACTTTAATTTAAAAACTGCATTTGAATTAGTTTGATGATCTGAAACATTGAAGTGTGACAAACATGCAAAAAATAAATAAATAAATCAGGAAGGGGCAAACACTTTCACAACACTGTATATGCAGCTGTAATTCTTGAATCTTGAATCTTCTGCAGTTTTATAAATTTGTACATGTATTATTTGTAGGGCTTTCGATCGATTAATTTTTATTGCGATTAATCGCATGATCGTCACGAGTTAACTCGTGATTAATCGCAACTTAATGACACATTTATTATCCGTTTTAAATATACCTTGAATTAATATTTTTTAGAGTTTTAATACTTTAATCAACATGGACCAATTATAGATGCTTCATGCAAATGAACGTGCATTATTAGTGAAACCAAACTCAACATAGAGCATGGAAACTAGACACAGTTTCAAACATCAGTGTTTCACAAAGAACTTGTTCATGTCTATTAGACTCATTAAAAAGAAGCAGGCTCCCATTACCTCTCTTTCTTTGCACTGAGCAATTTATTTGTACACAAAAACTGTTTACATTTATCATTATCAGATGACGGGGCAACTCGTAAAATAAATACTCTTTTCAAATGATGGCGTTTGAAATTATGTGAATCATCAGGACACCAAATAGAATTTTACTATGCTTCCACACGGACGGTTTTATTTGCCGGATGTGTGCATCACGTCGGATTTTGGTGCTTCATAAGAGAAAACAGTAAAACAAATGTTTATTGATAAAAAAAAAAATCATTGTTTTTTTTATTGTGAGAAATGTGTGTCTCGTTGAAGGTTTTAATTTCACCTTTTTTATATTTATTTATAACAGAAATGCGTGTCGCATAAATCGCCGCGTTAATCAAATTAGTGCCGTTAAAATTAATTTCCGTTAACGCGTTATTAGCGCGTTCATTGCGACAGCACCATTTATTTGTGTAACTGAGTCATACGGTGGGTAGAGCAAGTGTCTGAAGATTCAGGCATGCATTTATTAGCTAGAAGCAGAGCAGAGTAACTAATACCTCACTATTTTAGCTAATGCGCAAAATTTAAAAAGACAATTTTTGACCCCAAACATACGTGTATCTATATCTCAGTCAATATATACATGTGAGGAAAGGGGAAAATGGCTTCTTTCTTTAAGCAGCAACGGCAAAGCATAAGGAGAAGAATGTTGATTCTGCTCTTATTTCTTGGGGAGGCAGAAAGAGGCAGAAGTATGCAGAATACACAACCACGCTCCTGTGCATGTGATTAGTAGCAGAAATTAATGTAAGCCTTTCATGGGAATTTTTTTAAAGGAGGCTCAGGGGATGCCAACTCAAGTAAAGCTAATTCAATGAATAAAGCCTAATGCAGCGTAAAGTGCTTAGGAGAGGCAGGCGACACTGGAGGGCCTTTAATCTTCACACATTACATTCGATTATAAATAAAATCACCAATGAAACCCACCCTAAAGTGCTGCAAAGGAAGAAAAGCCAGCCATAAACCAGACACAGTCACTCTTTTATCCTCTTTCCCCTTTTCTCTCATCTTTAATCTCTCATATCTTTCCAATTTATTATTTCCTGTTGTTCTTCTCTTAGATTTAGTCTTCTTCTTTAGTCATTTGTTTAATGCAATGTGTGTTATACTGTACATAGTGAAACTCAGTTCGGTTTTACTTTGTGCCAGCTTCAGATAAAATCTGATTTGGGTATTTGTTTGTATTCTGTTATATATTCTGATATCAGCCATGTACATTCCCTGTGCACTTGTACACCTACTGATCCATGCATTTATATAATCATATCCTCAATCATAAAAGCATACAATCATAAAGAGCTTTAGTGCCAAGTATGTTGCATTAACAAGGAATTTGTTTTGGTGACAAGCTTCCATTTGCATATTTAAACAAATACAATTTTAAAAAGTGGTATTGCATGAAAAGATGCAAAAATGAATAAAAAGTGGTATTGCACATATTTTTATTCTTCTTGCACAATAGGGGGAGGATTTAGTTGTTCATTAGATGGATTGCCTGGGGAAGAAACTTTTCTTGCCCTGGTGTTCGGTGCTCTGGAATGACGTCCAGATGACGTATATGGCTTGGATGTGAGGAATCCGGAGTGATTTTCTGAGCCTTTTTTCTCACTCTATGTGTAGAGTTTTTGAAGGGTGGGCAGGGGAGAACCAATAATCCTTCCAGTCATCCGAATCGTCCTCTGAAGTCTTTTGATGTCTGATTTTGTAGATGATTTTGAAGTCAAACCACAGTTATTGAAGAGCACAGGACAGTCTCAATGACTACTCAGTGGGTAGAACTGCATGAACAGCTTCTATGGCAGGTTGAACTTCCTCAGCTAGAGAAGGAAGGACAGCATCTTTTTGGGCCTTTTTAACAATGGAGTCAATGCGATTGTCCCACTTTAGGCCCTGAGAGATGCTTGAGCCCAGAAATCTGAATGACTGTTCATGATTGTGAGTGGGGGTAGTGTGGGGGTGTGTGTTAAGCTCCAGGATGTTATGACTGTACCAGGTTGCCATGACTGTAGTATCGTCTGCAAACTTCAGGACTGTGATTGAGGGGTCTGTGGAGGTGCAGCCATTTAGCTGTTTATCCATTAATTCTTTTGTGGTTGACGCATCTGTTGAGAGTGCTGCTACTCAGAAGATGCAAGTTAAAAGCCAAAAGTGTAGAGTGAACATTAGTTGTCGTCTAAACACTGTAAAATATGATAATTGTTGTAGTTTAACATTATGAGGCTTTTGTTTCCTGCAAAACATCGGTGATTGATGTGCCGGGTTTCAAAAATAAAGTTCATAGAGCACATTTGAGAAATATCTGAAGGTATCCATCAAAATAACACTACCTCATCCAAACAGGAGCGCACGTGCAAATGACAAATGGCCAAATCTTTTCTCTCTAATCTTTAAGGATGCGACTGTCAGCCAAGCCTACAATCAATAGTCTGAACTCACACAAATCACCTGTAATGATCTGTACACTCCCACCTCCACTTTTTACAGCTAGCCAATCATTGTGACTGATAAACCCTCATTTCTGCTCTGATCAATCATGTCTGCATTCATACATCACTAGTATTATCCACACTGGGCCATTGGCTCCCCTTAGCGATACTACTAAGCACTTCCAGTTACAAGAATCTTTGGTTAATTTATATTTCAATCTCTCATCAGCATTGCGGTTCAGCCAGCAGATCTACTACACACAGCATGGTTTTGTTTTTTAGCACCATTGTCTGAAATACCCAAACCGGCCCATGTGGCTTTAAACCTCATATCATCTATCTGTCGGTCTGTCTGTCTAGGGTTAGGGGGGTGTGTGTGTGTTTGTGCATGTAAGTAAATAAATATATACAGTACTGTGCAAAGGTTTTAGGCAGGTGTAAAGAAACTCAAAATGCAAAGTGAGCAAACAGAAGAAAAATGTAATAAAATCAATATTTGGTGTGAATACCGTTTTGCTTTCAGTTCTTACTTGCACGCTTTGTACATTTGCACTAAGTGAGGGATTTTGTACCCATCAGGTGCTAATAATTTTACACTGTATGTAGGTGGAAACACAGTCATTAACTGAAAAAGAAACAGCTATGAAGCAGAGCATTAAAACTGGGTGAGGAACAGCCAAACTCTGCTACTAAGGTGAGGTTGTAGAGGACAGTTTCAAGACTGAGCACAGAAACATGACACAAGGTAGTTATTCTGCATCAGCAAGGTATCTCCCAGGCAAAGATTGCAAAACAGACTGGGGTTTCAGGATGTGCTGTTTGTTATTTAGAAAAAAAAAAAAAATGGGCCATGTTGAGGACATTAGATGCAGTGTTCAACCAAGGAAACTTAATGCAGCAGATGAAGACATATGATACTTACTTTACTTTACCATTGGGAGATGTCCAGCAGTGCCATCATCAAAGAACTGGTGGAAAACCATTAAACCTAGTTTCTGTACACCCATATACTGCCCAGAGAAGTCTGGCCAGAACCAGAAGTAGTCAAGTTTATTTCTATAGCGTTTTTCACAACAAACATTGTCTCAAATCAGCTTTACAGAATTTAACAGTCAAGGTGAATGGTGTGTATTTATCCCTGATGAGCAGCCATGGAGACTGTGGCAAGGAAAAACTCCCCTAGATGTTATGAGGAAGAAACCTTGAGAGAAACCAGACTTAAAAGGGGAACCCATTTTCATTTAGGTGATATCAAGTGGTCTTAATGGAAGAATTGTGGCCAAAAAGCAAAACCTCTGACAAGTCTAAGCGATTCAACAATAAAAACATGTGAACTGGTGTGCAGAAAAATGGCAGCAGGTGCCGGACTAGACTGGACTAATCAAAATTTTCAATATTTAGCTATAGTAGGAGAAGAGTTTGTTTGCCAGTGCAGAGTGGAACGATAAAAAAGGTGTCTGCAGGTAACAGAGAAGCATGGTGGAGGTTCCTTGCAATTTTGTTGCTTCATTTCTGCAAATTGAGTTGAAGATTTAATCAGGATTATTTGTTAAACACTTATTATTATTTTTTTATTTTTTTCGAAACATTCTTATACGTTATTAAACCTACCTAAAACTTTTACAGAGTACTGTACACACACTTACCTGGTCCAATATTATTGTTCTTGGCTGACAGGAATAGAATCTGTTGTGATTGTTATGCTGTTGTAGCCCATCTTCTTCAAAATCATATTCCATGTTCTATAGAAATATACCATCTTGTCCCGCACCACAAACTGTGCAACACCATTCAGTCATTGAGATGACATAAAAATGTTTCCCTTTCTGATATGAATATTAAACGGATGTAAATTGAGTCTACACAGTTTCATGCCCTACACCACGGCCACATGACTGGTTGATTGAATAATTGCATGAACGGCCAGGCGTTTTTTAATAAATCGCTCAGTGAGTTTATATGCATATGTATTGCAAATATCTGCTTTCAATTTTTTTTTCTCTTTTTTTTTTCTTCTATTTTTTTATTTACTTTTTTGTTCTTTTTTTTAATCTAAAACTGGAGCCATATGTGTTTTAAAGAATGAATGTGGTCTTCCTTTGTTCCATGACTTTCATATCTGATTAACTCATGCCCGCATAAGAGTAAAAAAAACTGCTCATGTGATTTTTTTATTTTTTTTTGTTATGACTGGCAAGATCCCAGGGATGCACACTTCTCATTTCAACCAGATCCCCTGTTAACCTTTCTGCCATCTTTCTATTAAAAAATAAAAACTAACCAGCTAGAGCACATAGAACACAATATCTGTGATTATGCTTATTTAGCTAATGCATATAGCCATTTTATCTTTCTTTTTCCAAGTTAACCTGGTGTGACCCAGTTTCATATTTTGTGGTTGAGAGCAATGAATCATTTTGTATAGCTGTGGGCCATTAAATGTGTCATTTAATGATTGACTTATTTTGAGGTAGAGTATAGTAAAGAGGCCAGCATGCATAGTTTTATAGGGAGCGGTTGTTTGTGTGTGTGTGTGTCTGGGAGAGAGAGAGAGAGAGAGAGAGAGTGAGAAGGAGTGTGTTCACTTCATCACATCCTACAAAGGGATGGGTAGGAGTGAATCATTTTCCGGCATTTTGGGAAGGTAGATTAAAAAAAAAAAGTTTGAGAAAGTATTCAAGTCTTCTCCTCTTGATTTCTTTATAAGGCGTTGTCAAAGCTTGATAAGCATTTGCAATGACTCACAGGGGCACAGGGGCAGACCTCCTCTCGGGTGACTTCACCAAGTGAAAGAAATAACATAATTCTACAGTTCATAATGTTATTTGTTTACTGCAAAGCACTGTGGTTGAGATGGGGTTTCAGCTCCATCAAGCCCTAGTCATTGTGTGGCTTTTGGTTTCTGCTGCAGGCTTTGCTACAAATCTTTCAAGGCCCTGGAGTCATTTCGATAAGCTGGAGAAACAGTTCATTGTGGTTTGGTGTTAGCCCCGTTGTTTCTTAAAAAAAAATACAACGTTCTCGGTGCTGTCGTGAGGTAGACACAGTCGAGCGCGGCTACGCTGCGGGACTTGGGGATGTGTTTTTGAAAAGCGTTTTTCTCTCTAGCTGTCTAGACGAGGTAATTACTCAGTTGCACTGCACACCACTCACGTCTTTTTTTTATTATTTTTCCTGCCGAGGACAGCTTGTTGTGATGATTTTAAACTGTATATGCAGCATTCAGCAAAATGCTTTGGGGGTAAAAAGATGTTTTGTATCTTTCCTCTTCCCCCCCTCCTCATTTTTAACAGCAGGTTCTATGAAATGCTTTTTAAGCTGAATACTGCAGTTACCAGTAACAGGCCGTGCTGTTACAGTATGTAATGGAGTATGTCTGTATTTCTCTCTCATTATCTTGTGTGTTAGATCTTTGACCAATAGAGAATGACAGAGGTCAAATATTTAACAGTACTTATGAAAAATGTATATGACTACATGACAAAACTGTTCATCTTCAGTCTACGCATTTAGATACACAATAATGTGTTAAAAGGGAAAAAAAATGAAAAGAAACAGTCAGGTAATGTGTTAGCATGGTTTGGAGGGGGCCACTGACTTTGCTTCACATATTAGCAATAAGACTAATCATCAGTGACACTCCCTTAAGTAAAAGGTGTGAACCAGCTACACAGTGGCACCAGCTTTAACCTACAATCTGACCCTTTGCCAAGCTTTCTTACCTAGGGAAGAGGAAGTGTTTAGTTCCTGAAGATACACTCACAGTGTACATTTCTATTCATTGTTGAAAAAGTCTATTGGACTTGTATGTAAGTCCAGCAGCTTTACAGAATCAAATACATTGCAACTATACTTTTAAACATCATAATTAAGTCTTTATACATTTATTCCTAATGAGCAAGGTGAGTCATTGTGAAGGCTATCAACCGCTCACTGATAGACACTCGAAAACTGTTTATGGCAAATCTATCCCTAATTATTGTTCTATACATGACTGCTTAATTAAACCCACTCAAATGACCAAACAGCTTAATAACTATAAGAACTCAAGTGTCTGTCAGTGTAAGCACTGATGGTACCATCACAACCATATTGTTTCTTATAGTGCCGTCTCTGACCTACTGCACCAGCATGAAGATACAGTATGTTTTTGATCCAGAAAGCACATCTTTAAGTCACTCTAAATAAGTGCATGTGCTAAATTCTGTAAATGTGTATTATGCCTATGTTTATTGTAGATCCTGTACTAATTTTTTTCTGTCACTCTTTGAGGCAAACCGATAGAGATGTAAAAAAATAACAAATTGTTTAATTAAGTAGTGATTATATGTATAAGATATGATGTATTATTTTTTCTCAATGCAATTTGAACAGTGTTCATCAGTTTGAATTGTAGTAGCAGTAGTCATTCTCTGTGTGGCCAGCAGAGGGGGACGTTTCACACATTTCCATTTGTATTATCGCCCAGCTGTACACCGACCACCAGCCCTCCCTTTACTTATTTTTATAATGTCGTAGATTTGATGTCCACAGATGATTACCCTGTCTGTGGCATTGTCCTGATTTTTTTTTTTTTTTAAAGAATTCTCCCAGCCATACAGTAAATCTTTACTGATTTAACACAAAGTGTGGAGGTGGAGCCTAAGCAAAAGCAACAAAAGCGACGCACGATCCCACAGTGTTGAATGCGTCGACTTCCTGATTGGGAATGGCAGGGATTACCGTTCTTGTGTTTGAATTTGTTAAGCATTTCTTTTCAGCAAGCAGCTGCTTGTCAAACATTTCACAGCGTTGAAGTATATCTGTGTAGTGTGTGGGTCACTGTGCTAGCAAAGGTTACGCTGTAGGGGAAAGTTCGAGTTTTCCAAACAGATCCCTTACACTGTTTTTCTTTTTTTCTTCTTCCCCAAAGGCTTATCATTTTAGGGAAATATATTTCTATGCATAAATATTGAATAGTTTTGATATTACAATAGAGTGTGAAACTTTCAAAAGTTCATGTCCCTGCTTAAAGCCTTGTGCTCAGTGTCTGTGCAGGTTTCCTCTGGGTTCTCTGGTTTCCTCCCACCTTTCTAAAAAATGTGCATCGTCGGTGGATTGGCTACACATTTTTGCCCTTCAGAGTGAATGAGTGTATGAATGTGTGTGTTTCATACAGGGTATATTTCTGCCTGGACCCCTAGGAGAGACCCTGGATTCATCGCAAACCCGACAAAGTAAATGAAATAAAGAAACACAGTGAAAAGTCGTATGTCTTAATAAATAAAAGCAGGAATGAACATCTGTGACATATTTTTGTCTCATTCATTTGGACTTGAATAGCGTATATTAGAATCCCTCAGTGATGGTGAGCTTGTGCGGTATTGTGGGAAATATCTCGCACTTCATTCTTCTCTACGTGTCTCTATTTGTGCAAATGCACGTGGACTAATAGAGGCTTTAGGGTCTTTTTCCCCTCATAATGTCTATACTCCATTTACAGACTCTTGTCGTTGTATTTTGGGGAAATGTACTCTTGCTGCTCTTGTGCAGACGGCGTTGCCGGGGGGCCGCTGTCTCGCCGTACGGCATGCTGTAAAAACCAGGGAGCAGAGCTCAATATGCTGGGGGACGTGGGCCCCTGTCTGTGTGTGTTTCTGTGTGTCTGTGTGTGCTGGAGAGAGAGCAATGAAATGAGCAGTGCTTATGTATTATGGCATGAATATTTACACTTTGTCCTCTGATATATGATAATATGAAGCATTGTGCCCATGCAGGATGTCTTATACAATCTATAGTTCCTCCCCCACTTTGTCCTTCCCAGCAATTTTCGTTTTAATGTGGTAAGAACAGTAGAGTAGGAGAGTCAGAGTGGGTGTGAGATATAAAGTGTGTGCGTTGTGATCAGTGAAAGCGCAGCTTTGTACCATAAACAGTGAGTGTGTAAGAGCAATGGTGACTAAGGCCCTGCCCTCTTTTTTTAGCTTGTCTCAACTGGTCCTATTCCGATAGCTTACCTGTAATCATCTGGAGCTCTCTCTCTACACACATACACACACTCATACACACATTAGAATGACATGCGTTTCAGCACAGATTACACTAGACAAACACCTTTTTACACGGTTCTGCATGGTTTGATTGCACGATAACACTAAACATATACGCTACACATAAATAAGTATGTATACGCTCACGTATGTGCGTGTATAGTTCTCGCACAAAACGAACGTCGGCACCGGAAACACAAATCCCCCCTCCATCAGGTTACACCCCAATTCCGAACGTGCACTTATTGTTTAAGGCCCTTTCTCCAAGTGCGTCCTTTGTGCCTCACCTTTTCTTCATTTTTCAGGGTGGAGTCTCACATACATTGTCAGCACTCTGAAAGCGTAGTGTAAACAGCAGGACTCATGCTACTCTCAAGAGGTTTTGTGTGTGTGTGTGTGTGTGTGTGTGTGTGTGTGTGTGTGCGTGTGTGTGCGTGCATGCACGTGTAGCCCTGGGCCATGTGTTTGCTTTAGCAGAGAATGCTTCCCCTTAAGGTGTGTTGTTGATGGTGTTGCTCTGGTCAGGTTATGGCACACTGCACAAATGCAACACCCACACGCAAGTGCACGGTGCATGCTGATCTCCGCCCATCACAAACACACTCTCGCTGCATTTGGAAAGGCAAATCCATCTTCATCCATGCCTTAAAGTTCTGATTTATCGGCCGGCGAAGTGCCCGCATTCTGTGTACACTCAAAACAAAAGCGATTGTAAATCAGTGAAGGGGAGAAATTACTGAACCGATCGGTTGTTAACCATAAGTGCATACATTCATGCGTACTTTACAATAACAGTACATGAATAATCATGCACTAATGCCTGAATCAATACTTACTTCAGCTCTTACAGCCAGGAGAACTTATTGTATTCTTGATTGTATTTTTGGTTTCTAACAGACTTTTCTAGAGCCTCCCGACATCCTGTTAAATGTTACCCTCGAAACCCATTAATGCACTTTTATTAAAATCATAATGGCACTATAATTAAACTGTATACTATATATGCTTTTATGTTTAGTTACAAATTTCTATACTTTTTAATTAAAAAGTTTTGTTGAATTAATAAGCTCATTTAATATAAAAAATATTTAATATTTATTTAAAAAATGTTTTAAATTATTTTATAAGCATAGTAGTGATAATAATCAGAATAGGAATAATGGGGAATAATTAATGTTAATTAAATAATTGTTTATGTAAAAAAAATAATTCAATATTTTAATTAATTTATTCTAGTGCAGAGGTGTTTATAGATTTGGTTCTACTTGGAGTTTCAGTGTCCTGCAGTGTGTTAATGATTGAACTGTGTGTTTTGTGGCTTAAGAGAGAAAGAAATGTCTGGTCTGACAGTGAAAGCTGAGACTGATGTAGTACTTAGCTCTTTACACTCATCAGTTAAAACATGAGCACAGGCTCAGGGTGGAAAAAGGGCAAAAACAGTGTGACACGGAGAGGAAGGAAACACTGAGGAAGAAGAAGAGAGATGGTGCGAGAGAAGAAGAGCTGATACAGCCCTGCGGCAGAATGTGTCTAAAGATCTGCTTAAAAAAAAAAAACTCAACAAGCTCCTATTGAGCGCTTTGCACTGCTCACACCGTGCAGTTTAGCTGAAGCCGGAGGGCACATCAGTTTCCTTAAAACACAACCGAGGTGTAATGCTTAATGCCAGAAGGCAAGAAGGGGGTGTGAAAGGTGGAAGGGCAACTCGAGCTGATTCAGAGCATGCCTGCTTTCATTTTGATAACAATAACTAGCAGAAAAGATTTTATTTGCATATGACTTTCCTTCAGTGCAGGTAGAGGCAAGTCGCGACTCTCTTCCTGTAAGAATCGGTTATGACTTCACACAAATTCAGGAGAAAGTTGTGTTCTGAAGAAGTTAGTCGCTAATGATTGGTTGGTTGCGCCAAACATGAATCACTGTGCGAAGATGAACAACACTTTTTTTTTTTTTATTGACTTCTACAAAGAACTGGCTTTGGCATAAACAGCTACAAAATAGCCCATTATATTTGCTGTATTCAGGATACACAAGGTTTGTATACACACAATACTCAACAGAAAATGAATAATAGATGTACACAATATGTACATAGAGCCTTATACAATAACAACTGTGAATACACATAGAATGAATACAAAAAAGTCCAGAATAATAGGGTAAATGTACAGTATTTCCTAAAGTCTGACATGCTTTTCTCCTCTTTTGGCGTGTTGCAAGTAGCGCAAACCACAATGTTTTATTTATTGCCGCAATTTCCTGTGTAGTAATGTTTCTTTCTGGAAAACGTTACAACATTCGCTGTAGCTTGTTGCTGAATAATAGGAGGTCTAGTAGAATGTATTTACGCACTGTATAGACAAAGGTTTGTGGACACTTGACCATAAGATTCGTATATGCTTTTTCAACATCCCATTCCACATTTCGCTCCCATTTGCTCTTATAATATCCACTCTTCTGGGAAGATGTTCCACTAGATTCTCGAGCACGCTTGTGGAAATTTGTGCTCATTCAGTCACAAGGGTGTTCGTGAAGTCAGGTGCTGATGTAGGTAGGGTGAGGAGGCCTGGGGGTGTTCAATATGATTGAAGTCAGAGCTTTTTAGCAGACCACTTAAGGTTTGTCATGCTGAAACAGGTTTGGGTCTCCTAAATCAAATCAAATCAAATTTTATTATACATATAGAGTACGACATGTAGTGAACATGTAATAGAAATAGAATATAAATAAATACATTAAATAAACAATTATACAGTATAATAAAAGTATAAAGTATAAAAACATAAGGAACTAAAATCAACCACAAATACAGTGAGGAAAATAAGTATTTGAACACCCTGCTATTTTGCAAGTTCTCCCACTTAGAAATCATGGAGGGGTCTGAAATTGTCATCGTAGGTGCATGTCCACTGTGAGAGACATAATCTAAAAAATAAAAAATCCAGAAATCACAATATATGATTTTTAAACTATTTATTTGTATGATACAGCTGCAAATAAGTATTTGAACACCTGTCTATCAGCTAGAATTCTGACCCTCAAAGACCTGTTAGTCTGCCTTTAAAATGTCCACCTCCACTACATTTATTATCCTAAATTAGATGCACCTGTTTGAGGTCGTTAGCTGCATAAAGACACGTGTCCACCCCATACAATCAGTAAGAATCCAACTACTAACATGGCCAAGACCAAAGAGCTGTCCAAAGACACTAGAGACAAAATTGTACACCTCCACAAGGCTGGAAAGGGCTACGGGGATATTGCCAAGCAGCTTGGTGAAAAAAGATCCACTGTTGGAGCAATCATTAGAAAATGGAAGAAGCTAAACATGACTGTCAATCTCCCTCAGACTGGGGCTCCATGCAAGATCTCACCTCGTGGGGTCTCAATGATCCTAAGGAAGGTGAGAAATCAGCCCAGAACTACACGGGAGGAGCTGGTCAGTGACCTGAAAAGAGCTGGGACCACCGTTTCCACGGTTACTGTTGGTAATACGTCATGGTTTGAAATCATGCATGGCACGGAAGGTTCCCCTGTTTAAATCAGCACATGTCCAGGCACGTCTTAAGTTTGCCAATGACCATTTGGATGATCCAGAGGAGTCATGGGAGAAAGTCATGTGGTCTCCAGACCTAAACCCAATAGAGAATCTTTGGAGGGAGCTTAAACTCCGTGTTTCTCAGCGACAGGCCAGAAACCTGACTGATCTAGAGAAGATCTGTGTGGAGGAGAGGGCCAAAATCCCTCCTGCAGTGTGTGCAAACCTGGTGAAAAACTACAGGAAACGTTTGACCTCTGTAATTGCAAACAAAGGCTACTGTACCAAATATTAACATTGACTTTCTCAGGTGTTCAAATACTTATTTGCAGCTGCATCATACAAATAAATAGTTTAAAAATCATATATTGTGATTTCTGGTTTTTTTTTTTTAGATTATGTCTCTCACAGTGGACATGCACCTACGATGACAATTTCAGACCCCTCCATGATTTCTAAGTGGGAGAACTTGCAAAATAGCAGGGTGTTCAAATACTTATTTTCCTCACTGTATATAATCAAAATAACTTAACATACAGCCATTAATGTCCAAATAACTGGCAGCAAAAGTGAGTACACCCTAAGTGAATGTCAAAACTGTATCTAAAGTGTGAATATTTTGTGTGAGCACCATTGTTATCTAGTACTGCCTTAATCCTCATGGGCATGGAATTCACCAGAGTTGCACAGGTTGTTGCTGGGATCCTCTTCCACTCCTTTAAAATTACATCACAGAGCTGCTGGATGTTAGACATGGAGTGTCTTCACCACCTTCTGCTTGAGGTTTACCCACAGGTGCCTTCACCTCCAGCTTCCTCAGCAAGGCAGTTGTCATCTTGGCTGTGCGTTTGGGGTCAATTATTATGTTGGAAAACTGTGGTTTTGACTAGTTTTTGAATGGAGGGCATTATGTTCTCCTTCAGAATGTCACAGTCCATGTTTCCCTCTATGAACCGCAGCTCCCCAGTACCAGCAGCACTCATGCAGCCCCAGACCAGGATGCTACCACCACCATGCTTGACTGTAGGCAAGACACAATTTTCTTGGTACTTCTCACCAGGGCGTCACCACACATGCTGAACACCATCTGAGCCAAACATGTTTATCTTAGTCTCATCAGACCACAGGACATGGTTCTAGTAATTAATAGTCTTGGACAGGTTGTCTTCAACAAACTGTTTGCAGGCTTTCTTCTGGCAGCACTCATGCGTCTACTTTTTGAAGCAACTTCTACACCTCACGCACAGCACGAGAACTCAACTTCTTTGATGGACCATTACGAGGCCTGGTCCGAGTGGAACCCGTCTTGGAAAACCTCTGTATGCCCCGGGCCACTGCTCTGTAACTCAGTTTCAAGGTGTTACAGAACTTCTTAAAGCCGAGACAATCTTTATAGAGAGCAACATTTCTAATTCTCAAATCTTCAGTGTTCTTTGCCAAAAGTTGCCATGTTGAACATCCAGTGGTCAGTATAAGAGAATTGTACCCAAAGCACCAAATTTGAACTAATCTAATACACAAATCTGTATGGTTCTGTCAAGCAGACAAAAACATGACCACGATGAATAGGACATGTAGCATTGCATGGTTACATGACGTACAGATGTTTTTCACTGTGTACGTATTTAGACAATAATGGCCGTATGTTGAGTTACTTTTTTAGGACAGTAAATCTGTACTGCTATACAAGCTGCATGTTGACTAAAATATATCCACGTTTCATTTCTATATTATTGTGAGATTCTATCTATCTATCTATCTATCTATCTATCTATCTATCTATCTATCTATCTATCTATATATATATATATATATATATATATATATATATATATATATATATATATATATATATACAGTACAGACCAATGGTTTATATATATATATTACATATACAGTACAGACCAAAAGTTTGGACACACCTGCTCATTCAAAGAGTTTTCTTTATTTTCATGACTATGAAAATTATAGAGTCACACTGAAGGCATCAAAACTATGAATTAACACATGTGGGATTATATACATAACAAAAAAGTGAACTGAAAATATGTCATATTGTCAAGGCTTACATCTGCTACAGGTGTTGTTTTGTATACTGGTGAATCTCTGCTGTTAGTTAGTGCTAGTGTTCGTAGTGTTAGTAGGGGCGCGGCTTTGGGAAGAAAAGCGCAGCCGTTGAGAGAGTGCCGGTGGGAAGACACGTACCAGGAAACGCATGAGCGATAACAACGACCGCCGTGAACCAACATATACCAACAATAACGGACAGTGAGAGTCTGGAAGTTTAAATAGGAGCTGGTGATGATGCTAAACGAGCACCATATGTGAGAAAGCGGCCGAGAAAGCACCTGCCACGCTGAAGGGGGCCGAAGGGGGCGTGGCAGGTGGATTCCTGACAGATAAACATGTACTGTGTGTATTTTTATCGCATGCCTTCATCAAACAAATCGCGGCAACGCTGTTGTGTAAAAACCCTTCAAAAACACGTGCATGCACATTCTTATTTATTAACGCACATCATGTACATAAAGAAATTTCAAGCACGTTAATATATTGCCGCCATATTGATTTTCGTTTATCTCGATCATCGGTTACCTCGATAGACCCCCCAGGACATCGACATAACCGGGTTCCACTGTAATTCCACATGTGTTAATTCATAGATTTGATGCCTTCAGTGTGACTCTACAATTTTCATAGTCATGAAAATAAAGAAAACTCTTTGAATGAGGTGTGTCCAAACTTTTGGTCTGTACTGTGTATATATAAAATATAGGTATGGATATGACAACGATATTGACAGTAGTCTAGATTTAAAGTGTCCCAGTGTGATTTACTAAAGTGTTCATGTGCTGATATTAAAGTGACAGTCTGGTGTTAAAAATGGAGGTAAAGGGGGAAAATTGAATGCTATCCAAAAGCACACCCAAAGTCGTTCTATACAATTGTGTACTTTCACCATTGCGGCAAAAGTTTGTGGAAGAGCGTCATATGGCGTATATATGCACATATACACATATAATGTATTTAAGTCTGTAAATTACTACGGCTTTTTTTTATTTTTTATTTTTTGGTCTAAACTGGCTTTGTTATTGTCTACATCCCTAAAGGTGTTCACCTTTGTATAGGTCAATTTCTGTGTTTTCTTTGTAACAATGAGCGTATCACTTTTAGTTTTAAACTTTGTTTTTTCTTGGTCTTTGTTATCTGGATTTCTATGTCCTCAGTTATACTTCCTGGTTTGGATTTGTGTTTGTTAATCTGGGCACTGATTATGAATCATTCTGTGGCTTACAAACTAAACTAGACTGTGCCAAACTAGACTTTTAGTTTAAACGTGCACCATAATTTATACCTGGTATATAAATGTAACTTGTGCAGTGAATCAGATGACCTGTCTTTTCATTAGGATGTTAGAGCGATCGATCTGAGCAACTTGTTATTCATAAAACACGAACATCAGAAATGTAATAGAGGTAATGTAATGATCTCCAGTCACTCTCGGGTCTGTCCGGTACACTGCCGCTTGCTGGTTTTCAATAATGCGGTAGAAAGACATGCATTTCAAAAGCATTAGCATGTCAGATGAGCGCAGTAATCTATCCTGGAGTGCATCCTACAGCCATGAACGGAAATCAGTGCCTCCCCAACCGAGATTGATGGGCAGGCGGTAAATAGAGCATTGTGAAAGATCTTAGTGAAAATGGAGGGGTGCCAAGATCATTTCAAAGCCTGAATGTGGAGCAGGTTTAAAGCTCAGTATTTGCTGCCAGGCACACACTTGTCTTCTGGGGTTTCATCAGCCTGGAAAATAAAGACATGGCCCCTGGGCGTTTCATTAAAATCTATTTACTTAAAATGGCAAAAAGAAAAGAAGGGGGAGTGAAAGAAAATCTGATGAACACTGGGAATTGCCTTTAAGCTTAGTAAACATTAGATTGGCTCATGCATAAAGGAGGTGCCCTAAAGAGGAATGGTGCTGATTTTGGCAGTGAGTGAGCTTTGTTGAAAGAGAACAGAGAGGTTCGAGAGGTCAAGCTCACCTATTTGAAAACACAAGTGCACGTGAATCCGAGCATGAGCGGCTAATTTGATAAAGCTTTTCTAATTATGTGCACTCGGATATTTTGCATAGTGTCTACAAAACTGCTATTTGATTGTATTTATTTTATTTATTTTATGTTTTATTGTAGTCCTGCCACAATGACATGAACTAAAAACGGATTGCAGATTAGGTGAGATCTATTGTGATACATGATATTATTTATGATGATAGTAGTAATAATAATAATAATAGTTGTAGTGGTTGTAGTAATAGTGGCTGACAGAGACAGGTAGAAGGTGTAGATTATGAGCTCTGAAAACTGTTTGGATTTTCTCCTCATGTCCATGTGTGTTTCCTCCCACTTCTCTGCACATGATTCATCATCACATTAGCCTGAGCACGCACCGTGGATCTGGCACAAGCTGTTCTGGCTCACGAAGGAGTTCAGGCTTTTGAAATTGGCAGTGCAACTAGTAGATCAATAGCATCCGGGAAGCGAGCAGCATAGTCACAGCCCTTGGAGAAATAATCAAAGTTTCCTGCCATATCATTGATTCCTTTTGACACTAAATGAAACGGTTGTCTGGGCTTAATGTTGTGCTTTTTGACCATTGCTAGGCCTGGCCCAAATTTGACTCCGAGTCAGAATTCAAATGTGCCAGCTGACCATGTCTTTTTAACATAGCCATCAGTCTACACTCCACGTAGGGATGTTTGGAGGATGTTTTACGGTTGGCAATAGCGTATAGACTGTTCCTTATAAGGCTTTCTTTGGCACTGTCACCACTGGCTTGCTCATTAGGAATACAATAATAGGCGCATATATATATATATATATATATATATATATATATATATATATATATATATATATATATATATATATATTTAAAATGTAAATTCCTAACCTATTTATCTCTGTAATGTTGCTTTGGGACAATGGGGGTAAAATGATGTGATTGGACTTGTAGTGGTATTAAAAGAAAAGCATCCAGGTCAATAATCTGTTCTGCACAGGACCTCAAGAACTATAGGCAAAGTGTGTGGACAAGGTACGGTTTGTGACTAGCTTCTGCACGTCATTATGTTATTGAGAAAATATAGAGAATGTGCATAACAAAAAGGGATAAAGAACTTTGGACGATAAAACCCCTGTGGCTCTACCCAGGGTCACAAGCTGTTAAACTGATTTCCAGATCCTGTTCATTTTGAGCTGAGAAAGAGAAAAAAGGAATGATTATGGTATGACAGCTGTTTTTATTGCTAACGCTGCATCATCCATCATTATCTCAGGCGGAGCACATGGAGTTATATGTTTCACAGTGTCCCTGATGGCTATAAGGAGTGCAATAAAACTAATGTGTATTTGTGCCTCTGTTCTTGTTTCACTGTTTCAGACGAGAGGGCGAGGGAGTGCGTGTGGATTGGGACAAGCTCAGAGAGCCCTCATTAACATCACGTTGGAACCCTTTTGCCACGGACTACCCCTACAGCACTCTGACCTACCATCCAGTTCAAAATGTTAATGAGAAGCTGGCCAAAATTTGTGATGTGAGGAAACTGAAAACTCTAATTTACTAATATAATTAAGGGTTTTATTTTTTTTTTTATTGTATTTATTTATTTTATATGTATTTTTACAAAGGAAAAGCCAAGGATTATTTTACCCAAAAATGTTTCTCTGGCAGAAACATCTAAAGAAAAATGTTTTACTCATTGGCCCCAATAAATAGCAAAGAATCTACTCTAAGATAAGCCTAAAATTTAAGTTTGTTTAAGTTTGTGAAAATAAATCTGCTGAATTTTATTTCACAATTTTAATAGGTCCCTCGATGCAAAAATTTTGAGAACCACTGGAATACAAAGTGAAGTAAATGATGTGGATTTTCAATATAGTTGGCATCCATCTAGTGCCCTTAAGGATAGTTAACAGTTTTTACTGTTATCTCTCTGAGGAGTTCAACTAGGGCCCCTTTATGAAGCTGAAATCTCCATAAATTAAAAAAAGCCCCTCGAGGCACCCTGTGCAACCCTGCAGAGATGATGCAGATTTTAGGGGGTTGCTGTGGACATGGGTGGAGTTGCAGTGTCCTTGCAGGTGATTGCACAGATCACATAACCTCTCATTTAGAGAGGCAGGGTGTCAAATCTTTCGGCCCCAATACCATTCCTCACATTCCATCACACCGATGGAGGTGAGCAGCAAAGAGGGAAATGAGGCAGAGAGCATCAACTGTCCAAAGCCAGCTGTGTAGGGTTTTTTGTTCATGATTTAATTGCAGACATTATGAGATGTCAGAGAACAATTCTCTGGTTTTGAGTTAAGATGGATAACCGAACATTACGTGGCAGCTTAGTTAGAGCCATTGTGATGAAAGACAGACAAGATTTCTGAATAAAATTTGACGCGTAAAGTGTGGGACAATGACGAAATGCATAACGTCAAATGCAGTCTTTTATGTAAGGAGCCTACGCTCCTGACATAAACTGAGATGCAAAACTACTTTTAATGCTATTGATCGAAACAACTATAAACTATCAGCACACACGTTATACTCATTTACCCAGCTTTTACATCCCTCTTCCACAAAATGTTAAACCTTTCTGTAGAAATAAAATTGCTTCTATTATAGTAAAGGGCTTATTCCTTCTGTGCCTCTATTTTCTACATGAGCCTATCACAGATCTACAGTTAGAGGATCTTCATTGTATAATCTGACATGAAGAACACAATATCACAGTTTGGCTCATTTCACACAGTGTGAAAAATATTAATTTGAAAAGACTGCACTGTGTAATTCAGGCTTAAAAGAGTCAGTGTGAAAATGTCTGACAACTCTATTAGGTCATAGCTGTCATTCTCCTTATTTCTTTTAACCTTTAATGAACTGTAAATACATTCAAGAATTTAGAGAATGTGAAAAATTTACACTCACCTAATGACCTCCGATATCTGCTTTCTCTTCATAGCTTCAGAGTTTTAAGGAGCAGTTGATTGCTGCAGCACAGAAAGCCCACAGTATGAATCCAGTCCCAGGGAAAGCCAATGGTGTTCTTCTTCTGAACCAGCCTGTCCTCATTGAGGCTTACGTCGGCCTCATGTCAACCCTGGGCAACCAGAACAAGCTGGGCTACTGCCTAGCAAGAGGCAACGTTGGTTTCTGAGTGAAATTTGTGGTTTGATCAGTTAACAATTTTATTAAAATGAAGAGCAGGTGATGTTTGGGTGTTCTGAAAATATAGATCTTAAATCTTTTTCATCATGTTAAGTGTGTGTCTATATATTGGACATATTTTTTCTTTTTTTCTTTTCAAGATAAGCTACTCCAAACACAAGCATACCCAGAGATTAATCAAAGCAATGTGACCACTGGGAATTGAAGTTGTGATCTTTGCTATAAACTAAGGTGGCGTAGTGTTCTTTGTGTCAAAGTTTAAAATGTTAAAAATATATCTTGTAGGAATGTTCTTTGTATTCCGAAGATTTTTGGGATCGATGTTCATGCATTTCTGTTTCAATGAAAATGAGTCTAGAAGGAAATGAATGCCACATTTTCATACATTTTACTTAATCCTGCTTCTGTAATAAGTAATCCACCAATAATTGATACGACTTTGAAATATAAAAAATGACAAATGTTGTTCTAGATGCTTTAAATGATTGTCACTGTCCCAGTTTGGATTCAGGAGGGGCTGCTGAAGAAGATTATGTGCACTGTCGATTTGTAAATATTTTTTACATAACCACCATTTAATGAATGTTTGAAAAACATAATAGACAGAACTAAGGTATAAATGAAGAATAAATGTTGAGAAACAGTTCACTGTGTGTGTGTGTGTGTGTGTGTGTGTGTGTGTGTGTGTGTGTGTGTGTGTGTTTGTTTTATCATCCATGGCATACATCACATGACTCCCTTAGGATTGCACAATGAGGAGTGTCTCCTACAGCAGATCATTTACCACCCTCTGTAGAGTTTCTTTCCATTTTCATTTACTCTAACAATTCTGTCATCAGTCCCACCATTTGCTGCCCCATCAATAATGCAGTGCTCCTTACAAGCTCCCTGAAGCATGAAGGTGCATGTCATGTTACTGTAATGATAGGAATCTTGTTTTTAAGTAAAAAAAAAAAATGTGCTGGGTTCTGTAATTGCAGTTCTACTTGTTTATTTCTTTAGCAAAGTAACAGGTTAAAAACAAATCCCTGAGTCCCAGCTGATTAAAAAAACTGATCTACAGTTTTCTACTAACTACAATCTACTACTGATCTATTCCCTTTTGGGTGAAATCCTAAAATCCATCCGAGAATGCTAACACTGCCTGATATAAATTTTTTGCTCAATCCATTTATTCCTTATTATTAAAATAGTGAAAAGTATGCAGTGTGTTGAAGAGCCCCTTGAGTTTTTGCAAATCCTTTCAACAATTTACTCAAACTTCTGGGTAATAAAGTGCATTCTTCACAGCTAATAATGTTTAGTTGCACTTGCTATCAGGTGCAAAAGGGAGGCACGCTCCCCTCGTAAAGCACGTGACACCAATAAAAATGAGTGAACACGTATTCCGCTTGGTCTTAAAAAGTCTAAAATATAAAAATCACAATTTTAGGCATTAAAAGGTGTTAAATATTCTAGGTCTTAAATCATTTTAAACTGGTCTAACGTTTCCGACGTCCATGTAACGCTCCCTCTAATGCTTATTGAAATGCTCCTGCAGCACTTTAGAATGTTTTCTTTGGTAATTTCCATGGTGGTGTTGTGCTTTGTTTCGCAAGTCCAAATATAATTCGCTGTATTATGACTACAGACCAACATGCAACAGCGAGTCAGCTTTCTGTTATTGGCACAAACTTCTCTTGGATTGTACCACATTTATTTTTCAGTTATGGAAAAGTGCAAGTTTAGCGATACATGGCTTGAAAAAAATGTATTTAGGGCTTGGTTAAGGCCAGTTGCTAACAGCATTTTTGTGTGTGTGCGTTTTGGATGTCATGTTGTAGGTCTTAAATTTAATTCTTAATGGTCTTAAAAGGTCTTAAATTTGACTATGTGAACCCTGCAGAAACCCTGGAAACCCAGAACCCTGATTGGCCTGCTACATGTTATGCATTAGGTTTTAGTTCACCTGATTCTACACAATGGCCCACTGTTTCATGGACACCGCTACCTAATTTTTTGCATGCTATTTGGTTCTGGTGTGCATTTTTGTCACTCAGCAGCCTCCCACAGTATCAGCTTACCAGCACAAGGTGTACAGCTTCATAACACCACACCGAAAACTTGTTGCTCTGCGTAATCTTATTGTAAATAATATGTGCGGCATAAACACAGCATAATATTTTGTTACATTTAAACATAATATTCTGAAGGATACGTGACATGATTAAAAAAGATGTATAAAATGAATGCTCTTTGGACATTTTATTTTGACAGGTATGGTGGCTTTTACCGTATTTTCCAGATTATAAGCCGCTACTTTTTTCCTACGCTTTGAACCCCGCACCTTAAACAACGAAGCGGCTTATTTATGGATTTTTTCTGAATTTTTCCCGGTTTTACAAGCGTCATGCCGCCAAAAAAACTGAGTACCAAAACATTAGACCAATGAAATTGCCGAACGGGTTCAGGTGAACCATTAAAACTCTTTATATTAAATCAGATGCGCTCTCACTGAATCGGGCTGCACCACATCATAAATATGGATGATGTTCCTCTGACGTTTGACCTGCCGCTCACTCGGACTGTCTACAGGAAATGAGAATCATTCGTCACGCTGAAAACAACCGGGCATGAAAAAACGCACTTCACCTGTGTTCTGAGCTGCACGGCATCGGGAGAAAAGCTTCACCGATGGTGATTTTTAAACGCACGACGATGCCAAAAGAAAAACTCTCGAGAGAAATAGTTGTGAAAGGAAGGAGGAAGACAGTGAACAATGACTTTCTTGATAGGCTACTGTTTAGATACAAGCCGTGTAAAAGGCACTGTCTTTCGTTCACTGTCGACACTGTCATTTTCGTTAAAGCCTGTGTAAAGTTCATTAGTTTCAGTGTAGACACTTATAGACAGGTGCGGTTTATTTATGTTCAAAATAATAATTTTTTTCAAATTCAACCGGTGCAGCTTATATTTGGGTGCGCTTAATAGTCCAGAAATTACGGTAATTCTAGATGGTTATTTCATGTTAATGTATTAATTCTTTATTTAATTAATTCTTTATTTATTTTGCACACTGAACAGTCATCTTTTCACAAATATTTTGGATTTTGAATTAAAATTGTTAAATTAATTCTGATAATTCTATAATGACTTGTTTTTGGCTGTTATTTTCCACCTGTCCAGTCACCATTTATTCATGCCGCAAGTCGGTTTCCAAAGTGCCGACACCTAAAGAATCGTTTCAGAAGGTCGACTCGTTTGTGAAATACACACCCTAATTGTACTTATGTTCTCCGTGCAGAAGCTTTTATCAGTTGCAGAATTGTTAGAATCGACTAGTTTTTCATTCCCTTTGAAATCGACTCCTACGTTTAATCAACATTAACTATTAATATTATTTTTACTTAACGGAACTATTTGGTTATATTTCTGACATATTACCTTGTTAGATTTCCAATAAACATCATCATAGCAGTTAAATTGCATTAAAATGCATAGGCAAGCATTAGTGTTGAAAACAAGTCATGCAGTTGCAGAGGTCAAATGTCTTTCAGAGAAAGACCTGCCAGGAGCGAGTGACAGTAGTCCACACTTGAGATGTCGAGGGATCGAGGAAGCACCTGTGTGGTTTAAAAATGTACAGATTCTCCTGATGTTTTAAAGAAGAAATGGGTTTAAACTTGTCAAATTAGCAAAGAAGAAGACAGTTGCTTATTTATGTTTAATCCTAGATTTTGTGCTGTGACTGATGGTGAGAGAGTTGTCCATAGAGATCAAAATCTTGATGCAGAGACGAATCCCCTGGGATGTACAGCAATTTAGTTTTGCTGGGATTAGGTTTCAGCTGATGAACTGCCATCTACAATGAGACATCTTCCAGACATGCCAAGATCTCAGTGGAAACAAGAGTGTATGTAGGGGGAAGGAGAGAATTAGTTGAATGACATCTGTATGGCAATGGTATGAAAATCCATGTGAGGATATGACTTCATCAAAAGATCAAGTATAGATTAAGAACAGGAGAGTACTTTCTAATCACTGATTCATTCAATAACTGCTATTCAATAATTGGTCAGGTGCTCAGTGGATACAGGTTCTATCCCAAAAACTCTGCTTGTGCAGAGGTTCAATTATACACGCATTTCCACCCCATTAACACCTTGGGGCAATTTTAGTGTCAGCATTCCACCTACTAGTATGTTTTGAGAGGTGGAAGGAAACTGGAGATTCTGGAGGAACCAAACATGGACACAAGGACATCATGGAAAACTTCAGGCAGACAGTAACCTTAGCTCAGGATCAAGCTAGAGAACTATGAGGTATTTTTAGCTATCTTTCCCAAAGATAGGTCAGTGTGGAGCTGACTGTATGTGTGTATGTTAAGTCGGCTTAGTAAAGATGTGATCACACCTCACTTTCCACATGCACAATGTTTTTGGTGACCTGCTGGGAATGTGAATACCTGCAACCAGATATGACATCAAGTGCTAATTTTACAACATACCATCTTTTGCTGTATAGCATGACACTGCAAACCAGGCAGGTGCTCTATTAATACTGAATTTTACTTTTAAAGCTGTGGGATGGAAAGACATTGCTATAATCTTTGCTTCATCAAAGATTTTTCTTTAAGAATTGTCCGCCCTTTTAGAATGGACAAAACTGCTGTATGGAGATTCCATGGTTTAGGGACTGTCCTTCTAGAAACTATGAAAAGCTGATAGGAAAAGGACTGTGTTTGTGTTTTTTGTGGGTTTACTGTGTGCAGAAGCCAAGGTGTTAATGTGGAGCTTGGAAGCGTTTCATTACCCAAGCTTAGGAATTGCTGTGCCCTGAAGGAGCGCCTTCTCAAACGTACATTTGCAGTTCTACTTTAGCTAATAAAGGGTTTTTTTTTTTCTTTGAAAGAAAACACTGGGTGAACTGCCAGCTTAGTTGTTAAAACAGAGGTGGGCCTAAAAAACAAGGAGTGACCGAGTTCCAGGCATGCACCTGGATTTCACAACAGTGTGCTTGGGGTGTGATACAAAAATATTTCACAATAAAATACTGCTTCACTTGTTGATACTGATGATATTAGCAAAGTTTATCACCAAAAAGCCATGTTGCTAGTAATGCAAAGTATATATCATTTTAGCTGGTTTATTTTTACCTGATAAAATATGTTTTAACTCTACAATATTGTGTTTAACTTTCCTGTAGGTGCTGACTAAAGCAAAAAAAGGGACTGTTAATGAGAATTAAAAAACAGAATAGACAGGATCCCTATGCTCAATCCACTCTTTTTGTGTAAACGGCTGCCTTTAATGAACTCACCTTCTGCTTTGTTGTTTTTTTTGTGTGTATTTCTTTGTAAGCAGTTTTATGTCATCTGTTTAATTGTGTTGCTGTGTGTTTGCATGTTGTCTCCAAGGAGGCCCTAATAATGATTCTGATTCAGTGCGGAACTCTGGTTTCTCAAAAAAAATTAAATGTTCAATGCTTAACAGATGTTAAGAGTCTTTCCAGAATGATGAGTCAAACATGAGAAACGTTCACATCATCTTGGAACTAATATAAAATTGAGAGCTAAACAGAGAAACCAGTCTTTTTTTTAATTTTTATTTATTTTATTTTTTTCAGGAGCATTTGTTCTTACTCTTGCAAGAACAGTATGCAAGATCTTCAAGTACATTTTCAAGTATCTGTACTGTATTTTTATTTTTACTTTATTTTTACAGAAAAACTCTTTATGCACAAGAAACCCCCTTTCCCCACACTCAGGTGCTGCTTTCTTCCTAAACCATTGCTTCTTCTTGCATGAATACTTCTTCAGATTTTGATGAAAATGTTTTCATTGTTTATTGAGTAATATGTTTCCGATTTGGATAGACAGGTTGTTTATAAACAGTATCTTTGTTTGACATTTCTTCTTCTATCCAGTAAAAACAATTTTAAAGAACAATTTATACTAGGCTACTGCTCGGATGTGTGCAAATATGAAATCTAATAATGTGGCGAAAGCCAAGGAAAAGGCATATGAGGAGCTGTATGAGAAGTTAAACATTAAGGAAGGAGAAAAGGATTTGTAGCGATTGGCCAGGCAGAGGGACCGAGCTGGGAAGGATGTGCTGCAAGTTAGAGCAATAAAGGATGGGGATGGAAATGTGTTTACGAGTGATTAGAGTGTGTTGAGAAGATTGAGGGAGTATTTTGAGCAGCTGATGAACGAGGAAAATGAGAGAGAGAAGGTTGGATGGCATGGAGATGGTGAAGCAGGAAGTGGATAGGGTTAGTAAGGAGGAAGTGAGAGCAGCGATTAAGAGGATGAAGAGTGGAAAGTCAGTTGGACCAGATGACATACCGGTAGAAGCATGGAGATGTTTAGGAGAGATGGCAGTGGAGTTTTTAACCAGATTGTTTAACAGGATTTTGGTAGGTGAGAGGATTCCTAAGGAATGGAGAAGGAGTGTGCTGGTACCGATCTTTAAGCATAAGGGAGATGTGCAGACCTGCAGTAACTACAGGGGAATAAAGTTGATCAGTCACACCATGAAGTTATGGGAAAGAGTAGTGGAAGCCAGGCTGAGAGAAGAGATAACCATCTGTGAGCAACTGTATGGTTTCATGCTGAGGAAGAGCACCACAGACACATTATTTGCTTTGAGGATGTTGATGGAGAAGTATAGAGAAGGTCAGAAGGAGTTGCATTGTGTGTTTGTGGATTTGGAGAAAGCGTACGACAGGGTGCCGAGAGAGGAGTTGTGGTATTGTATGAGGAAGTCAGGTGTGTCAGAGAAGTGTGTGAGGGTGATGCAGGACATGTATGAGGACAGTGTGACAGCAGTGAAGTGTGCAGTAGGAACGACAGAGTGGTTCAAGGTGGAGGATGGACTGCAAAAAGGATTGACTCTGGGCCCTTTCCTGTTTGCAGTGGTGATGGACAGGTTGACGGACGAGGTCAGACAGTGCAAAGTAATGGAGAGTGTGTTAGAGAAGTGAAGAAAAGAGTGCAGGCAGGGTGGAGTGGGTGGAGAAGAGTGGCAGGAGTGATTTGTGATAGAAGAGTATGTGCAAGAGTGAAAGGGAAAGTTAATAGGACTGTGGTGAGGCCTGCGATGTTGTATGGATTAGAGACAGTGGCATTAAGGAGGAGGTGGAGCTGGAGGTAGCAGAGCTGAAGATGTTGAGGTTTTCGTTGGGAGTGACGAGGATGGACAGGATTAGTAATGAGTTTATTAGAGGGACGGCACATGTAGCACATTTTGGAGAGGGCAGCGAGATTGAGATGGTTTGAACATGTGCAGAGGAAGGACATGGGGTAAATTCGGTATGAGAATGCTGAGGATGGAGCCACCAGGAAGGAGGAAAAGAGGAAGACCAAAGAGGAGGTTTATGGATGTGGTGAGGGAAGACATGCAGGTAGTTGCTTTGAAAGAGGTAGATGTAGACGACAGGTGGGTATGGAGACGGATGATCTGCTGTGCCGACCCCTAATGGGACAAGCTGAAAGAAGAAGAACAAGAAATGTTTACCTATAAAGAGTAAATATCTTTCACACAGAAAGTCACATAATTTAGACATGAACCACAATTTATTAATGTCTGGGTTATTTGTGCAGTTAGCATGAAGTGATCCCATCCACTATTATAATCTTGGGGCTCTGTTGTAAAATCCTGGGGATTTTTATGTTTTGTTTTTTGTTCTGCCAGGTTCTGTTTTTCTTGTTAACCATGTGGGTACTTATGTTTTAACCATCATGCACTGCTCATCATGCCCAATCTTTACTGATCAATACAAATGTATTAATTGCTAAACACTTCTGTAAGGGCACTCACTTATTTAAAATAAATACATTTATCTCCGAAAGAAATGCTTGAACTTGGACCAGTGATGAACTCAGTTTGCTCTAGGCAACAGCATTTCTTATTAACAGTGCACAGATTGATCAATGATTATCCAAAGAATTATGGAGTAGGATGAAAGAATGCACAATATTAGCTGTGTTAAAATGTTTAAAAAAATGTTATTTTATGGATAATATGAAAGAGGGGAAATGCTATATGAATCATCCTTGGAGCAATTTGTGCTTCATTCCAATCTATGAAGGTAAAACACTGCCTGAGGCTACTAAATACAGCACCTGGGCCCCTTAACCCACCCTACATCTATTACACTATACTTTGTAAACCAAAAAAAGCCATCAGAGGTCAACTAATTCAACTATTTTAATGTCAAATCTCTTGCATCAAATATTATATCATGGCACGGTAAATGAACCTGGTCGGTTGATGTGATGATGTGAACTTGGAGTGTGCACCCACCAACCAGAGAAGTTCCTTCAATCATACAATCAGAAAGTAAAGGAGGGCGTTGGGTGACGTCACCTCAGGAGCGCTGAACCCAAATTTAGATTGTGGATTACAAAAAGGTCTAAACCCTTAGAAGTCCAATTCAGAAAAAAAGAGAAAAGAAGTAGGGGGAAAAAACGTGCAAAAGATGAAGGTGTGCATGCAGCTCATCTCGTTATAAGAAGGTTGTATAGGCAAATGCATTTAATGAAACAGGCTAATAACTGTATAGCACTTAACAGTTATGCTCCGTTGCCTTTAATATTTACATTAGCTGCCTAACATTAAATTTTTGGTATGTGGTTTATCATAATGTGTGTAGCTTTCAATTAAAAAAAAAAAACAATTACAACTAGTCTAGTTGGATTGTAGTTAAAACAGCACTTGTTTATTTGATTACCTTTAATCAAGGTAATGTCATAAAGGTTTTCTGTAATTCTACTGAAAAAAGGGGAATCTCCAGTGCATCTTAAAAGGCTAATTTAAAGGACATTTATTATAAGGATATAGATGTTATCTGTATCTTATGGCTACAGACAAGGAGTTGTTTGTTTTTTTGGTTCTATAAATTTGATCCATTGTGCACTATTGCATGTGAAATTAATTGTGCATTTAGGGTGATATTTTTCAGAAATAATTTATATATATATTTGTATAAAATACAGAAATGTATACAAAATTTGTGGACTGCTATGATAACATGTTTTACTCATCCAGAGTGACGGTGGCTGAAGTAGAGAGGAGCTTTTCAAAGCTGAAACTAATGAATGGGGGAGATGTTGGATCATGGCATGGTTCACCCAGAGTGTCATTCAAGCTCAAACCACCATTGTCGCTTGGTGGTATCTACTTAGCACAAACATACAGATTAGCGTCATTTTAACATTAAGCAGAACATTTTTAGAGGAATAAATTCTCAGGATCTTCGTGCACACTGCACACACTTCCAGTTCTTCATCCATCTTGCCGTTTTTCCTGCGCCTCATTGTATTTAAGGACACCCAAGACTTTAGCTCGGGATAGATTATTTTACCATTTCCTATATATATATATATATATATATATATATATATATATATATATATATATATATATATATATATATATATATATATATATATATGAGAGGTGGTAGCTCAGTGGTTAAGGCATTAGGCTCTGGATCAGAAGTTTAAATCCCAGCACCACCTAGCTGCACCTGCTGGGTATAGTATAGTAGGGTATGTTGTTTCTAAGGAAATGCTCATGAATAATACTCAAATACCCAATAAAATTCATACACGTCCATGTTTATAGCGCCACCTGCATTATACTGTAATTGTTTACATGCTGTTCTGCACACCCACTCATGGTGACATGTACAGTCTTTGTTTACAGTTCACTTTTTTGCACATTGTACTGTGTAACATATCATACAGAAGGTATGTAGGTATTTTGTGTATTTTGTGTATCTGCCCTGCAGTTTGTATTGTGTGTTTGCACTGTATGCACTAGTTTGCACCTGATAGATTTTTAATGTGGGAATAACAGCTTATTTTAGTCCTCAGCTCTGTGTTGTGTGATGTAGCTCTATGTTGTTTTATGTAGCACCAGGGTTCTGGAGAAACCTTGTCTGTGTACTCTTGACCTGAGTTCTAATAAAGCATGTATGTCAGGCTGTTCTAGATACATTTACATGCAAATAAAATAATAATGAAAATTATTATATTCAAACATTCAAGCAATAAAATCTAAATATGCTTTCTAAATTTACAGCCATTTCTTTATGTTTAGTAAACATTTTATTGTGGTCAGGGTTGTGATGGATCCAAGTTGGAATACACCTTTGGATAGAACCCCTGACCACTGCAGCAGCACACATTCACACACACATTTTAAGTTTAGACATTGTGTATACATGAGGGCATTATGGGATAATATGGGATAATATTGGTTCTATGGACATAATCTGTTCTATATTTTGATGCAAAACATGAAATCTATTACATAGCTCTGATCTTCAACAGGGATTGTTACTATAGTATACAAGTGCTGTAATATATTTAAAATTGAAATATAAGGAACACTGAAGTGCTTATGTCAGTCAAAGTATTTTTTACAAATCAATGGCAGTCATACAAGTTGTGTTTGTCAGGTCTGTACCTTACAGGCATCCCTTGTCTTCATGTCTTCACACAGGTTAATCTTTAGTGGAAAGGGAAGTGGCATGTGTGTAGACAGGTGCATTTGGGGTTTGTTATGATGTGAAATGAGGTTCCTTGTTGCCCCGGAGTGGAATTTAACTGGCAAAGTGAGAGCTGGGTGGAGGGGCTTTGAAAAACTTTCCAAGCGCCCATGACCCTGTGTGACCTGACTAACACCAGAGCTGCACAACATGCCTGAAGCAAGTAATACTAGACAGACTTGCCAGGCTTACATGGCACGCTGCCTACAGCTTGCTGGGCCCCATAAGAGCGCTCGCTACAGTTGGAAAGGAGGATGCAGGTTGCACAGGCCTGGTTCCAAATCTCAACAGTCAGCTATTTTTTGGTTAGGTTAGTAATTGAGCATTCCTTTCACCTATTAATCAATTTCTGTTGGTCTGAATGGTTAGTTTTTAATAGCATGCAGGCACCTGAAGGAGATGCATGGAAGAAGTAGCATTTGGAGTATTGCCCTTGTCCTCAGGTCACTTTAAGCACCATCGTGTAACTTGTTTATTCAGTAAACATCAAACACCTGTTGGTGGAATGCAGGTTACTAAGCTAGCCCAGTGGCATTTATGGTCCCTGCTGTGTACTTCTCCTTTTTCCATTTCTACTCCTTCCATCTGTCAACCATACAGCTGTGTGTAAGTACCAGATTGATAGCAATATTTGTTTTTATTTACACCCTCGTCTGCTGTTTCTGTCCCAGCTGTCCGTGTTGTGTCTGGAGTGGTGTGGTGAACGTTGTGAGGAATGGAACTGCTGGAAATTGCTCAAGCTCGCCAGTCTTCCCAGCTATGCAGAATGCAGAGAGGAACACGCCCTGGATTTCAATGCGTGGAAAACAATAGCTATGGCGAAAATGTGAGGATGCCACCCCTGATGGACGTCATCACAACGAAATACTACACTCAGCCATTTAGTTTCTTCCCTGGTGAGCTATTTCAATTGATGTCAGAAAAAAATTATGTCTGTTTGTGCTTGTTACCTTCTCATAAAGTGAAGGGAAAGATTAAACTACAATTTGCAGATCCATTGGACAGTAGAGGACCAATTGTGGTGGGTATTTACTACTGGGAAATTGCAGAGATTTAGAATATGGGCAACAAGCTAATATGTTTTAATATGTATATGATGCAGTCAGCACTGCTCTTTAAGAAATGCTTCATTGTAACCTTAAATTAAACAAAACATAGATAAGAATCACAGGATCACCAACCTAGTGATTATTTTGATTCCATCCAATGCTAAGACATACATGAATGGCATTGTCTGTTTATGGTTTGTATTGTCAAAGGCAAATTACAGAGCAGCATCTGACCTCTTTCATTTCAACATGCATTTTGCTGAAATCTTACTGTAATTCATAATAGAACCAGGAGAATCAATTACATGTCATGACTTTTTTACCCGTCAACCCAGGTTGAGAAGGAAAACATGGAAGAGAGAGAGAAAAAGAGACAACACCTTTATTAGATAAAGATCTTCTCCATGCTAGGTAGGATTTTGTCATTCGGATGACTGTGACTAGAGTTGTGTTCTGCAGAAATCATCCCCATCTACAATGACAACATAAATAAGGGTGTTCACCACTGATTTTCTCATGCAGATTTCTACTCTCTACCTTTTGCAAGGAAAATTTCAACCAAATCTGCTGACATAGTTACATAAACACCTTTAGCCATGTGTATATTTAGCTGTCTGGGAAAACCCAACGGATTTCACCGTGGCAGAAATCTGGCGAATGACCAAAAAACGTGGAAAAATTAGTTTGTTCTGCCTAGTTTTATACATTTCACTCAAAATACATAGAAAAGCTTTTTACCTGCTTCTTAACGCTTAGTTACACTCTTTCAAAGAAGTTCTGAATCAGCGTTACAAACACAGTGTCCTTGGAGATGTCTAAAACTGTGTTACTCACACAGTGTTTATCGGGCATTGATCAGTTGTTTTACATAGTTTTCCTCTGTATTGAAACAGATTTCAGTTTGTAATCAGATAGCAGCTCTTATGTCATCATCGAAGCATACTGGAGCGATTAGACGATGTATATATGATCGCAAATTGTTTTTCAATATTTTAAATGCCTTCGTAAAGATTTCATGTACAACACAATTTCCTCAATTAGTTATTGCCGAATTGAGTTGCTGTGAAAAGAGATCGCTTTCGTTTGAATCCTCTTTCCTCAGTTGATAAAAATTATAATGACTGACATTGTGGTAATGGTTTAAAATGTTTATATATTCCCCATTATAAACCTTTTACTTTTCAATTGAGTTTGTATCAATGTGTAATTGGTATGCAAGCAGATTAATTTACAAATGTAGTGGTGGGCGGGACAGGACATGTTATACGCTGCTTTCATTTCAGGATAATATTTAAACCGGTTCAGATGAATCTAACTAATATAATTAAGAGGTGACTTCAGAGTTGTTAGGGACTTATGAAAAATGACTAATGAAGAACATGTAATGATTTCTGATATTCTATAAAAGGAAAATAATTATTAAACATTGAATGACAGCTGGATGGGCAGGGTTTACTGAATAACTTGGCAGTACGTTGGCTAGTAATTAAGGTTGTTAAGAAGGTAACTTTTTTCTGGTCGTTTTCTAATTTCTCATGTCTATTACATATTAATGCAAATTAATACATACCATAATATTAATGCGGACTATGAGTGTGGTGAATCTTCAAATGGTGTTGAAATTTGACATTTTAAAAGCAAATTTCTTTTTCTTTTTCTTTTTTTCAATTTTGCAGGTAACTATACATTTTGTGGTCAAGATACAGAAGTGAAACATGGCACAACCTGTAGGTTTTAGATCTATTTATAGTAGAAACATGTGTATACATGTTTGCACCTTGTCACCTCTGATAGAGTTAAATGTGGTTCAATAAACATGATCCAAAAACATTCAATGAAACACAGTTAGGCTACAGAAGCTGCAAGGGAGAGGGACCTAAAGCCTGATGACAGGCGGGTTTAGGGGGGGGGCTACCATTAGTGGCAGAAAGAGCAGATGCTTCTAAGGGGCCCTCCTTAAGCCCTGGAGGTGCGTTCACACTCACTCTGTCCCTGCCGTGACTCCCAACAATTTCAAACTTTTTAGCCTGCTGTGTAATCCAAGCCTTTAAAATGCACCCATGAAACAACCCCAGCGTGCCCGGCTGCTTGGAGTTCTCCACATTCTGTTGGTAATGAGCAAACTGCAATAGAAACACATTGCACAGTAATATCGATCCTTTCTGCATTTCTACGGAGTGATTAAAAATAGAGTTCATTTGCCGTACAGCGCTGTGCATATCTTAAATTGATGTGTATCGTGCCAAATTTGCACCTGCATTTTTGTGTAGCATTGCTGCAGTTCATCACATATATCCAAGTATTAACCCTTCACTTCTTCATACATGTGATTGCCAACAGGGGGCAATGCACACCTTTCTGCAGAAGCATGTAATGCAATCAGGCCCAGTGCACTTTCTGTTTAGTCAGCAAAAGTGTCTTTCAGCAAAACAAAACAAAAAACCTCTCTGCCCTCAAGTATTTAAACAAGCAGTTATTCTCTTTCACTTCGCCTATTATTCCTGACACTAATATGAATTCTAATGGTGGAGCTCACCATTCAAGAATGTTCTGTTTGCTCTTTCAGAACAGATAACAAAACTTAGTCGTTCGTCTATTTGATTTCTTGCCTCCGCCCAAAACCTGGTTTTATACATTACAAGACTCCTGACTTGAGAAAGCAGAAATACATTTCTGCATATATCCAAAGCTAATAAAAGTAAAGACAGGCGGGTGATGTTGACCTCCCTCAGCAGGAACGTTGGCCATTGCTGTCTCTTTCAGGCCTGGAGCTCTATGGTCTTAATCCTCTCCTGACAAGTGGGAGAGTTTATGAGCAAGGTCAGACAAGAGTGTGAGTTCATGGAACGCTAACCCCAGAGCGTACGCTGCTCCCTCCTGACACCCTCTTCCCTCATCTCCTTCTGCCTTCAGGCTTTTCCCTACTTGACCTCCTGAAGCAGGGCAAGAGTTTGATGGGCTGTTGCTTAAAAACGATCCACACATTATGCTCTCTCTCTCTCTCTCTCTCTCTCTCTCTCTCTCTCTCTCTCTCCCCTTCCCTTCAAGCATTGTCTACCCTATGCAACATGTGTATGTTTGTGTATTACACTTTCACTATTTTTGAGTCCTGACCCCACCGACCCATCACATTCCAATTCTCAGCCCTCTTCTCTCTTTAACATATTTCCATTGGTGTCATTTTTCATCTTACCACATAACTTTTTTCAATTTAAGATTTCCTCAACACTGCTGCCATTTATATTCACAGTTTGTAAAGTGCTGGGCTTATGTTTTACAATAAACATTTTATCATGCTCCTCTTGTTGCTTACAGAAAATGAACAGTAAAAAAATGTTCAGCACAGAGACAGCAAGACTTGTGCATTACTGACACTTTGCCAGCCAGTTGAGACACTCATCTCATAATTGGCATTAATAGCCTGGGTGGTGCAGGGAGCTTGAGGTGCCTCTGTTAAGTAGAATCACATCTGTAGGTCAGGGGATTCTTGTGGTCTCTTGCTATTATTAATCTCCCCGAGTGCTGTGCCACCTGGTGGTGAATAGAACGAATACAACAACTTAGGTTTGACCATGGAGGTCTAACACCCCAAAAAGAGTTCTGAGAAAAAAAAAAACAACAAGCTCGTAGAAGGAGCCTGCATACTGCTCACACAGACGAGCTGGAAACATTACAAAAGAAATCTATAACAATCAGGAGTTACTGATCAGACCAGAAAAGGGAGTCTTGGTTAAATGCCACATAACAAGATATATCACTGCACAAATAAATAGGCTTACTTTATGTAAGGTGAACTTTCTTGGCATGGGACCTACAGTTATTCACTTTCTTGTTACTTAAGAACAAAACTGTGTAAGTAAATGCCAAGCTAACATGAGAACTAAGTTCAGTGCACTGGTTCTCGCACAATGTGGAATTCTGCTCTATCTGAGATGATTCTGATAAGTAAAACAAGGCTTGATGCATGCTTGATTGATGGCTTGTTTTCCCGATGGTGAGCGGCACAATGGCAGCAGGTCTGTTGTTTTGTGTGACGCAGATCAGCATTAGGGGCAGCCAAGTGATGACACAAGGGGTCAACTTCTGTCTGCCCAGCTCTCATCACCCTCTTTTTGCTGTCAGCTTTACACAATAGTCACTGAGTTGCACAGGATGTAGAGTGACTACTACTTTCGTGTGTGTTTATATATATTTATAATGTTAGTCGCTTCCCAGGTTTTTCATAAAACCTTTTTTTGAAAGTGGCTCTTTAAAGATTGTAGCTGAATAGACAATATAATCCATTAACCACTGGTAATTTCTACACACCTGTTGCATTTGCACCAATAGTACAAGGTAGTCATTGTTATTAAAACAAGGGTTCTAAAGCAAACAGTTTACAAATATCAAGTGTTTTATCCCATGTAAAGACAACTTATTTGGGCACGTATTGTTTTCCAATGTTTTTGTCGTTGCTACAGTCAACAATGTGTTCCGAGGTGTTTGTGTGAATTCTTTTTTTTCTTCTTTTTTCTTTTTCTGCAGCATCAGATAACAGAGTTTAAAGCAGAACATTTTGATATGGTAGAAGCTGGTAAAAAGACATTTTGTTTAAGTAAGGACCCCTGTTTTAAGGCGGTTCACACTTTTTTTATTTGCAAACACACCACCTGGATCACGGTATGCTTGAAAGATCTTAGTTTGCATGGCAAAGAAAAAAAAAAAAAAAAAAATAGATGTTGCAACACATTTGAGAGGGTGTGAAGTTTTTATGAATTCGTGCCAGTTAGTGTGGTTGATGCAATGTGCAGTCTTGTGGCTCTGTAGTTACCACGTCGCAGAACTCGTAGGCTAGCTGGGGTGAATACTTCTCTTGCGTGGAATCAGCCCTCAGGGCCTACATCACAGATCTACACATTCTCAGAGAGGTCTTCGGGAATCTTCAGCTTCTAACGCCTTAGGCAAATCTGTTCTGCATCTTGTCATCTTCAAACATAGACAGTTTTGAACATACACTAGTTCCCAGACAGTGACTTGCATTCACACCCGTACATAAACCAGAGGGAAAAACTGTTAGAAATCACTGCAACAGCTCCATTAGACATTTCTTACAGCAACCTCTGTTATTTGTCTCATGTGGTGCCTCATTTATCTGTTTGTTTTTTTTGTTTTTTAGGTGTTTAAATCCTTTTGTAAACCAAACTAAAATTTCCTGCCAGATTGAAGTTTGTCACCCTGGATTTATTAAGATTGTTCATGGCAGAGCTGATTTACATTAGTGATGCCCTCAAAACTCCATAAAAGTTCAATCTCACAAAAAACTGGAACAAGACAAAATGTATAACCAGCAAAAGTGTGGCTCAAGTAATCCAACTCAACCGTTGCAGTGGGTTGACGACCCTACACACACACCTCCTGCGTTTGTCAGAGGGATGAAAGTAACAAAAATCAGTGCATAAAAACAAAGCATTTCATTTCAACAAAAGAAAAATGTGTGCAATTAAAATTAATAAGCAACTTACTAACTACATGTTCACATCATCTGTGTAAAAAGCTGCAGTAATTTACCAGGAATTATAACATTTTTAGACTACTATTTCGGATAAAGTCTCATTATATAACGTAGGAACTTGTTGAGGTCAATTACTCCTAAATCTTAGCAAACTGCTAGTTGGAGACAATATGGAATACATGGTATGGTTTTGTACAACTGATGACCAATGATAGCGCTATGATAATGATAGAGAACTAAAGATCGTGACTATTATAGACATTAAAACATGCATTACTCTTTGTGCAGGATAAGAATTCAAAAATGGTGTTCCATATTCTTATCCAGAAACAGATCCATATATCAGGTAGCAGGAACTAAGGTTGTAGTTAATACGTCCCATTGACCATGGCTGTAGTTTACATTCCTCCAGCATAAGGAACCCTTATTCCCACCAGCATTCTAGTGATGCTACATTGATATTCCACAGAGACACGGTCCCTAAGCATGGCTTGGAAGACAGAAGACAATACAGTACTTATTTTTAGTCAGTTGTATAAAATTTATTACAGTCAACTGTAACACAGAAGCAGATATTTTTTACCCTAATTTATGTCTTTTATTATTTGGTGTAGTGAATACACTTTTATTCATCTGTTTACTGGATCAGATTGTGTGTCAAAAAGCTGCCTGAAATCTCAGGACTTATGTTCATCTCTTTTTCTGACCTCTGTTAGTTTAGTGTAGTTTCGAAAGATTCTGAGTGGAATTGATTTAATAAAAATGGATGAAATAGGCCAATCAAATGCAGTCTTGAATGACATAACAATCCCAAATATGTGTTGTGTTTAATATTCTTAAAATGTAATTAAAAAATATGTTTTTATGAGTGAGAGGTAATTTAAATTATCCTTATATGATAGAAATCATGTGATAGAAACAGTAGCGTGAATAATCCTAAGGGAAAAAACACTGGCACAAAAACCATAAATGTAGGCGGGATTCTGAAAATAGTAAAGCACTGTGGCTGTATATGCATTGTTTGAGAACCACGCTCATATATGTGTGTTTCATCAAATCTTTTATTTTTTTTTTTTACAAAAGATTACTTGCAGAATTTTGTTGTTCTACAATGCATTCTCCCTAAATGTCTATATCTTCTGCATTTCACTCTATTCCCCACTTATTTTTTTACATTATTGTGTTCCTCAACTTATTAAAATGTCACTTTTCACAAGTTCACAATTGTAACTCTTGATTTTTGTATTTTTTTTTTTTTTAACTTCCCAATTTCTTGTATTTTACAAATAATTGTATTTTCCCCTTTTATTTGAATGTGATCTACTGTTCATAATGTTTGGAATTGGAACTGATTTTGTGAACTTGATTTACATAAATATATAATAATATAATCAATTATTGATTTATTTATGCATCTATTTATTTATTTATTATTTGTATTTGTATTTTCTCATACCGTTACCCTATTTTTTAACCTTCCTGTATTTCCATCCCTTTTAAGCCTCACAATCTTTCTTCCATTTTGCAATCTTCCTTATATAAATATCCTTAATTTTCACATATTTTCCTATGATATTTTTTTACTTGAGTTATATATTTTTTCCTCCTATTTGTTGCTCTTAACTATATTTGTCCCCTCTTAATTTATTTATTTGATTTTTATTTGTTTGTTTTGTATTTCGCCATGATTTGATTACTGATTAACACTACTGGAACAGTGATGTCATACCCTAGGCAAAATACTGATCCATTTCAAAATCATAACATGCAGGTTTGGATTTTAAACATTTAATTACCAAATATCAGTTTTACCCGGAGTATAACTTGGTGGTATTTGAGATCAAATCTGATTGAATTAATGTTTCCTAAAAGATGTAGGATTTGAATATAGTAATCAATTGGAATGTGTATAAACTAGAGAAGTGTTCACCAGGTGTGAAGGGCCATGTTACTGAGCCGCAGTGTAAATTGAGCAGATGACGTGTTTATTACCTTGAACTCTGTTCATCGTGTCCCGTTTGGGAGTCGGCGTCAGTTCAATTAAACGCACATATCTCTGTTCAGCCTGAGCACCTCCATCTGAAAACCAATCCGGCATTGCTTAGCACTGAGCCCACTCCAGTTCTGCATGAAGGAGCAGATACGCGAATGTTTTTAGTGAGGCGATGATCCTCCGCAACAAGAATTTACTGAAAGTGGAAAAGAATGAATTGCTTTCACGGCTTTTCTGTTTCAGGGGAAACACACACTAAGTCACGCCAACCGCTTCATACACACACACACACACATACACACACACACTTTCCTAGATATCCTTTCATTATCAGCAATTGCTTTGTGATTGCTTAACTGATTAAAAGTGCAAATGGAAGGACTCTGGCCCCTATTTTGGTGTGGTGTGTCTCACTATTGAGAATCAGTGGGAAGAAAGCTACCGTTGACACTGTTGCGTCCTGTTTTCTTAGGATGACTCATGTTGAAAATTGAACATTGCAACATGAGCACCTTCAAAAGTAATTTCACATCTCTTCTGCCAGCTGCCTATGAGGTCCATCAGGTCACACATTTTAAAAAGTATGGATTGTTCTGAACGGTTTACAGAGAATTAAACAGTTCCAAGACAACGAAATTACGCCAGTGTAATTCACTCTGATCCCCGATCTCAGTATTCAACTCGACCTTCAAATCCTTTGTAAGCGTTCACAGACAGATGCTTTATAGAATGCTTTGACTAGTTTATTGCTTTGCCAAGTTACCACAACAATCTGTTATTAAATTGGTCTTTCAAGCCCCCAGAAAAATACTTGCATGGATTCCAGCATCCGTCCATATCATCTCACCATGTTTTATTTTTAAGAGCTATCCAGTGACAAAGGGCACCTCCAGGCCTCTCTTAGATTACACACAGATAGATGCTGCTTCATGCGCGCAGGATAAAATGTCATTGGGATGCCACCAAGCATCATAATGTGCTACACACACGTCCACTTTCACAGGTCGAGGGTTCAGACCAATCACACTTGTCACTCCGTTGCCTAGACACAGCTCTTCTGGTTGCTAAACAACAGGCCTACCGTTTTACATCATGGGCTATTTTTCTGAAAGTTGGAATATCCAAGATAAGGTTACGCCATAGAAGTGCTGAGCTTGGGACACCTGCTTGGATGTGTATACGAGCTGTTAAACTAGGTGTCTTTTCACACTCCGTACTGTACTGCACACACCCCAGTGAACACACTTGTTTGAACTCCTAATGCTGTTTTACTGCTATACCAGCTTCGTTTTACTTCATTTATTTATTTGACAGATATATAGCATATGAGACTTTAACCTGTTTTATGACTGATTCATGAAAGCATTAAGGGCAGAATTAATTTGGAATAATAGATCAAGTGAGATTACCTTCACAGCACACACAAAATCTTTACTTCTTCTCATTTGAACAAACAAAAAAACCGCAAACAGCAATGTGCTGCCAAGATTTACAGAACAATCAGGAAACCAAAGCAAAACAAAGTTAAAGCTGGATTTCACCTACTGAAAGATTGTGGTTGTAAGGGTTTATTTGGAAGTTGAAGCATTAGCTATGAGGCAATGGGTTGCTGTGAGCATTAAATGTATTTATTTTTTGTTTGTTTTTTCCTTAGTTGAAAAAATGCACTGATGGAAGAAATTAAGTGTATTTATTTTCATTCCTTCATTACTAAGTACAAGAAAAAAGAGGAACTTGATTTAAATAAAAAAGTTCAATTTAAAATTTGCTAAATAAATAGACATTTGCAAAATGTATATTTTCTTGATTAGTTTTATATATAACATTAAAATTTATTTGAGGTTGAATTTAAAATGTGTATTCAATCGAATAATAATATGCAAAATGTATGACCCCAGCTCCATTAGCGCTACTGTACCAATACCCCCTTAGTTATGACAATACAGTGATGTCACTCATATGTATTTTGAGTTTAACAAAAGACATTTATGTTACTGTTTTGTCAGTTTACAAAAAGAAATTACTGTTTTTTCTGACTCCACCTTACGATGGCTCAGCAATTTGTAACAAATAACAAACCGGTTTAGTCTATAGACTAACAGCTATGACCAGATCTGAGTAATGCGAAGTAGCAGACAGCATGGAAAAAACAAAACAAAAAAAAAACCAGGTAATCTGTTGTGAATGCTACAAAGCAGGAAAAAACATACAAACAAATCTGGTTCCCACCAAAAGTTGTCCTTCAGGATAATCCAATCTCTGGCATTTTGCCTGTTTATTGGTTGCCGCAGGTGATGTGAAATTTTCCCATGAATCGATGGAAGGCATAAAAGTCTCTGTAACAAAAGTGAAGAAAGAAAAGTTTGAATCACAGCGTGGGAAAACAGTCACCTTTGTTTCTGCATAGTTTTATTAGATTACTAAACTAATATATTAACAAATTGTGCAATGGAGGAAGAACATAATGGAAGAAACTCCTAACTCTAACTTGCCACAACACTCTTGGCGTTATTTGCGTGATGATTTTGAAGTAGTTGAAAAGAAGGTTTTGGGTTTATGATAAGTGTAATAGATAACAATCAGTGTTTGACTCATTAATATCATTATATTAATAGAATACTCTATTAAAAGACAAGAGTAACATGAGAGTCTTTCCACATCAACTAAGTTGATTAGGCAAAGGTTTTGTGACAAAACTTATAATAGGAACATTAAAGCCAAAATAAATCATAATACTTTGGATACTAAGTGAATTTAATGGGCAAATACTTTTTTTGTTTTATTCAAGTGGAAGTTTAAATGAAGCACTTTTACTGAAGTAATATTTCACCTACTGTATCCCTACTTTAACTCAAGTACATGCTTTGTGTACTTTGTCCACTACTGCCCTTATGTGCATGAAATTGAAACAGCCAGGCTGAGATTTGCACTTCTGATAAATTGCAAAAACTCCCAAGCACAGACTTTTCATTAGACACTGTGAGTTTACACTGTTGCGATTAGCATTCTAGCGTTTCCAGTATCTCGGTTTTGTTCTTCCGAGTAATTTACTGTTGCCATATTTACCTTTAAACAGTGCGCGGTTGCTGGGCAGTTTCAGGGTCGTACAAGCAATATGGCGGTTTATGAATTATCACTGTCAAGTACTGTACAATACGCTGATACTTTTCAGTCACTGGACATCCCCTCCATTACTCACAAATTGCACTCCATGCGAGCCTTGCCATGTGTGTATATCATATGTGTATGTTTGATGTGTGTGTTGCGAGGCAAGCCAAACCCCAAGGCTCTTTTGCTTGGCCAGCTGCCCCAACACCAATCCCCCACACCCCCCAACAACTGCTTTTTCAGTTATATGTAATTGAAGGAATTCAATAGTGCATAAAGACAAATTAAGGAAGATGATGTGTGTAAAAGCGCATGTGCAGTACTCTAGGCCTACATAACCCATATACCTATACAGTTACAGATTAATGTGGGCTTAACACCATGGTTCAGAGTTATGATGCTGCGTGTTAAACCCCAGGCAGGGATAATAAGCGCATTAGAGATGTGGCCCTGGACGAGGCAAAGACTGACGTAACTGTTAACGCGCGAAACGAGGACATGCATTTGATGTGAAGTAATAGGACAGTGGTGAGTGACATGCCATGCCTGCATATTAAAAGCAATTAACAGTGCGGTGACGTAAGGGTTTCATGTGTCGTTAGGAATATCAGCCGTAATCAATCCTTGGTCGCATCAGGAGCGTGTAGGTAGTGTGTCCTTGTGCACGAAGGACGTGTATGGTCCGAATCACAGGTTTCAACCTGACTGGTGTTTCTAAAAATGGTCGGATCAGATCATATGGGCTAAACAAGATTTTGTAATATCTCAGCACAAAGGAATCGAAGATATCAGTCTTGGTGATGCTGCACAAACTCCCAGGGTCAACATTAAAGCAGTTTGAAGTATTCTGTTATGCATGCACAGATGCAAATTGCATTTCAGTTCTTATTTCATAAGAAGACAGCTGCCTGTCAATCTACTTGAATGCACCAAACACATGCTTGCCCTCTGGATTAACCGACCATCAAGTTCAGGAAAGCAACATATTAAAGTTAGATGGACATGTTTTAGCAGTTGTTTCTAAGTAGCCGTGTCATTAAAAGCCACATGGAGAATTGTCTATATACATTGATAACCATGTTGGTATTTTTTGGGTTGTTAAACCTGCCACAACCCCCTCTTTAAAAAAAAAAAACAATGAGCACCATTAAATACACATCTAAAGCAGGCACAGGAAAAAAGAGAAGTAAAGAAAACAATGCAAGATTAACAACAGTCTAATTTGATAAACTTACAAAGAAAAAATATGCAACATTTGTGAGAATAAATGGTTCGGTACAGTAGTGGATTTGGCAGAGGTGTACAGATGCAGTAGGAAACATAAGGTTCAACTTGTCTTTCCTAGTTGTTATTTAATTACTCTTTCCTGTTTATTTTAACTGCGTGTACAGGTTGGTTGTTCTTCTTTATGTACAGTATTTCCTTTCTAAAATTAGTTGCACAAATTATTTAAGTATTCAGTGTACCCGATTAACCTCTTCTGGTAGTTGTCTTGGCGAGTAAAGAGAGAAAATGGTAAGGACGAACTGATTTGTGGAACTGGTGTACATTTATAGATGTGCTCTTAGCTAGGCTTAATATAAAATGATTATAAATAAATACATTTGAATGCTTTTGTATATGTAGGTGTACTCATGCAAGTTACAATAAATGTATTGAATAGATCAGGTTGGTTCTTGTGTAACATTTAATAAATGGTAAGGATATGGTAAGCTCACTTCTGGATTTCGCTAATAGTAAATAATATTGTTTTCTTGTTGATTAGATTAGATTGGATTAGATTAGATTAGATAGGTTTGGTGAAGGTTTGCTAAGGACACACACGGTTACAGCTTTTGAGTGTTTTCTGTACACAAGTAAAAAACAGTTGTGCTTAACCAAAGGGCATAGGTGTGGCTGTTACTAGATTTGAGTGAACAGTTTGTGCATTTATCTCACACCTTATGTGCACTTAATTTGCTTATGTAGGATGCTTTTTGTACAGGCTAGGCATTTTGGTATAATGCAACATATGCTGTTGGCCCACAGCCCTCAAGTTTAATTTTCGCCTTTTAATAAAAAAGAGTTTGCCAACCTCAGTTCAACAGCAATTATTTTGCCTAAAAGTGTCTTTATTTTTTGTATGTATGCAAAATTTACCATAAGCTAGACTTTAAGAATCAAGACTCATTCAAGAGCTTATTGTCATATGTACAGGAAAGGTATGTACAAAGTCCGAAAGAGGAAGAGTGGGTCCGTATTCTCATCAAGGTGTGCATGCATGTGTGAGCGTGTGTGTTTGTGTGTAACTTGCTACATATTATTTTGGCCACTTGGTTTGATGGTAGTAAAAACAAAACTTTGTCACATATAGCCATTTAATTTGAGCAATTTAGTAAAACCTATGCTTTAACAAAAATTCAGTGGATTAAATGACTTCACATACAGTCTTATCTTACATTGCTTTTGCATTTCTGTTTGACAATTTTTCTAAAAATATATATATATATATATAAATAAATATAAGGCGCAATAAAAAACCTTTAACTCAGCACAGATTTATTCATGATGTTCTTTAATCAGATATAAAAAAAATAAACTCCACCGCAAAATAATTTTTTATCACTAAACATTTGTTATACTGATGCGCCAGTCTCAAATCAAGCACTAAAATCTGCATGGTGCACACATCTAAAACCATCCGTGTGGAAACATAAAAAAAGTTCTGTTTGGTGTCCTGATGATTTTCATAATTTTAAACACCATAGTTTTATTTAAATAAATATTTACATGTATATTTTGTTTTCATGCTCTATGTTGAGTATGGTTTCACTTATAATAAACATACATTTGCATTAAGCATCCATATTTGTCCATGCCCATATTGATTAGAGTATTAAAAACTTGAAATGTATTCATTTAAGGTACATTTAGAACAGATAAAAATGTGCAATGACCTTGCGAATAATCACGAGTTAACTAATGACAACTATTGATTAATTGCGCTTAAATATTTTAATCGGTTGATGGCTCTAGGTTTAGTACATAAGTGATGAGTATGAGTCATTTTTTTTCTTGAAAATGTAATAAAGTAAGAGTACACGGGGAAGTGGTATCTCAGTGGTTCATTTTAAATTAGTTGAAATCCCAGCACCACCGACCTGCCACTGCTGGACCCCTGAGCAAGGCCCTTAATCCTCAATTGCTCAGTTATATAAGTATGAGATAAGTAAGAGATAAGTCACTCTGCATAAGGGTGTCTGCCAAGTGCCCTAAATGTGAATGTAGTACACGTGGTCAGATTCAGTAATTCTCAGCATTTGATACGTTTTTACTGTCACCATGCACAGCACTAGGGTCAAGTAGCAATTAAGCCTTGAGCAACTGATTGGATGATCTCCTGTGATCATGGACATATGCCACTCACTAATGAATCTAAATGTGGCTTACACTTCAGCACAGCTTACTGATTTGGATCGCATTCAGGAACGGCACTTCCTAAATGAGGATTTACAATTTGCAGATGTTAGTAGAGCTGTCTATCTGTCTGGGTGTGTGCAATATAGGCTTCATGTTCATTGGGTGGGTGATATGAGGGTTGGATTAAAAATAACTTTGCTGCCTTAGCATGTGTGGCAAAGAGGAGGTAAAGTAGACATTTGCAGAGGGCTGCTGGTTGGTTGCTTGCGGAGGGGATTTTTTTTGCACGTCACTTTCCCTCTGAATAGGCTATTAAAAAGACACAGCCGGTCTGCAGACTGATCTCACTAGGTTGGCATACTATGCTGACATCATCAAGGTCTCAGAGGTGCATTGTGGATGGTGAGGCCAAGAAGAGAAGAGGGCGCTAGAGGGACCGCTCAGTTTCCAAAAAGTACAAAAGTCCTGCATGACGACTCATATTTCCCTGGATACTCAGCATCTATTTATTATCTGTCCACCTCTGCGACCCTGTTCTTTAATTTAGCACTCTGATTCATCTGCTGTTTATTCCCCTAGAAAATTCAAAAATGCCTCTATGTTTACAGTCACTTGGACAGTGGCCACTTTAGCTAGACCTGGTTAATGTATGCATGTATATATGTTTTTACCTAGTCCCAATATCAGTTTTTACTTTTGGAACCAGTTTAGAAATTTCTGTAATGTTGATGAAGATAAAGAAGGGTACACTTAAATAAAGAAGAAATCTTACAATGGCTATGTAGTGTCCCAAATACAATATAAGCACCAGCATAAACTTGTATATTCCAAATTGCCAGGTCTCTTTCAAAGTGCTATAGAAGCAGTGAGTGTACATCTTAAATGTATGTCAGCAGCAAGCGTAAAGAGCTAGAGCTAAACATTTCACCTCAGGCTTTAGTCTTATTGACAGATCAGGAAACCACCTCAGACAGAAAAGACATGTTTTTCACCTGATCAATCCAGAGCAATGCTTCAGCAGCCAAAGTGATGCAATTGCAAATGCCTGGCTGACAGCTCTAGTGATTGTAAAAGGAAATTTCAGGCAGCAAAGGGAAGTTGGAATGAACATTTCAGCACAGTGTTTAGCCAGCCATCACTAGGGACATGGACCAGGAATGGAGAGGGCGGGGGACAATTTGCCAAGAGGGATTGTTGCTGTAATATCAATATCCTAGCAACGGAGGGAGTACGATACCTCATGCAGTTGTCATCAGGGATTGGTCAGCACTTTGGCATTGGACCCGCCCCCTCAGCTTGGGCTTTGTAGAAAGAATAAGCCAAAATCAAAACATCCTTCACACTTGACTCACTCCTGTGCACTTGACCTTAACTGCACTTTACCCTGTCTGATGCTTGATTTTTTTCTTTGTTTGTTTTGTGTTCATTACTAAAATTTATCATACATCTGACCTCTTGCTTCACCTTGATCGATGTGCTTGTGCCAATTACCGATAGCTTTAAAAGGCTCAGAGAAGACTACAGTGTGGCAGCATGACATCTCCCTATGCAGCCGTACAGTTCTGCCCAGAGCACGCCTTTCAACGGTAAGACTTGACCTTCTATTCATGGCTAGGTGCTAAGTTTGAGTCACCGAGATTACCATGGAAATGTTGTCACATGACCCAGAGTCTGACTGTATGGTTAGTTGTACTAGTAACACAAGTAGATCGTATTGGGAATCAGTGTATTCAAAGGACTGAGTGAAATTTGACTCACTTTTGCATGGGTATATTTAACCATGATACAAACACAACTGCATAACTGCACAACTGAGTAACTACCAGTTTTTTCATTTTCTGTAAATGTTTGCATTTATACTCATCCAGCTTGAGAGTGTGTAACAGTGTCTGGAGATGCAAACAGATGGATCTAACGGTCCAGCTGCTGCCAACCTCGGATATTTATAGACACGTGTTCTTATGGTAACAATGCAAGTGTATGGGAGTGTCCAGGGTTCAGGGCAGTCAGTCAAGACACTTGAAACCTTGAACCTCCTTAGTATTCACACACCACTTTACACTTTATTGCAGAGTTAAAGTGGGCTGGACTCACTGCCAGTCCTGCTGCTGTGCTCATTTCATATCTATTTATTGTTACTGGGCCATATTGCCTTTAGGCAGCTGAAGCAATGAAAGCAAAGGGCGAAAAAAAAAAAGTTTTAATAGTTTTGGAAGGTATAGCACTCATTGTTCTGGTTTGCATAAATAATATATTATATTTATTGATATTAATTCATCTTTGATCCCACTTTCCTATACCATGAAGTAAATGGCATTTTTGATTCAACGTCATAATCAAACGTGCCATTCAAATCTGTCACCATGACTAAAAATGCACTACAAACAAATGTGTGTTTGTGAATAAGTCTAACAAGACAAGACTCTAATGATAAGCACCACATCACTGACACAGGTGTGTTTATGCTGTGTGCCCGCACTAATAATTGTATCTGATCTTGCTCACAGGTGCACAAACCCCATCACTGATGGTTTACAGACCAGTCTTATTAGCCTTCATTTGCTTTAACCTCCTCCACAGGCATGTACAAGAAGTGAAATTTGGCATAACAAATTTCTTTAGTTTCTTATGGATTTTTTCTAGTGTCAGCTAATGAAAACCAATTTCTATAATATTTCTAATCAGAAAATGATTATAAATGCATTAAAATTTAGTTTAAATAAAATAATTATAATAGTAATATCTTTTCGATTAATTTAACCATTTCATGTTTAAAATATTAAATGTTTCTTTGATTATAATAATTTAGGAAAAATGTTTGGAGATAATATTTTATAATATATAATATAATACAAATATAAATACAATGTATTTTTTAATGTTAATACAAAATAGAATAAATATATTAGATACTAGTTGGGAAATTCTTAGATTTACATTTACAGGAATTATTTTCAGAGAATTTGTCCCGTGTTAATGTTGTGCTAGGAAATCATTATGTGGACTATACCAGTTGTATGTAATGTGCTCTTAGCTCATGTGAAAAATAGGACTTTTGTCTCATGGAAGAGTGACTTTCCCTGTTTGATTGCTTTGCCATAGTAGTGCTTTGGAGAAAAACTTGGACAAACACCATAAATCAGGAAGAAAGCACTCGTGCAAAGTGAGTGGAAGTTGCTATTTGAAATCAATCAGGCTTTTTCACTAGAATGAGGCACAATGAAAGCACGCGACAGAAAGGAGGAGAAACCTGGAGGGCCGCTCTTCTATTGTTTGAGCCCTCTTGTCTGTCCTGCAGCCGCTGGTTTGAGGGATGAGGGAGGGAGGGACTGCTCTCTTTGAACACCGCTTGGCTTTTGATTAATGAAGTCACAGGAGAAGACCCCCCAACACCCTTGCAGATCGGAGGGCTCTGTTTGTTTTGATTGCATCTTCATCGCTGGATGTGCCCAACCTGCCAGGAGACAATGGGCAGCCTTGTTTAGCTCTGACCTTTAACCTTGTTCCGTCTGCGAGAGGCCCGGTCTACGTTTAAGTGAATGCAGCGCACCTTCCCCCTTAGGCTCAATACATAAGTCCTTCAGTAACCAGACACCCGGCTGCCCACAGCCTCCCCCAACACACACCAGATCCACTAACATCAAACCCACCACACTCAGGAGCAGCGTAGAAAATAACCACAACGAAAAATAGAGATGAGACCACTATTGTCTCCAAGGAGGTTTTCAGGCCTTTTTTAAGTGGTAGCTCAATTCAAATACAGGTGAAGCGTGAAGATTTACATAGTCCTGAGTGGATTTTCCCAAAGTATTTATAAAACAAACTTTGATCTTCCTTCCTAGAAAGACAGGAGCAGATTGCTTAAGCCGAGGATGATATGCAATGTGGGATGGTGATGGATTTGTCAGGCAAAACTATGACATGTCACTGAATTATAAAATGTAATAGCAGACCCACTGTACTAGCTAATAACAGTTGGTTTGATTGATTTATAAGGTCAGAGCAAGACCATGAATTCTGTCTGTGGGCTTTCGCATCGAATAAAACCTTTGGTGTGGCTACATGACCTGTCCAATATAACTGAAACATCTATCTGTGAACCACTCACCATGGCATGTAGCCTGACCATAAACTTCTGTCATTTCTACACTTGTAAATCACACAGCCTCGACACTTGGATGAAAAAGGCCTGAATGCTTTGACGTGTGGGTGCTGTGGCTTTTTGTGGAACCATGATGTCGTACTTGGCTAACACTCCTTGTCGGCTAGATTGTGTTTCTGGCGACGTCCCAGCATTGTAGGGGGTAGCATCGGTCAACTCAGTCCTAACACTTCCTCCTCGCTGCAGTGCATAAATCCTCTTAGCTTTGGTTAGAGCTCTCAGTGTTAATTCCAGGCTGATGATGATGTCATGACAGTGGTCTGTCAGTTGAGCTGTCGAATCTCCAGCAGCAAAACTGAAACGTGGTCAGCACGATGTGCGACCTGAGAAAGTGTCGAGTCTACACCTGCTGAAGGCATATATATTCCTCATGCTCTCACTGGCCCAAAATGTTGATAATATTACGTGTAATAATATATAATATGAGGGAGATGGACACTGAATCCCTACGCCGCATGAAGGTTCATGCTATTTAATAGCCATTACATCCTGTGGTATATGAGTATCAGTTTGTTTTGCGGTACAGAGTCAAGATCTGGTTCAGGATCCAGTCAAATGGAGTATTACTCCAGGAGCTCTCTGTGCACTATAAATGAAACATCGTGTCCATGTGATATATACACGTTGCTTAAGTTGCTTACACCTGTTCATACTTTGAGCTTAAGTTGTTTATTACTGTAAAATAAGTACAACACAATGCAGAGTTTTTTTCGTCTGTTCTCAGGATACCCTTCACAATTCCAGTTGCAACTCCAAAGCACCTCGTTTGATTTAAATGATGAATGACTTAATAATGAGCTGGGTCATGTGTGTGAGAACAGTTCCCTTTGTTGTGCATTAAAATTTCCTAAAACTAAAACTGAAAAAGAGAGGAAAAGAGAGACAATATTTCAGCGTAACATTTCAGTAAGGATGTAGTGGAAGAACTCAAGGGACCTGCACTGAGCCCTTCAACCCCACTAAATACCTTTAAGATGAACTGGAATGCTGACTGCACCCCAGCGTCGGTGCTTAACCTCACTAAAACTCATGTACAAATTCCCTCAGTCACACTCTAAAGATTAGTGGAAAGCTTCCCCAGAAGAATGGACTTTATTATAACAGCAAAAAGGAGACTAAGTTTGTAATGTGATGCTCAAAAAGCATACGTCTAATGATCAGGTATCCACAAACATTTGCCCATAAAGTGCAGGTTGACATACAGTACAATCCAGTGATGGGCCATGCATTTAACAAATACATTTACAGTGGTGTCCTATAAATCCACAATTTATTAAGTCTCCTTTCAGTGCAGAAGCCGTGCCGCATACATCGATCTCTAGCAGAGGAATCAAGTTTAACCTCTTAAAATGATACATGGTTTCTGTACATTTTGAGTTCACCAACCATGGAAACCCTGGGGATTACGGGTTTCCTGGAGAATTAAAATTAAGGCTTTTTTGCATTTTTATGCAAATTGAACAGGAAAAAAATTGAAAAGGTTTAAATGGTTTTTTAAAAAAGCTCATGTTTGAAAATGGCCTTGTATACCTCTGCTTTATGTTTTCTCAGTCCAACCAAATAAACGATGTGAAAATGCTGATGTTATCATATGCCTGCCAGATGGCCCCAGTTTCACCAATTTAAAATTTAACTGGTTAATGAGCAGTTTTAGTGTCATGTTCTTTAAGCTCTATTTTAAGGCCTCAAGGCAGATTTCTTTGACCCTGGCAACACATGATGGCTGAAATATGATTGGATAGAAACTCAAACATGAACAGACACTTCTGAAAGAAGGGCAACCAAGAGAAAAGCTATGAAATCAAGGGACTAGACTATTGGGAATAATTTAATTCATATTCATAGATTCAAGTCAGTAATTCTGAAAGTAATTAGGCCAGCAGAAAAGCAAAACTGGTACAATCTACTGTAATCCTGTATTCAGTAAAACTAAATTATAACTAAGTAGTGTTTGGTTATGGCAACGTAAACATATTGTAAAGTTTTAAACAAATTGTTATGAGTTCGAACCTCAGCACCACCAAGGGGCCAGCAGTGGCAGGCCCCTTAAGAAAGGCCCTTAAGCCTTAACTGTCCAGTTGTTTATATGCATAATTGTGTCTCTGCCAAAATGCCTAAAATGTAAATGTAAAAACATATCAATCAAAATTTTGGACAAGAGCTATTAAAAATAATATGAACAAGATTAGAAATGAACACCAAGAACAATTGGTGGTGATCAGTAATTATTCATTGCTATCACAGGCTCACGCAACTCAGTCAGGCTGCACACACTAGTGATGAGTCAAGTAATCCAACTCATATAACCAGCAGCTAGGGATTCATGTTGAGTGAAGGAAGTCAATAAAGTCTACTTAAAAGGTCAGATTTATCTCTAGGCTCTTTTCTGGAAAGATACGCTTATGTGGGTCAAAGGTTTGTTATACGAATTGACACGGTCTTCTTTTTTGTTAAATAAAACTTTTTAGTCACCAAATCTAAGACCAAAATAAAACTTATCAACAACTGATTTAGGTCATTTCCACATGTTTAATGAATAAAGGTTCAACTTTAGTTCAAGTGCATGTCACTGTGTGTATATTGATATTGGAATTGTTTGCCCTAAATTACATTAAACATTTTTTAAAATCACCTTTCATGTATGCATTACAATCAATTCAGGCCTGGAAGTAGAAATTTCAGCTTGGATTTACGTCGGATATATGACAATAGACTTGACTGTGTTTAGCATTTGTGAGTCCTCACAAGCCCTAATGACATTATCTGTAGGCTTAGACCACACATTAGGAGTAAGATGCTTGCTCTCTTGTGACAGGCTTGGCGGCATAACAATATCCGAGTAAATCAGCTCAAGCATTCACCCTGTGCCACACCTCTTTGGCTGCACATAAAAGGGGGATTGACCACGCTTTCTCATTGAGCTGTTTTGTGGGGGGGGAACCTTTTAAGCAAAGAACGATGCATTTTGAGTGTTATTGAAGCTGCTCCACCGGTCTTCACCCCTTCATCATTTGGGATTTAGAGTTAATTCTGTCGTATTTCCAGTCTTAGACCTAACGCTTAATGTGTACTTTTTTGACATTCACTATTAGGCATGACTGCATATTACACTAGCATGAGTTTAAAATCCATGAATGCATTAATGTTGGTTTAGTAATTCCCACTTGTGCCACACCTTTTTGGCAAGGTATTAAAAGGGGGAATTGAACACGTTTTTCTTGTTGCTTATCCCTCCTGCCAAATCCGGGTTGTATACATAGTGTGGGCTTTTTTGATTTTGTACTTATAACAAAAACAGTTGTGTGGGAATGTTTATAATGTCTGTATTATAACCATTGCACAAGATCTTCTACCTAGTAACTGGGGGGGACATTTTAAGCAAAGCAACAACAAAAGAGACAAACCTAGGAGGAAACTCGTAGAAATTCTAATTTACACTTGAAAAGTTAATCCTATTTAGAAATGGGTCCAGCACATACCATACTTTTCAAGTAGCATGTGTGAAGACCTATGAGGTTGAATGATACTCGTTTTCTCTATGAGAACCATTTAAAATAGGTTCCTACAATATCATCTAGACCACAAGCACTTGCCTTTAACTCTTAAATGTCATGTTATGTTTTAATGTCAAATGAAAAATAAATACTAAAGACATTTTAAATGAAACAGATGAGAAACATTGATATAGACGTATTAAAGAAATCTAGTATGTGCCCATTATTTTGCTGCTTGAATAGTCCTAGTTGTAAATTATATTAATATTGATATAGTAGTTATAATAATCAGAAGATAAAAAAATGTAACAATATGGCATTCCCCCTAATTATTTGGAAACCAACAATTACTAGCTGACACTTTATTCAAAACTATAGTCCAAAAAGTTTTCATCATGCCTTTTAATTCACTAGTTTGAGTTATGTAAAACTCCTGTAAAGAAAATCATGGCCACACTCTGAACATTATTCTCACCAAACACTTGTCTGCTACACTGACATTTATCTTTAAATTCATACATAAATGTATATGTTAATATTCAGTCCTTAATGGAAACATTGTCTCCATTTAAGACTCAGTCTTCCATGATGTTGTTACATCAAGTTATCAGGCAGTGGTGCTGGACTTAATTCTGCGCCCCACTCAAGCGAATTGCCCGAATCATGTGTAACTGAAATGGCACTTTCTTTTTGGTAAACTCTACCCCATTCTCATAACTCTCACACAAGTACACTATATGGACATACCTTTGTGTACACCTGTGCTTTTTGAGCATTCTATTCCGCATTTAGTCCCCATTTGCTGTTATAATAAGCTCCACTCTTCTGGGAAGATGTTCAACTACATGTAGAGTGTGCTTGTGAAGATTTGTGATCATTCAGCCACAAGCGTGTTAGTAATGTCAGGTACTGGTCTAGGGTGAGGAGGCCTGGGGTGCAGTCAGCGTTCAATATCGTCCCAAAGGTGTTCAATAGGGTTAAACTCTGAGCTCTAAAGCCGGCCACTCAAGATCTTCCACTCTAACTCATGTAAAAGCATATCTTTATCTAGCTGGCTATGTGCACAGGGGCATTGTCATGTTGGAACGAGTTTAGGTATCAAATGAATGAAAAATTTAATACTACCACATCCAAATAGGTCCTATATGTGTGTGCATCCAAATTTGTGGTAACGGTTTGGGGAAGGACCACATTTGGTTGGAAAAATCAGGTTGTCTTTTTTTCCCTTAATTTGTAGTTGCATCTGTTTTTTGAATAGTGATGTGCACAATTTGATTATTAAATCCTTAGTGCTCATGCTTTACTCTGTATGCCACTCATGGTTTCTAGATCAGTATGGATATGTAGTGGACATATTGCAGCTAGAATTTTAAATAGTATATAATTCAAATTACAAATTCTGATTTTTAAATTTAAATAAAAATGAATTAATAAAGAGAACTCTTAATTATCCGAATAGATAAAAGGACCTTATTTTGGGGGGTCTGACATCTGATTGGATCCATCTGGTAATTACTTGTGTACTAAGGGAAAACTGTGGGCCTCCAAGACCTGAGTTTGACACTAATGTTTTAAACTACCTGTGGTTAGGTTTCATCTCTAGCCTGTGGTAAACTCACATCCTGCTTCGAAGTTATTCATTAAGTATGTCTGCGTCGTGCAGCATATTAATATCACCAGTTCACAGAATGTGGGGAAATTCCGGCTGTACGCCCAAGTGCCCGCCTCACATTATAGTTTGATACCCCCAGTCACAGCCACAGACAGGCGCATACACACACTCTCACTATTTCATCCCGACACACTCTCTTTCACACACACACACACATAACCAAACACTCTAGACTGCCAAGCCCAGTCCAGCTGCACACATGCCGCATGCTGCAAATCACAGTGGTCGTGTTGCTGTCATGTAGACTTTGGGGGAAATTCCACTTTGCTCAGACCCACAGCATGCGCTGTTCTTCAAGAGGAACAATGAGACTTCGGGCCATTGCTTGGTGTTACGTTTCAGAGGGAGAAGGGTCACAGTGTCTGTGCTGACAGTCATACTCGCTTTTTTCAGAACCTCAAACTGTCTGTGATACAGCTTACAGAGCTTTAAAAAGTATATTTTTAACCTTATCTTTTTCTGTGGGATCTGTGTATAAACACAGTACTGAAACTGAATCATTTTAATGTGTTTGCTATATATAATGCAAATTAAAAACTAGAATAGACTTTATTTGTCACATATACAGTACATTACAGCAAAATTATTTTATTCCCATATCCCAGCTTGCTCGGAAACTGGCATCAGAGCGCAGGGTCAGGTATGAAACGATGTCCCTGGAGCACAGGGGGTTAAGGGCCATGCTCCAAGGCCCAACAGAGATACCGGGGCTTGAACCCGCAACCTTCTTATCAGTAGCCCAGCACTTTAACTGTTGAGATACCACCAACATCATTACTCTCAAACTACTACCAAAACCTTTGAATAATGAATGTCTTGGAGTGAAACTGATATAAATAAGAGTATTACCAAAGTGCTGCTTACAGATTTCCATAGTAATTCTGTTTGCTTACACTTTCACAAAGGAAATTGTATAAAAAGAAGCACTTTTGGTTTATGTCTATGTTGATCAAATATAACTATATATTATTTATATAATAATATAATTCTAGTCCAAATAATACGGGTTTAATTTACAGGTTTAATTTACACATAATGTCTTTTTATACATTTTACATCAACATTTATTAACTATTAGACTTACATTATAGGTTCATATTGTAGATTGTTTACGTAAGAAGCTCAGTTACCTACAAGCTTCATCCTATAACGGCATCAACAGTATGCAGAATTGTAACCAGAAAGCATCTAAACTGCACTACTAAACAGTACAATACTATTATACACTACAATATCAGTTTTCTGACAAGCTCATCGTGTTGCACCACCTTAAACAGTCCAGTGTCTGAACTTTTTGTCTTTCTTATTTAATGGTCATCTTAGCCTTCTAGAAAAGCTTCTCTTTCTTCTTACAAACAATTAGAGAGCAGCCATGTCTGTGTGGGTGTTTCTTGCTTCTCTCATATACTCCACCTATATGTTCTTAGCCTCTTAGCTTTGTTATTACAGTCCAAACCAGCATTTCAGGTGTCCATGACTTTTGACCATGACTTTGATTTGTTGACTTCTAAGTGAAATATGGAGTTAAAACAAATCTTCACCTCTGTCTACTCTGGAACTAATCATATATATTAGCATCCAAAATGCCTCCAGTCATTTTTTCTGGTTATTCTTTTGTAACCACTGAAGCATTTGGACTATTCAACTCTTTGCAACTGAGGTACTTTCTCTGACCTATGATTACTTTCTTTCAAAATGAATTCAACCTTCTGAATGAAAATTGCGTGCTATCTGAACATCCATTTAAAAAAACAGTTTTTCTCTTCCCGTGTGTCTAATAAAACTACCTCTTGCTCTTTTCTTGTGTAGTAATTGTCATTCTATTAACATCCTTGTCATGAGCTTTTTTATATCCATATACATTATGTTTCTACTGAAAGACATGAAAATCATTATTACGAAAACGAAATTGTGTGTGTGTGTGTATGTATATATATATATATATATATATATATATATATATATATATATATATATATATATATATATATATATATACATACACACACAATTTCTTCTTTACATATATTTTACTTTATATGGCTTCTGTTCTATATTTATGCAAATGTGGATTTGCCTAGTTTGGTAATGTGAATACTTTTAGACTAAATTGCCAGTGTTTTTCAATACATAAAATCTCATACAGAAGAAATGTCATTTTCACAAGTATAAAAAATGGCGAAGTATTCTTTATATGGCATACAGCAAAACAGAATGATCAGAGCTCTTGTGACTGTGACCCATAATATAAAAAAATATATATCAATATAGAGGCCAATCACTTTATTTCGTTTTCTTGCAGACCAAATTATTATATGTACATTTTTTGTCAGCAGATTGCTTGAACCAGCAGCGTGTCTCTCATGGACTGAGGGATCGTTCCTAGCCTCCATGTCCCAGAGTCAGAGCTCACAGGGAACTGATTTACTTGGGCCGGACGTTTTCAACCAGCTGCTGGAGATGCTGGACCAGTATGTGTAACTGCAAAAACACATAACCGTGCGAACAAACAGTTTCTTTTAGGAATGGGCACTGCACAAAAGCCATGAAAATCAACCAAAAATTTTCTAAAACTCTTGTATACTATATTTAATTTGTTCTTCCTCAGGTCGGCGTTACATACCGTTCAGCCCATTGAGCTGTTAAACTTCTCAGAAAGTGCATCAGGCAGCTCTCCATCCAACACCATTCAGATCAGCATGGACTGCATCACCATGCATGGCTCTGATGATCATCTTGCAGTGAGTGTCCCAAAGCATTATGCACCAGCAGTTTGTTTTCAGTGCTGCAGTGAGCCTTCTATGATTTACTTTACTTTCAGTGAAATTCACTTAACAGTTTTCTGTTTCTTGGACTAGAGGATTTTGCAGCCTTATTGAACACTGTGTTCTTATAAAAAAAAAAAAAAAAAAAACTAAACCTTTGGATTAATACATTTTATTGCAAATCAAATATTTTGCAACCCAGGAAGTAATAGCTGATCTCAGATGGTAATAGTCCATCAGGAGTATTTTTTCCTAAATGCCTTTAAAAAGTGCCTCAAGTGAAGAAACGAATTCTGAAGAATATAGTGATTTTTCTTTATAATGGCAAGAAATTTCACTCATCCTGCCATTTTTATTTTGCTGATTTACTGAAACTGCTCTGAAGTATATATACACTAAAATTAGTTAAATACACTCATCATCCAAATTTTCCATACATTTGAAATTAACTTTTAGGTTATACTGGCTCCATTTATTTATTTTTAAACACATTTTATTTAATTTATGAAAATAATTGCAGCGAATACACCTATGATAGAATTCATGTAAATAATGCTCTTGCTAGAGACGTTTTACAGTAATTATAGCCCTTTATATATTCTAATACTTTTTAAATTCACAAAAAAAAAATTACAAACTCATTTTGACTACTTTAATACATTTTAGGGTTATTATTATAATCCATTTTTAATTTACAGGCTGCCGTGGTTAAAAGATAATTGCTGTTAATTAAATACATTTCAGATAACTGCAGAAATCCCCAGAGAACTCCTATTAACTTTCTGCAAGTGAAACTTGTTTTGTTTGGTGTGACCATTGAGGTGCATCTTTTTTGGCTTTGGGGGAATTCAGTGGTAAACTCCAGTGAAATTGCCCACACGCACACCTGGGGTCATTGTTTGTTTAGGGGTTCCCCTGGTCAACCCAGGAGCCACGTTTCTGATTGGATTTGCAAAACTGTTAATTTAGATGTATGTATGACTGCGTACCAATAACTTGCCGGTGTTAAAGAGGGCAGTCGTCATGCTACTATTTATGGTTTAGATAATGTGGTCTGGACTGAATACAGCTGCATTGTTATTGGGATCGATGCAAAGACAGGACTCATGCATTGTGAACATGGAGCCGATCAATCAGGAACGTTCTACTTTGATGTAAGTCAAATGAATAGATTTTTTAACTTTATTTACGCATTTTTATTTCAGCGCTAAGGGCTTTTCTCCCTGTCATTTTTTCTGGAAAAGAAACACATTTTCAGCTATTCCTTAAATACTCAGGGTGTCAGAATTCAACTGTCATGTATAGTTACATCATTAAGTCTCTAAGTATCATATATACACACCCAGAATGCAGTGGAAAGGCTTGCATAGGTGAGTGTAAGTTCCAGATAGAGCTGCAGTTTGGTCTCTAAGCCAGGGAGCTAAAGTGATGGGTCTCCTCCCAGTGCAGGAATGCTGTTGTCCAGCAGTAATGCAGAGGAGGATAAAATGGAGAGGCACACACATTGCTGTGATTCTCTACCCTGGGGTGCTGAGTGGGAGGTGGGGGGGCTTTGCTTTCTCTTGAACTAGTGATTAATGCCTCCCATACTTACAGCACCACCCTGCCTCCCCGTGTCCGCCCCCACCTTCCTGCCTTTAATATTGGGTGTGGTTCAGTAAGCATGGCACGCTAGTACCTAGACCTAAACTGCCAGATGTACCATTGCCATGGTGGGCTGGAGCACTCTGAGGAGTATATTTATTTAAATAAAAGGAGTGTGGTGGGCATTGGCCAACTATCCTAACATCCCCCTTTTTGATGGTACCAAAAAAAAAAGAAAACTTGGCACATCCTTACAGGGGTGTGCCTGCTGAATGAGTCATTAGACAGTACAGACTGTGCTAGGCACCCTCAGGGATTGCTGTTTGTATTGTGAAGGGGTTTTATGTTTAAATCTGAAATTCCTTTTCCTCTGGGAGGTGCGTACCTTTTCACTAGCCGCAGGGCAACTATTTAGAGCAGCACCTGCCACCGAGCAGCTTTGAGCTTCGGGCTCTTAGCTCTGTCACACTGAAGGAGGGGGATGGTGTGGAATTGAGACTGAGTGAGAGCCAAGAACGTGGCATAGAATAACATGAAGGAATGTGACAAAAATGGTGACAGAAGCAAACACCGAATTGTGACCCAAAAGAAAAAAAAGCAGATGTCATGACAAGACAGATCTGTTGATCAGCTGAGTGTTCCGAGTTTACTGTCCATAGGGAAATAGAGGCAGGTTTGGCCACAGCCAAAAGTTTAGATCTTTAATTATGTGTTCTTCTATGAGATCCTGTGAAAATGTTTTTTGTTTTTTTTCCAGAAATTATTTATAAACTGTGTTTTACTTTTCTCTTTTGTCAGTATACTCGATATTTTAAATTAGACTAGACTTATACTAACTAGTTTGAGAAAGTATCCTGAAAATTCTCTTTGCGATTTTGGTGCATCAGTAATGTTTGTGCTGGAGGGGCCCAGACTCAGCGGCCTCACCCCGCGATCCAATGAGAAGGCAGTACCTGAATTAGGTGTTGACAGATTGGAAAAAGTATCTCCTGACTAAAATTTACATTGGGTGTGGATTCAGGCAAACAACATAAAAAAATTAGCTCATTTCATAAGATAGGAATGTCTTTCACTTAAATTGTATTGAGTGTTTAGTCTACAGTGTGTCTCCCTTCTTTTTTTGGTCCTTTGAAGTGCTTTTCCAGCCAGACCCTGACTCAGCATGAGGTGGTTACATAGCATTAAGAAGCAGTGTTGCTTACATGCTGCCACCCCTTCCAAAATTACTGTTTGTTCACCCATTTTTTGTACCTATATTTTACTTGAAGGTCTTTTCACCAGTGGTTTGCAGTAATTCATACCTTTTTGAAATTATTACAAAAGTGAAATTATGTTCAATATAAATTGGTAGAAGCTTTCTTTTCGTTCTGACAGTCTCCTAAAGAGGTTCCAAGTAGAACACCTTTTAAAAGCCTTGAACTATCCACAGAACCCCTGTGAGTACACAAGGATTTGACGGTTTAGTCTACACTTTAAGGAACGGGGGGAAAAGTGTGCTAAAATGAATTATGTAGTAAAGCAATTTCAAATGTTCATGTGCAGGTGTTGACTTTTTATCCTACTCTTTGTTTTTAGGAGCTCACAGGTGTCTGGTCTTTTAGACTTTACTAACAGCTTATTATACTGACTTTCAACACTGTTTAGGATTCTTTACACTTATTCATCAGCAAGTATAAAGAAGGTGAATTGATATTTAGTCTGACGGAAAAGAACAGCGTAACAAGTACAGATATAGTGAAAGTTGAATATGTTAATAGTTTAAAAGAATCAGTATATGAAAAATATTGAATTCTCCAGGTGCAAACTGTATTCAGTTTAGTTCACTTTAAACAAGATTTTGTCACAAAGCAGTTTTACAGAAATCTAGATATTGATTTATAGATTTATTTTAGGTTTGTTGGTGAGATCCCTAACCACCAAACCAAATTTTGCAATGGAAAGGAAAAACTCGGAATGGAAAAAGGAAGATTACAGGAACAGAATATGAGTGTGTGTGAAGTGGCAAATGTACAGTTTGAATGGGATGGCCATTATATAATCAGTAAACTTGCTAGTGATTAAGGTAATTGCATTCAAAACACAATTGAATAGTTAATGAGCCATGCCCTTTCTTCTGTGGTGTGAAGCCTGGTGTTTGCTTTTACCCAAGCAGCTTTGCTTTCACTAGCAGCTGAAGAACCCCTCATTGCATGATGCACGATGTCAGGACACTCTCCACTGAGCATCTATAGAAGTAGAGGACTGCTAAAAATCTGGGTCTGCTTTGGGACTAGGATACCCTAGTAGGTACCCTCTAAAATTTGAAGCTGTTTACCAGTTCCACACGAGTGAGTGTGTGGTGCATGGTTTTTTGAAGTCAACCATCATCTTCAGGAGTCATGCGGAGAAGGAGGCTGTTGATTTTGTACCAGTCATGTGGCTGTCTTATGTTCTCTTGGTAGATTGCGTAATTTTGTGTCATTCCTTTTGGTCATGAGACCCACCGCTGTGAAATCATCTGCAAACTTGACTATAATTTTGCTTGGGTGTCTGGCCAAACATAATTTTTCCCCCACTTTCCTTACTGTTAGTGGGCAGAGTGTACAGCCTCAGGAGGATCCTTGTGTTGATTACTGTGGAGGGACAGACAGTTATACATCTTACCAAGCACTTTGTTGAGAGGGATATATTCAGAACTGAGTGTAGTAGTGGATTAGTGTTTGAGTTACAGTAACATTAAATTCTGAACTAAAATTCAACAGCAAGAGTGACACTTTTATAACATTGTTTTCCAGGTGAGATAGGGCTCTGATTCTGACTAGTTTTTGCCTGCTATCTTATTGAGTACTTTATGTCTGTAGAGATCAACCTTTGAAATCACTTTATCTTAACTGATGTAAATGTTACTAGATGGTAGTGCTTGAATTCATGCTTGAAATTGTAGAGGACTTTAGATTATTCATGATGGTAACGGCTGATTCAAAACATGTAGGTACTTTGGCATGGGCAAATAATGTTACTTATATTTATATGGATGTCTGTGAGCTGGTGTGCACGTTCTCTGGCCCAGAAGGTTACCTTACAGCCTTAAGTGGTTTGAGCTCTAACCGAGGTCTCCATATGCCTGTTGTTATTACAATTCATTTCAATAAAATGTTATTTCTATACTGCTTTTAGCAATGGACATTGTCTCTAAGCAGCTTTGCAGAATGTATGAATTGTAGAACATTGTTTATTTATATCTTAAATAATGTGTATTTATTCCAGATGTGCAAACCTTGGGTGACTGTGGCAATTAAAAACTTCTTTAGAAGGTATGAGAAAGAAACCTTGGGGGGAATCCTCATTTAGGTGACACCAGACTGTGGCTGTTCATCTAGGGTAGTCCTGGTGGTTGCTGTGGTGTTGTATGCCTTGAAGTGTACATTAAATAATTGTAGGCATTTATGGTTCCAACCATCAAGCAGGTCACATATATCATGGCTAATTGTTGACAGTTATTCCTGGATCTTCTATGTTTGGTGACTTTTGCTTTTTTTTTGTGATAAGGACTAGCATCTCTGAGGGTTGTTCTTTCTGTAGACTTGAAGGTGGCATCTCAGATCTTAAGCGGAGGGTACACCTCTACATTCAACCAGGGTAGATTATAGACCTTCCAGTAGCTCCAATCAAAGGTTGAGGCATAGCATTTTAATTAAAGAGCAAATCCCCTTTTCAGAGGAGAAGGAGGAGCAAAACATCATGCCCTCAACAGTCTAAGCAACATTAAACAATTCACTTGGTTCTCAGTGTTTGTTTTTTTAGGTTCCCTCTAAGAATTATTTAATCTAGTAAATCAGTCAAAGACAAAGCTGACCCACCTACCTAAGTGGCTATCCATCGGTATTTTAAAAAGTGGTCTTTTTCCTTTTTTGTTGTTGTTTTTCTCTCAACAGAGGGGTGATGGTGGCTGTCAGCTCCTTGTACAGGTGTCTTCCTGAACACCAAGCACCTGACACACGATACTGCACTAATCCAGCAGCTCTAAGCCCAAACAGCCCCCAAAGAGCCATATTCGGTTAAGTGCATCTTTTGTCTAAAGCACCAAAAAGCTGGTATTTGCTCTGCTTCCACTCTTAGCTCAGAGCTGATGATTATTGCCTCACAAACCTAATTCACAGACAAATGTTTTGTCTGGTGTGTGTTGACATTCTCTAACCAATATATCTTCACTGCAGAAATAGGTATACCACTTAACAAGTGCAGCAATGATCACAATTCAGCAGCTCGGTGTGGTTAGTTATGAACTGGATGCAAATACATTTGTTACATAATGGTCATGTAAGTCATGAAGACTACAACTAGGGCTGTTTTCATAAAGTCAGCGAGAACTGCCTATGTATATTTCATTATAGTTTTCTTAACAGTGTTGAATATGTGTAATATCATAAAAGAATTTGATGACTTATTTGGGAAGTTTTCTTCAAGAATTTCATGCAACTATATTCCAAGCCCACACATAATCAAACACTGGGCACTAAAATCATTTAGTTTACAACTTTATTTACTTTTGTACACCACTATCACCAAATCTCAGTAGCGGTTGGCCACTGGCATTTCAAAGACACCCCAGTGAACACTCTATTCAGCACCATCACCAGTGTTGTTTTAACCTAATTAGAAGTTTGTTTAGTTAACCTAATTGCTGTGATCAAAAGGTTGTGAATAAGACCTACTGCCAGTCCTGGATGCAGGAGTAGTGCTGTCTCGTTGGGCTGTCTCACTTGGACTAGGTGTCCTTAGGCTAAATGCCCCCCAATAGCAAGACAGGGTGTGGGCCACTGATTGGAGACGGTAGTAGTTACAGCTAGGAAGGGGGTTGACTGTGATGACAGCTCTTTAGGTCATGGCCTAAAGGCATTAGTTTTATCTTAATTTTGTTCCCAGATAATAGTTTTCCCACCTCAAAGCTGCACTTCCAGCAGCACATTAATTGAGGAGTGGAGCACTTTTTTATGAATTGGATTTGATTAACAAGTTTAGCAAGTGATATATATATAACTCGTGTATATGAGCCAGATGTAACATCATTATATAGTATTTTTTTTATATTAAAAGATTGATAAATATATTAAAAGATTAACATACACAAATACAACAAAATATTTTTGTGCCAATCATAGAGGCATCAGATCTACAGAGGATATATATATAGCGAGAGAGAGAGAGAGAGAGAGAGAGAGAGAGAGAGCTGTTAATTGTGAAAACATGTCAACTGACTGTCCAGTAAAGTCCTATCTTATGGTTATGCATTATGACTCCAATATTATGGAAATACAAATCACAAGTAATCCATTTTCAAATAATGTTTTAAAGTTTTCAATATTTTAAATAGTTTGTAGTTGAGAATTTTGTGATAAATATATAAAGATCATGTGAAAACAAGTTGGAATTACACAAAGACATGAGTATTTATTGGATATTAGTTACTGAATTCAATTTAAGAATTTAATTGAATATTGTCTAATTCTACAAATTCGAGAATAAAACCATTGATTTGCTAATATGATCATTTTTATGTTATTAGATTGTACTATAAAGCAGACATTTTTTGCTGATTGAATTTTTCCAATAAACAACTAATTCAAAAATAAATGCAAGAAAGTCTAATGATAAAAGCTAAACAGATTTCATAATTGATCAACTCAAACTGAATATGGAACCTAAGATTTTCAGACACTGTGTAAGATCAGACAGGACTTGATTAACTGTCTCTGTCTTGATCCTCCCCTGTCTCTCTGTCTCTTTTTCTTTCCCTATCTCTCATTTTTCTCTTGGATTTAGTCACCACAATCCTTTTGGCATGTTAATTTGGTTACAAAAGAGAGAGTCAGTTCCACTGGCCTGAACCAACATTTATGTGTTCAAAACACATCTACACCAGTCATCTTTGATAGATACAAGCAGTCTACAGCCAGTCTTTTGTGACACTAATAGAGGCAGTGCTGAGGGCATGTTGGGGGTGGGAGGGCATCCATTCATATGCAGATAATGGCTGAAAAATGCTTGAGGTGGTCCAAGTCCTCATAGTGAACTAAATTCCGTGTTCTAAGGCCATCCTATGATTTTTAAAAGATAGCATCCTTAAGACATACATCTCTCTTTTGTCTTGGCTTTAAAATGCTGATGTGGTTATAAGGTTATGTCTTCCACAACGTTTTCATCTTTCATTCAGGATTTTACTGTCATTTGAAATGGTGAACTTTGAAAGTATGAATCCTGGAGACTGAAAAAGTGACTGCATACTGTACTATCCACACATTTACATTTTTTAAGATTTTTTCCTTATATGCAAATTGTGTGAATTCTCAGAAATTATCTGTCCAAATGATGTTCCACCTGGCGCAAACAGGATCCGAGATTAGAAGAATCTAACAGTGAAGTCTCCTATATTTTGATGAACACTGCAGGATTGCTCTTAAGGGCTGACTTGAAGACAGCTGACTTAAGGGCTGACTTGAAGACACCTTTCCAAAAAAAAGGGTGTGGACAGGTAGCTCCTCAGGCCCTCCCCTTTCGGTTGTTCCAGGTATATACGGCAATCCCACAGAATTCCTATAGAGATTTTAAGGCTGTCCCATTCCCATCTGTAGACCTAATCACCAGTGTTTTAGGGGGAAATTGATAAAGAATAAGGGGTAAGAATCCTGGAGCCTGTGGAGCAAACAGCAGCTGCATTGCTCAATCTCAGCGCCAATATGTTGTACCTGGAGACCAACAACCCATCATCATACAGTGAGGTAAGGCCTCTATCATTCGACGTCTATGGACGGAGGTTTCAGGTTTTTACTCTGGGTTCTTATGCAGGATCCCATGGAGCGGCTGGCAAAATTGGACCCACTATAATTTTACTATAAACTATACAATAAATGTATTAACCATTTGAAACTGGTGCACCGGTTGTTGGGCATAGCGTAAATATTGGTGTTAAACAAAATTGTCCAGTTTATGTGAAAATTTGTATACTTTTTTTTTTCATTTTTGTTAGATATTCAATTTGGTGCTTATCAAATGCTTTATTGCGTGGGATGAGGTTTTCATTTTTCAAACAGACGCCCGTTGTTCTTTGTTTGTGTTGTTTCTATTGGAGGGAAACACAAATATGTTTGTGTAACTGTTGTTATGTCTGTTGGTTTGCAGATCTTGCGTTTGAGCTGAGGCATTTCGCAAATAATGCGAGTTTGCTTAAGATTGCGGAGCGTATTTGCATAGAACAATCTTCAGTACAGACAGCTTGTTTAGATATTGTCAACATACTGTTCAGAACAGTAAGAAACAAATAGAAAAATGGGGAGATTTATGTGGTTTACCTATAGTGTATTCTATAAAAAAGTATAATTGAATTTACAATAATTATATTTTATAGGATCAAATTACCAGATTATCATCTTCCAAAGGAATCACATAAAGGGATAAAGTTATAAAAAACATGACTGGCAGAAATGATTTTGTTTTTTGGTGTTTTTTTTCTTAATGCGGATGGTTTTTTATTTTATATATGTTTTTAACTAAATTGAAAGTGAGTATGAATGGAATCACATTTAACTTTTTTTATTTGAATTATTATCAATTACCATAATTTTGCAGCTTTGATTTTTTTTTTTTTTATAAATAAAAATTAATTCAACATTTCAGAAAGGTGAACTGAACACTTAGTTTTGTAATTAAATTTAGGCAAAAAAATGTATGTACAGATTTATATATATATATATATATATATATATATATATATATATATATATATATATATATATATATATATTGTATATTTATACATTCAAGTTTACAGTATATAGTTTTCTCTTCTTTTATTATACAGGATTAGTATTTTAAATTCACACTCATAGACCTAAAATGTTTTAGAAGACAAGATCTGGATTTGAGCCTCTTTTGAAATCCCCCCTTCGCTGTTAAAGATGGTGTGTGGATTTGTGTGTTTGTTCTCCAAAATCCCCTCCATTCTTTATTGGCAGGTGGTATTTGAGTCTGCCGACTTCAGAGTCACCAATCTTTGGTACAAAGCTATTGTCAACACAACACCGTTAGCCCAGTGTCTGACCTGAATGCTGTTAGAATCACAGTCCAGTCTTTCTGACTAGCTAGGAGTTTTTAAAAGCTGAGCTCAGGTAACCAATCCACAGTTCACACAGCTTTGATTAATGCTCTTAGATGCTCTTTCCCTCTCATCTCCTCTCTCCCTCTGTAATGATGGTAGGGGTTAAGGCTCCAGAGTCACCCGTGTAAAAAGTTGTAAGAGGAGACATAGAGGTAGATGTTAGGATGAAGAAATGTTTATTTTTTTCACTCTTCCTGAGAGTGTTCAACATACATAACGATAGCAAGTATATTGCATGTTTTAGAAGTATATTGATCTTGTTAGGATCAGCTTCGGGTTTCACATAGAGTGACGGCTAGTCATTGAGTGGTGTCCAAGTCTCTCTCATAATGAGGAGGGGGAAGGTATCTGGTTAAAGACCCCCAGTTTATGCAACGCTTGGCAGCGTCTCCTCAAAGAATGTGTCCATAGTGTCCCATGGAAGGGGTGTCGAGCATGAAAGGCTTAATTGTTTTAACAGTGTTTTGATACAGATACAATCGCCTGCTCTGCCTAGCCCAGTGGGCATGAAGCTAGGGAACGACACCCTGTTCAACACCCCCCAACTCCTCCCCCCCTCCTCAATTTAGTGCTTAATGGACTCTCCCTCTGTAGGTCACTCAAGATTGTCTTAGATTGTCAGCACCTACACACTGCCCAGGTCACTGGAGCACTCATCAGAATAGCAGCTATTTAACCCCCCAGGGCAGGTCACCACCTACTCATGTCTCAAAGATCTGAACAACGACCAGGAACCTCCTATCTATCACGTTATCCAAATCTGGACCTAGCCAGCGGTGGATGTGATTTATTGCTTATGCTTATCTGGAATTTTGACCTAACTAGTTAAGTTTTAGTGATCGTCAGCATTTTATGTTGGTATTTAGTGCTTATATTTTTATATTCGTTCTCAGGCATTAGAATGTCAAGAGAAATTAAATGAAGCCAGCCATACTCAGCTGTGTAATCACTTTTTTTCATCCAGCTTTATATATGAGTTAAACAGGTTATGCTAAACACTATGCTAAAATTGCAAAATGGGTATCTGATCCCTATGTACAAAGTTAAGTTTTCAGGGGTTTTTTTTGTATATTGTGAACACAGATTGGGTCTCTAAATATTTGGACATTCTGTGTTCATGTTCTTTCATTAATTACACAAATCTTATTCAATTGGCGGAATATTTTAGAATGGTGTTATAAATATTTTATATTATTCTCTGCGGTAAATGGGACACGACACACACATCGACATTTTTACATCAAGATTAATAAAACTAATTTCTGTAATTAATTCATGACTGTACTTATGCCCAAGCCAAATTTTATGCAATGTGCTTGAAATCGTGACCTTTTAACTAAGGGACTGTTTGCATTTAAAAAATCTGTGCAATGTGCTACCGCATTATTTAGATTCCAAGGGTGGCATTGAGAAGCGATCATTCCGAAGGTCAGTTATTTTTCTCTTTTGCTCTGTACGTCTGCCATTGGATCGATGTGCCTACCCCAGCATCTGTCCACAGTGACAGAAATGTGGCCAGCGTTATTAAAGGCTGCCAGACCCGTCATGGGTGTCTGATTTACAGCTCCTCTCCTCAGCGTTCTGATATCCCAGGGGCCTGCACTCTGAGGAGGCTATAAACAGAGTGGTATTTTTAAGAGCAGTTAAAGTAGTTGTTAGATGACTGTTGTATTATGGAGATACCTGATTAAAGAGAAGATGGAAGGCAGTGTAATCTCTTGCACTCTGTCTAATGACAATTGCTTAAATTGCGTGCACTCGAAACAATTTTAATGCATTGTTGTGTAAGTTTTGTTTTGATCTTCTTAGTGTTGTGTGGTCAGATCCTGAATAATCACACCACTAAATAATATTTAAGGAAACTTCAATCCTGAACTTGTCTTATTGTTCATCTCTACAGGAATATTAAATCACACTACTAGCATTTACATTTTTGTGGGACTTTTCTGATCTATGGAGGCCTTTCTCACACACTTCCATGTTGTATTAGCTAAATGCACCTCTATTCTTTTACCACAAACCCAGAGCTCATGTGTTCAGAGTGACTCAAAGCATACAGGAAATATCTGCCCCTATTGGATGTTTGAGTTGGTTCATTCATTCTTTAACATTCAACATCTACAGAGATTTTGGATATGTTACTGCTTCAGAGTGCATAGCCTAAAATGGGTCATAAACTATTATTTATAATTATTTCTGTGTCACTTTTTACCACGTAATAACACCTTGTATTAAACACCTTGAAAATTTCCTTGTATATTTCTTTACCTTGTATAAAAGGTGAAGGAATATTCAGTCATTTTCCTTCACCTTGTATAAAACACCTTGGAAATTTCCCACAGTTGCATTAAGGAATCACACACACACACACACACACACACACACACACACACACAGATACATCATGCCTAGCTAGGCCCCTCTATGTCTAGAGGAACCCATTATGTTTTAAGTGCTCTATTGTAGAGGTGCGTGTCTGAGAGCTGTAGTGTTGTGGAAGCTCGAGGCAGTGAGTTTGTGTGTGTTCTATTGCACCATTTTTTTCTACACACGCTGTGCTGGTGTATTGTTCTCACACGGTGTCTTTAAAACATAGGTCTCTTTGGTTCTACAGGGCTGAAAAGTGTGATGGCACACACATACACTGACCCGTATCTGCACAAGTGAAATGCATCACTTTCCTCACACGCAGATACTGAGTTCAGAGCAGTTTTTCTCTCTCAGATGAGAATGAATAGAAGGTTTTGGACAATAGGACAAAAGTAGACAAAGATTTTCATTCTATTTATTTTTTAGTTTATTATCTGTAAATAAATGTAAACTAGCAAATTACCTGATCCTCTCTCAGCATCTGGTATGTCAGTGAGTATGTGTGTGAGTGAGATTGCTTGGACAGCTGACTCTGTCCTGAAATAAACGCATGCTCTAGTAGAGATTAATGACAGTTTGAATAGCTACCCAACCATGCTTCTTCAGAGAGGAATGTGGTATGTATAAAGGGAAAGGAATTAACTAAGCCACCAGAGGACTGGGGCAGGAAAAGGCTGGAAGAGTTCCAGGACATTTTCCATTTTTTCAGTTGACAGCCATTTTAATTCCTCTGCTTCAGCAATGCAGAAAGAGAGTTGTATCACCCATCCACTGGTTGTCCCTTACTTTAATCCCTGCCTTATTATTAACAATCCTATTATTCTCCATTAAGAACCGCAGTTAGTGTCCAATCACATCTACAATTAATCTCCAATTCACTGCCACAAATTTCTAATTTATAAATGAGATGACATTACATGAGTCCTAGATTAGGATGCTATATTATTCACTTTGGGCTTTTACATTATTTTAATATTAAGGAGGTTGTTATTGTTGTCATTGGCTGATTGTGAAGTATTTGGAGTCTTTTAAACTGCTGCCTGGTAGAGTTTGAGTGGAAATATGGGAGAATGGATTTAAGCAGGAAATCAATGAAAGCAATTTTCAGATTGCTGAATTTCTCTAGCCTATAATGCCATGGAAGACAAAATATGTTATCATGCTCTATACATACTTAATGTATAATATATAAATATATATAAAAAGCTGCACCATGTGTTAACTCTGATCAGCTTTTCCAAAGAAAACATCTCAACTAAGCCACTATGCAGGTTGTGCTCCATTGAGCTCATCACATCATATCTGTATTAACAGTGAAACTTCTTATAACAGAGAGATTCTTTATTTCTTTTAACACTTCTAACAACAGTATTTTCCCTTTTTTATCTAGTCGCAGTACACCACTCTGGGGCCTTTCAATGGCATGGACCAGAATGGCGGCTCAACCTCCACCAGCCCGTACAATAACGATCATGCTCAGAACAACGTGACTGCACCGTCGCCCTATGCTCAGCCTAGTTCAACCTTCGAGGCTCTGTCCCCGTCACCTGCCATCCCATCCAACACAGATTATGCTGGCCCTCACACCTTTGACGTGTCCTTTCAGCAGTCCAGCACAGCCAAGTCAGCCACCTGGACGGTAAGCTACATGAACTCAATTTATTCTATAATGTTGGACTAATGGATATTCTCAGCACAATACAATGCTTTGTTATTTCACAAGTAAAAACAGCAAACATTTAAATGTAATATAAATGAAATGAAAAGCTTTTGTCACAACATTGTCTTGTTGTGACTTAGATTAACTTCAGATGAACACTGTAATATGATCCTTACTTTCTGTGGAAAAAGTCATAATCTCTTTTGATAGATAAATGCCTATTTTGAATGTTACAACAGAAGCTCTCTGCTACAGAAATTACAACATGGTGCCCTCCAGTCATTACCACTCCCAAGCACTCATACAGCCTGATTATGACATGCTTCTGAGCCCTCAGAGTCTGGTTTATGCATGAGAAAATGTAAATTTTCATTTGTTATACAATTATGTCTGTTCCTAGTTAAACGATGCATTCAGCAGATGAATGCCCCAGGTTCAGCCACTCATGTGCTCCTAGAAGGAAGATTATGCATCTTGGAGCAGTGTGAAGTCTTTGACTGATCTTAGCTCTAGGCTCTTCTGTGATCTGTACGAAAGTCTTAATTACCAAACTGCACCTGTCAGAAGGAAAAAGCCCTTGAGGTTTAACTGGCCTGCTCTTACTGAGAGGTGTGTTCTCCCACACTAAATCTTACTGCTGACTGCAACTTTTTTTTTGCCCCATAGGGTTTTACAGAACAAATCTGTGGGAAAGATTTAAATTTAAATATTAATTCACAAACTTGGTGTTACTGATTATGAGGACTTTTAAGGCATAAACCACACAGCGGAGGAGGACATGAGACTTAATTACCTCTTATGTGTCATGAGAAACTATGCTAGTAGGTTCGTCAAGATGTGTGCAAGACACATAATGTATAATGTCTTTATAAAGGCAGTTTGTAGAATGTAATCTCGATCCCATACTCAACCTCAATCCCAATTTAAATGCAAAACCAGCAACAATCCCATAGCCAACCCCAATCCTAACCTAAATACATAACCAGCAACAATACAATACCCAACCCGACTTCAATTTCAATCAGAATTTCATCACCAACCGCAAAACCAACCTCCATACCAAAACCACTACAATCCTATACCTAACCACAATCCCATATCTAACCACAATCCCATACCTAACCGCATAGCCAACCTCCATACCAACTTCAACACCATAACCAACCACAATACCATACCCAACATTAATACATAACCAGCAACAATTCAAGACCCAACCTCAAGCCCATACTCAACCGCAATCTCATACCCAGCCTCAATATCATACCCAACCTCAATATCAAATACAACCTCGATATCATCCAACCTCAATCTCATACCCAACCTCAACATCATATCCAACCTCAATATCACATACAACCTTGATATCATCCAACCTCAATCTCATATCCAACCTCAACATCATATCCAACTTCAATATCATATCCAACCACAATATTATATCCAACCTCAATATCATACCCAACCACAATATCATATCCGACCTCAATATCATACCCAACCTCAGTATCATGTCTAACCTCAATATCATATCCAACCTCAACATCATATCCAACCTCAATATCAAATCCAATCTAAATATCATATCCAACCTCAGTACCATAACAGAAATTAGAAATTAGTTTGTTTTTATGTTTGATATTATTATTAATAGTATTTCATGGATAATGGATAAACTATTCCATTTGCTCATCATGGGCTATATATGTTTTTAAAATGAAATTCAGTATGTCTTGCTATAATGGTCAGGACTCATGACTGCCTCCTGCTGGATGGCTAGCACTAGGTGCTAGTTTTAAGAGGTAATTGGTATGGCACCTGCATGTCAGCGATAACATGTTCCATTGGATATTACAGTAGCTGCTTATGTGTCAGTGTCATGTTTGTTTGGCTCAGATTTGAGCCACCTCAAACTGACAACCGACAGAACCAGCTAGTCGAGTTTGAGTGGTTCACAGGGGCTGTCCCATGTAGGAAGTAAACACATTGACTGCCACTATGCAAAATAATTCTGCAAAAATGGGACCACAAGGAGGTCATCCTAAGGTACAGCGCACCCCAGCGGACGGTCATTAACTTCAAATTCAATGTCATCAATAGGTGGCGATAGAAATGAATTGTGTAGCTAAGCTTTATATCTGCTCTGAGGTTATTTGAAGAATGAGGCTAGTGTGTTAACAGTGTGAAAAGAGCAGGTTGTTTTTTGCTGGCTCTTCTAACCTAATGCAAGTCTAGAATTTCCAGCCGTTTAAATCGTAGGGGTTAATGCAGAAAACAAGTTTTTGATTCTATGGGAATTGATTTCAAGCATCATGAACGATGTGCCATTTGGCACAAGATAGGCTGGAAAAACCTGTGTTTCCGTTACAATGATGATAAAAGCTAATGCCTTATGCTTCTGAGTAAACAAGTGGAGGGAAGGAACTTTTCTCAGACAGTCCCTTCATGCTCATTGGTTGCAGAGCTGTGTGGGATAGTGACATATGCCCGATTCCCACAACAGCCCTGTCATCCTTGCTCATGTGGCATACTCCACCAAAAAACAGCAAGTACCTGACATCAGTGTTCAGTGGAAGGCTTCTGGGTGTGAGAAAAACACATTCCATTATCTTGTTTGAGGCACATTGTATGTCACAGCACAGCAGTTACCTGTCTAGTGTACAGTAATAATGTTGAGAAATGCTTATGATGCATAAGCACTGACAGTCATAGCCCACTGTCTCTGGGGTGTAGGCAAGTTACACTTATAAAGATGACATTGGGTTAACTTTGTTAAAACAAAAGATTTATGTCATGCTCCTGGCTTTAACATATTTTTTTATATATAAAAAAGAGAGAGGGGTTCATATCAGTCATGAATCTAGTTAACATTCAGCTGTTCAGCTGCAATTTTAATATTCACTATCTAATATATATTTTTGCTTTTGGGGCTTTCGAAATAAGAAGGTTCAGATTTCTAGATAAATCCTGCTTTTTGCAGACACACCTTTATCCCAGATACGTCTTCCTAAGTAAGGCTTCGGTGACACACAAAAACACACTCATGCATTTCCTGGTATTGAATCCAACCTACCTGACTTACAGGAATCCTTTTGCAATCCTGTTTTTTTTGTCTTTTGTAAGATGACTCCACTGATTAGTCTCACTTTCTGATTGTAACTCAAGAGAAATGATTGTTTTAAAGTGTTGAGGTATCATTTGTTTGACTTGAGCATAGATCCTTCCATTAGAAATCCACTATCACCAGTGTGTTTGTGTGGCGAACCATCAGCTTTATTTGCATTTTAGCGCATCTGCCATGAACACAGTAGTGGGCATGCTGTGATTTTAATGGACCCCACTGCAAGCATCATTGGTAATCACAGCCAAATGATGGGAGATTAGGAGAATGGATTTATAATACTTGTGTAAATACTCTGTGCCTCCTTTCTGAACCCTATCGTGCTCAAGGGCCAATCACTGCACCCTTCTCCATGAATTAAGTTCTCTGACTTCATGCTGAATTGCGCCGGAGGAAAAGACAGAGGAGGAGTAAAGGTGGAGGGAAAAAAAGTGGGGGGATTAGGAGGGGGTGAGTAAAAGCTCTCAAAGAAGTGAGTGTTCCAGCGAATAGTGACAAGATGCAGCTTGTCCGGGAACATCTGCAGGCCCGTCCCATGCCTCGTGAGATGGAGCCATGGCTTGTTTGTGTCAAGGAACCTGTCAGGACTCGTCCGACTCCACAACATGAAGTTCTAAAACCTGCTGGAAAAAAAAAAAGAAAAAAGAGGGAGTGCTTGTTTTTTTTTTTTCATGTCAGATGAGCTCTGGTTGAAAAGGTTTTTATGAAGGACCTTATTTCCATGTAAGTTTTTAAAATATCCACTTTACCAGAAGGGATAGATTTTGTGTATGCTTCAGCACCTACAAAAAGAAAGACAGCAACAATTATGGATCAAGTTAACTGAAAAGCTCTCAACTTGTTGGCAGCCATGTTTGTTTTAGATCACATGATCTAAATCTCGCTATCATCTCACACCAAACTCTTGGGGGTGGAAAGCCCACATTTTTGTTTCGCTTCTTAAATTCCTGATGCTTTGAGTTACACCCAGCCTTTGTGCCATGTGTTTTTGTATGTATTTGAATGAGCACACAGATGCAGAAGAAAAGCTCTAGAAAGGGCAAGAAAAAGGGTTTTTACGAGTGGAAAGAAGGCAGCCATTCAAGGATACTGGGGAAATCCAGCATAATTACATGAAGCTGTCACACATATCTCAGGGAAAGATCGCATTTCGAAAGCATATAATTTAATGAAGGTGTATTAAGTAGTGACAGAAATCTCAGTGACTTCTGTTCACAAGTGTGAAGAAAACATCATCTACCAAATCGCATAGAATATTCAAGCCAATAGCCATTTTAAGCTTAGCTAATGACTCCATCTTTATGCATGGTACTATTGTCTAGTGAAAAGTGAAAGCAGTCTGATTTTTTGCTTTCATTCTATTTTTACTCAAAATATAAACATAGACACTCACACCCAAGAGTAAATAAGTGCTACCATGCACCTGCGACTGATTGGCTGATTTTTGTTGGTGATGTGCTGACACGTAGGCGTCCCACAATATTGGGAGTGTGTCACTTTTCTTTAACCAGTACACACTTTATCATCCTGGCTAACCATCCTGTCTGTACGTCATCAGTGTTTAGCGCAATGTATGATGTCTCCCTGTGGTGTAGATTTGCATCTTTTTTGCATTTACACATGTACTCTCAATAGGTGATGGCATAACAATACAAAGTAAAATCTATAAGGATTCGTTGTAGCTTTAGTAAACCTGTATTTAAATTACACCCATATTTGCATTAAATATCTGCCTTCCGCATATTTCTCCCATATCCTTGATTTTCAAGCATGTTTAGTTTTTCCCAATCTGGGTTTTTTTTTCAGCATAAGAAGTAGCAGGTGTTTTCCCCTTTTTTTCCCTTCCTGCTGTGTGTATAAAAGGCGTGGGGGATGTGGGGGTTTGCAGGCAGCTCTGCATTTTTGCCCAATGAAGCCGATTTTTCGAGCGGCCTGGAACGTGATGGTACATGTCTGCTATGAGGGGGACAAGACTGAAGGCGCCAGGGCTTTGGGCCTAGCCGCCCCATCCTGCCTGAACCCGCAGCTCTTCTTCACTTCAACACCAACGCTGCAGCTGCAGACCTGCCCTGACACGCAGGAGGTTTGAGCAGGACGTGTGCAGGACTGTTTCTGCATACATATATGCAGTTCTGTAAACGTTGGGCTTAATGATCGCTGCCTAGATGCGCTGTTTGTGAAAAGGATCATTGTTTAGGCCAGCGAGACAATTTTTGTCCTTTTGATTTCCCATTTCCATTGACGTACTCATAAATAGAGGAGAGAAGAACCTGACTCTTGTTAACATCAGCAAACTGTTGGATCTGAAACACCAGGTGTTTGCTGGCAGCTTTGAAAGAAATGCCACACACCGAGCTTAATGCGTTGTCCTCTTGTGTCAGACCAGCAGTTCAGCCGAGTCCGCTATTGAGCTCTGCCTATTGTAGGCCGTGTCATTCTAACAAATCCGTGCCTCCTGTTCAAAGAGTTATTCTTACATCTTTTGTATGTGCTACATTCTCAAGCTGTGTAATTCACATTGTGATCAATGAATGGGAGATAATTGCATGTTAGCGCCAAAATGCCCCTCCCTGTGAAAAAGCCACCGACTCCCATCAATCAGATCACTGTACAGCTCCACCCTGTGTGTGTGTGTGTGTGTGTGTGTGTGTGTGTGTGTGTGTGTGTGTGTGTGTGTGTGTGTATGTATGTATGTGTGCATGTGTGTTCGTTTCTCTCTCAGCAGCAGCTCATGCCTGGCCGTGAGCAAACACAGCAGCCGCCACACATATTTTAATGTTTGAAATGTGTTGCTTCAGGGCTGGGATTGGTGTTCCTACTGATGCAGTGTGCACGTTTTTGTGTGTGTGTGTGTGTGTGTGTGTTTGTGTGTGTGTGTGTGTGTGTGTGTGTGTGTGTGTGTGGGTGGGGGGACGGCGCATGGTCATGCTTGTTTTTTATACTTGTTTTCCTGTGTGTTGACAGAAGGACATCTCTGCTTTGAAACAGCATATTCAAATTCATTTCTGATTAATTTTCCGTTTCAGCAGTTTATCTTGACGGTGACTTTTCAAACCTCTTTGTCCTTCTCATCTCCTGACGCTTGTATTTTTATATCCTGGTGGATTTAAATATTAAATATGAATACTGTGTATGGTTGGGATCAGCAGGAAAAGTAAAGCTATTCGTGTGTCAGTTTCAATAGTAGACCTCTCCAAAACCTTAAATACCTCAATGTATTCACTGGTGAAAGCCTAATTTGAAGGTCAGACCAGGACTGGTTAGCTCCTCTGTCTGGTTTGCTGTAGTTATAAGTTAGATGTATAGGTAACATGCCAATTCATTAGTTTTATTTGTAGATACGTTTTTTGGTTGTATATCACCATCATTTCACACTGATGCCTCGCCCCGTTTGGTCATTCAGATGATATAAAAGAAGTGTTTTATAACAAAAGTAATCTTGTTAGTCTAGTCTTATGCTCATGTGGACTGACACACCTTTTGTAACTTTGTTTTTCCAAATTTTTTTGTGTTTCTTTTCAGTCTTTCAGGGACGTTAATTACAAGCCCAAGGGAAATGGCAGGTTTTTTATTTTTTGCTGTGTGTGTGTGTGTGTGTGTGTGTGTGTGTGTGTGTGTGTGTGTGTGTGTGTGTATATGCGTGCATGTCCTTGCCAAGCTTGTGTAATACTCAAAGAGATAATAGGCAGGTGTTGGGATGGGCTCCTCTCACTAGAACACCTCAAATCAAAGTTAATAGAAATGGAATTTAATGTCCCATTGTTCCTCCAATCAGCCCAGAGGCAATGTTCTCTTTTCAGCTCTCCTTCCTTCCACAGCTTTAGAAATGAACTTTTCTAGAGAAACTTTTTCCATTGCAGTTTTTTCTTTCCCATGAGCCTGAGCACTGTAGGCTAGAGAAGTGTTCTGCAGAAGGACACTGACACGTGTGTCAGAAATGCTTCTTCTCTTTACACATCCAGTGAGCTAAAGCTGGATAGAACCAGGATTTATTGTGTTCGCTGTCGATTTTTACAACAGACTTTTAGTGACTAAGGCTTCAGTGCTGTTTTGCTTGTTTTTATCTATATTTGGATTGGATAATAGTTACACATTTTTAAATGTACTCTAGCAATGAGCAAATGGGTTGTTATTCTTCCCTGTCAGCATCCAAATTGTGTGTAATTTTTGTTTCAGCATTTTATCTAATTGAATTTATTTACATTACACATCCCTAAAACCTTTCCTGACCCCTGATATATACAACTGTATACATCAGTTTTCTGAAAACAGAAATCAAAGCCAGAATGCACTACATTAACCAGTTTGATGGCAATGTTATCGTTCTAATGCAGACTTTATATAAAACTTTCTCTCAGATATCTGTATAGTTCATTTAGGGACTGCTACATAAAAATGCAGACAAATCATTTTTCTTACTCATTACTGCATCATTATTCAGGATGTTTTGCAACCTGTGTGAATGTGTGTGTGGGAGAGTTTTAAGATGATGCAGTGTGTATGAGTAAGCCCCAGCCTTTTGGTGGTAATGTAAGTCTGTGGTACTTTGGGTGAGTCAGTTCTATTGTGTGATGCAAGAATGATTTTTTGTGGTTGGTGATTCGGCACTCTGTCAAGTAGCATCAGACTGTCGTCATCTGACATTTATTGTGAAATACTAAAATAACAGATGACCCATCATTAAGGTCAATTCTGTGAAGTAGCATTCACAGTGTACCAATGTACAGTTTTAAATAGTAGCTTCTTTCATTCGGTTTGTTTGTGCGGCCAAAAATCCAGGCTTCACATTTGAGCCTCCTCTGTTTGAGACCAGAGGCAGAAGTAGCCAGATGCTACTCCTCGTTTAAGGGTTTATGACTGTTGTTCAGATAAACAGCCGCCACGCTGCAGGTGTTTCACTTTTTTGGAGCCTGTGGCCACATCCTCTCTGCTTTTGAAAGTTTTATTGCAATGGTTTGGGGATACAAAGGATTTTATATCGGCTTTTGACAGCCTTTTTTGTCCTTTACTTTCCAGTACTCCACAGACCTCAAGAAGCTGTACTGCCAGATCGCTAAAACATGTCCCATCCAGATTAAAGTTCTGACCAACCCACCTCAGGGAGCGGTCATCCGGGCAATGCCTGTCTACAAAAAAGCTGAGCATGTGACTGAAGTGGTCAAGCGATGTCCCAACCATGAGCTCAGCCGAGAATTCAATGACGGTAATGCAGGCCTGCAATATGCTGAAAACATGCTCATGATATGAAGTAAATTGGAAAATGGCTTCTAAATGTCTCACTACTTGTTGTGCAGGCCAAATCGCACCGCCCAGTCACCTGATCAGAGTGGAGGGCAACAGCCACGCCCAGTATGTGGAAGACTCTATTACCGGGCGCCAGAGTGTTCTGGTGCCATACGAACCCCCACAGGTAAGTCTCTTACTTACACACACACACACACACACACACACACACACACACACACACACACACACACACACACACCTACACACACCTGTTTGCCCTCCCATTACACACCTTGTTTTTAGGTTTCCTTTTCTTCCATTGTTTTGTCGTTTCTGCCAAATTTCTAGTTTCAAATGATTCAATGTAAGGTCAAACATACATCACATCCTTTTATATAGACAGAATATAAATATATTCAATAGCAACATCCAAGTAGGTTTACTTTTCTCTACTTTGTTTGCATAATTTTCATTAACATGGCTTTTGCCCCAACAGGTGGGAACTGAGTTCACAACCATCCTTTACAATTTCATGTGCAACTCCAGCTGTGTGGGTGGAATGAACAGACGTCCCATCCTCATCATCGTCACACTGGAAACCAGAGAGTAAGTCCCTGATCCTCGTACTTTCATCCTAATGAGTTATAGGAGCACCTGGCATCATGATAAAGACACTTAATATGTGTGTGTGGGTGTGTGTTCCTTCTCAGCGGTCAGGTTTTGGGTCGCCGGTGTTTTGAGGCTCGTATCTGCGCATGTCCCGGACGTGACCGCAAAGCAGATGAGGACAGCATTCGCAAGCAGCACGTCACTGATGGCACAAAAAGCTCTGAGGGTACGAAGCGCCGTAAGTAGTGCTGGGGGCTGGTGATGGGGCTTTGCATGTATATACATATATTCATACATACACAAACATGCACACGGTCACTGTCCTTATGGGGCTTTGCATGGGCATACGTGTGGCTATGGGGATTATTTTTATACCTGAAAACACATTTTCTCAACAATGGGGTTTTTTTTTTTTGGGCTTCTTACAAAAAGATTGGGTCAAAGGCAAAAACAGCATAAAAGCAGTACTTTTACAAATATTCCACAGAGGTTACTTTCTACATAAGTGCTCACTTTTTATTTTCCTCTAAAAATTTTACGTTTGAATCGTGATTTAAACCAATGATGTGAATGACTGTTTTGCATTTTAATGTACCAAAAGTGAGTGGAATGATTGTATTGATGCATATTAATATTTTTCTGTGAAATGAACAGCTTTTAGATGCAAAAAAACGATGCATCTTAACTTTGATCCTGGCACATACACACGCACACAGCTGCATGGCGCTTGTCTATAACACTATTATTTACCCAGTGACCACAAAAAGGATTCAAAGATGTAAACTGTACAGAATTGAGCTAAAGTAAAAAACAATTATGGTTATATATCCAAAAAATGTGCTAAAACTATTTATATTTAGGGGTCACATGTTTGATGTGCAGGAATATCTTTGGTCATTTAGTGCTCACTGGGATTTATTGCTTATTGCAATATGCATGTTGTCCCTGTCCTACCCAACTACCTATTACACCTCTGCTTTAACTGAACTGCATCACTTCATCTCGATCACTCTCTCTTTCTCTCTTTGTCTATATCTCTGTCTTTTGCAGCTTTCCGCCAGACTCACAGTATTCAGATATCCTCCATCAAGAAGAGAAGATCCACCGATGAGGAAGTTTTTTGTTTGCCTGTGAGTACAAATATTTTGCTTTTTTCTTCTTTTTTTTAAAGCAAAATTCAAAAAGGTAAAAAGTGAAAGAAAGCATCAGTGCCAACCGCCTCTTTTTATGTCTGTCCAACAGATTAAAGGCCGTGAAATCTATGAGATTTTGGTGAAAATCAAAGAGTCTCTGGAGCTCATGCAGTATCTCCCTCCGCACACCATAGAATCGTACAGGCAGCAGCAGCAGAGCCTTCTGCAGAAACAGTGAGTACCTCACACACAGGGAGATTAGATCATGCTCGCAAAGGTGGGATCAGCTCTGCTCTCAGTATTTTAAACGAGGATATATAGGTTTCGCGGGGGGGGACCCTCTGTTTTGTGGGCTTAGAGATTGCAGCCAGTATACACACTCAGGCCACACAGGCAGCACCAACAAGGTTCACCCTGATGCTTGTTTGGAGTGTTTAGGTGGTTTAATCTGAGCTAACTGTTTACCAGCATGGTTTGGGATTTTGTATTCCTTTGGCAGCATGAATTTCATTCTTTTTCTCAGCTGACTTCACTATGATATGTGCTTGAACAGGCATGCGCTGCAAACCCACCCCGATTATGCTCTATTTGCATTGTAAGGTTTTGAAACCTGGAAGTGTTGCATTCAACTGACAATTTGATGGTTGCATGAGGCTTGCATTGTGATGCAATTGCATGGGTTGGATTTACATTAGTTGTATTCTTTGAGTATACACAAAGCTTGAATTATTTTGAAAAAGCTTTTAACAAGGGCTGAGGCAGTCTAACAAAGAGGTTGGACCTTGTGCATGTGCTGCTGGGTTTTTGCAGTCAAGTAGGTATGATCAATTCCAACTGTGATTTTAAATAACAGAATTACAGGACAGACAGGTAGGTTTGCCCAGGCTTTGCCACCATCCAAGGTTAAGGCAATAGCTAGTCCATATTTTTTCAACAGAAAAGGTTTGGAGCAAGAGTCAGAGTGCAGTGTAGAGAAATAAACAAAAGGGAGACAGCTTAAAATTATACCTATGAATAATGCACTTCAACGCCCTGTGATAATTACTGCTTTTGTTTGCTTCTCTCATTAAGAAACTGACAGATGATGTAGCGTCTGTACACTCCCCATTCAGTTCACAAACTGTGCTAGGAAGGGCCATTATTTTGGGCTATTTTGGCACAGCTGGAAAAAAAAATGAAAGCCCGTTTTACGACTTGTTGCGAGCTCTCTGGTGTGGACACAATGAGTAGGTGAAGGTAGCCATTATTTTTCCAACTGTCCTCTCTTAGGGAAAGAACAGAGCACCAAGAATCAGACAGTTTTTTACACAAGCTTATATTGGCCTCTATCCAAAGACTGCTATCTCCGTTGGACAATTACACCAAAATCCACACGTTAGTAATAGTACTTAGCCGGTGTATTTTTGTTTTTTTCTTCTTTTTTTTCCCCTGGATGCTTTGATGGATTTGGACAGATTCATATTGGCTCCCTTCTCTTTCTACATGCTTTCATTCTTTCCTCACTGTTTATCTTTCCTCTCATCTGTTCTATATGTTTGTCTAACCTTTGTTTTTTTTCCATTTTAAATAAAAAAATAAAACTTCCTGCTATCTGACTCAGTGATTCCTCTTATTTGTCTTTCTGCTTTCCTGTAGTTAGGAAACACTTTTCCCGTGGCTGTGCTTTAGCGCCACACAGTGGCTTTTATTAGTGTTGCAAGTGTCCGCTGATTACAGTACCAGTCGAAAGCTTGGACGTTTCCCTTTTACTTTTAAAAATATTTTTGTCATTTCTAAAAACTCAGGTCACACCAAGGCTTAGAATACCGATAGCACAAGGGGGTTGATAACGAAAAAAGATATAAACCACATGATTTGATTGGAATGTAATAAAATATATAGAACATTCATTTACCAGAGAGTTAGTCAAGGTAAATAATGCTTACAGCAAGACATAAGTAATAGAAGTACCATCCCTGTTTTACATAAAAAGGCAAAAAAAATACAATATCAAATTTTCCTTAGAAATCATAAAATTATCTTGTATATACCAGTGTAGTTATACACAAGATTTTGATACAGGCTATAAAAAAAACTAAATTGTTTTCATATGTAAACAACATGGCACTTATATACACACCTTACAAGGCAAGTATAAAAATGTATCATTAGTTCTGATAAGCTCAGACTTGCCCTATTCTTTCCAGCCGTCTCTTTTTAATTCCTGACATGATGACGACTTTCCCAATCTGTCACTCTCTGAGTCAAATCCATTTCCCTGCTTGGAATTCCTAAACACATAGCACAGCAGAACACACCCGGAAAAGCCTAAGTTTGTGCATGGGTGAAATAAGTTCACAAATTTTAGAATCGTGTTGAAGGCCAAAGATATAATATATTATATTCAATTCAGTGACCACAAAATATTATCCAGATTTCTATCCCTTAGGGGGTTTTGTATACAACATGTTTAAAGCTTTTTTTTTTTATTCTATAGACAATGTTCTAAAATATATATATATATATATATATATATATATATATATATATATATATATATATATATATATATATATATATATTAATGCCTTTATTTTGAATATAGTAATTAAATAAATGAGTGCACTAACATTTTGAAAACAAATCTTAATGTTTAAAATAAAAGATCATGATGAATATGCATGTGTGTTTGGCTTGTTGGCTGGTACTGTACAACACTACATAACATTTAATGCCACATGTCAAACATCACTATCATAATAATCTAATTGTGATCAGTAGTTTATTAACAAGTCCATGCTTTTTTTGATGCCATCTCATTGTTTTTTATCTCAGTGTGTATAACTGGATTAGTAGATTTCTAATTGAACTTTCTGATGCAACAGAAACACATAGAAATTAATGAAGCTAGCAAAAATGCATTACAGGCATCTGCGGTGATAACTTTTAATACTAGCAGCTGCTCTCTGTTTTACAGCATTTTTTGCTCGTTTTCTGCTTTATAGAAAGTAAAATTGTGATTGTATACAAGATTAATTTGAAAAAAATGGTTAAACATCTGAACAGTCTGTACTTACTGAGACTGCTGTATATTCCTCGCAAGCCATATTTCATTTTCCTTTACCCTTCTATCACTGTAATGTATCTCTCAGTTCTGTCCTCCTTCCTTTCCTCTCCCTCTCTGTGTACAGCCTGCTTCGGGCCCGTCTGCGCTCTGAGCTGCTGGAGCCATTAAGCGAACAGAAGAGACGTTTCAGTGCTTCCTAAAAGCAGGAGACACATTCCTTCTCCTCCTCCTCTTCCTCTTCCTCCTTCTCCTCCTCCAGATTTTTCATCACATCCCTGTGCTTTAGTTCTTCTTAGTTTGTTTTCTGCCACTTCATGTGTTTCTCTGTGGTCACTTTAGAGACCATAAAGTCAATTTCGATTTTGGTTTCTTTTCCCCAAGATGATGTTGTCACCTATGTAAAAGATTACTTAAAGACGTTTTGCTGGAACTGCATGCTTTTTCCCTATGGAGTGTTCAGAAGTTGCTCTTGTGTATCAGTCAAACTGATCAGACTGTGTGATCATTTGTACAATTGTGCTCATGCTGCACTCAAACTTGAGTGTACATTTAACTGAAATGAAAAGCCTTGTGTTCTTATATTGTCACTTTTTTAATGCGTGTAACCTTTTTATTATATTCAGTGTTTTTCCGTTGTTTTTTAAAGGGTCCTTATGAACTGAGCTGGCTGTTGCCTCAGCACTAGTTTGACATATCTGCTGGTATTGCACAGAATTTACATTGCACAGAAACAATAACAGCCACTCAGCCAATCACCTCAGCCTCACTCTCTCTCTCTCTCTCTCTCTCTCTCTCTTTCTCTTTGTTTCTCTTTTCTTTTTATCTACCATAATCCTGACTGTCTGAACCAGGAACCAAGCACATTTAAATGTTTTTTTTCTATGGGACTCATGGTGTTCTTGATCTTGTTTCAGGCTTGTTTTTGCATCAGTCTTTCTTTTATGATTGGAGCTGGCTTCATTTCGTTGTCTGTGGATTTCTGGGGCAAGGACTTTATTGATAACTTTAATAATGCTGGTCATGTTGTATAAAGTGCACTGCAGGGCAGTTGTTGTTTTCACTGGATTTTATAGACAGTTTCTTAAGAGAAATGTATTTGTGTCTCAGAGTCAAAGAGAATGAGAAACAAATGCTGTAAAGTCCGCATGTGATTTCCTTGTTTGGGTCGGGGGGATGATGATGGATGTATAATTGATGCCTCTTGCACTTTTGTCTGTTCTTCAATAAATGTCCTCTGCTTTTGATTTTCTATCCCATTCCTTTCTTAAACTGGTTTCTTTCTTTCCTTTATTATTGTTTTTTCCTATTACAATAGATTATACACAATAATCGTTAGACGGAGACTTATAAAAAAAAAAATGGGTACATTTATTGATCTTAACAATATTATAAAACAAATATTGATCTGAATTTATTTTTTAATGCCATTTGAATCAAGAACAGCACCCATTCTGCAGCCTTTACACCAAAAAAGCACCTCCTTGCCTCCTAACCTCGCTCTTACTGTGAGACTTCAGAAGGTAAAGTGGAGAAATATGATCTGAAAGCTGATCTGTAGGTGAAAGTTTTAATGAATCACATTCCCACAAAAAGAAATTTGTCCAATTTGGCAATATAAATAATGCTTGTACATCTTATTATTGATTTATGATGATGAACAGTCTGCAAAACTAATGCTGGAAACAACTTTTTACTATTTGGATAAATACTTTATTATTATGTATAATAGATTATGATAGATACTGAAAAGCTTTCTAAAATATCAGTTTAATGCTCCACGCTTAGGTTGTAACAGTGGTTGATAAAACGTTCACATTTAAACAGCTATAATTTAACAGCTAGAGGAAGCAGTTGTCAACTGTCTTCATCGTCTTTTCACAATTGCGTCTCACACACACAGATATTATCGCATTATTTCAAAACTATAATCATGCTATTGTGGCATAAATAGGATGTGGAGATTTCAGGTGATTGTAGCCATCATTTTATTCAGCATGTGGGTCTCTTTGCATGTGCTTTTTTTTCTTCCTTTACTTCCTTTAAAAGCAATATGCAACTGCTGTCAACCAAACATCCATCATTTCACAGAGTGCAGAACGTTCAAGTACAGATGATCTAATATCATTTCACATCAACTGTCTACATTCAAAATAATTTCGTTATACAACTGAATATGTAACAGCATGCATTTAGGTACTTAATGTTTGTATGAATACTGTGAAACAGTGAAAAGTGAAGGTTGTAAATTGGAGGGCACACTTCCCATTCTGTTACCTTTTTACATTTCACTGCACTTTTCAACTGTTGTAATAATGAGAGGATCACTGCAATATCAGTTTGCAGCATAGCGTATTATTACACATATTATGCACACGAAATTGATGAATTCTTTAATGTCCACAACCCTGAAGTCACTGAAGAGCATCCAGTGTTGAATAGGATGAGAAATTGTACACTATTTAAAATGACAGGCCATGTCCTCCTCCTCTTCCTCTCTGCTCCAGGAGTCCGCTGCCTCCTCAGTCACCGTTCGGCTCCACCTCTCCTCCACACAGCAAGGTGAACAAACTGCCATCAGTCAGCCAGCTAATCAACCCACAGCAACGCAACACACTCACCCCATCCAGCATGGCCGGAGGACTCACAGACAGTAAGCATTTCACTACAGACTTTATTGACTGTTGCTTCCTGACAGATGATCAGCCATTTCAAGTCATATGCATAGAAGAAAGGAAAATGGAGATGACTGTGTTCTGTTATCTCTAAACTCTTCAGCTATATATATGCCATAAAATATGTTTCAGTCAGTCAGCATACGTTTAGTTTTGGTTCATAGTTTTGGTAACTGTTGTAAGAATTAATATCAGAATCCTGATGGATATGTCTCCCTGCTCCTGTTCGCCTCAGGGCCTGAGCTTGTCTGTACATGATGACTTCTGAGCACCACTCTGTGCCTCAGTGTCTCTCTGACAGCCAGTTTCCTTTCACAAGTAAACTGGATCTTTGTGGGACAAAGATAATCCCTGGGGCTCACAGCTTCTGCCAGAATTTGTCATAATATAGGAAGCCAGGCTCAGTTGTCCACTATTACCTAATCTGCACCTCTGTCACCATTGGCTACAGGCATGGTTCATGTCGAACACACTTTCACAGCTTTGATGACCAAAAATATATATATTTTTAAAAAGAATACGTCTCACAGTCTCTTCCTCTCGGCTTTGTCTCGTTACAGTGACCCCCATGATGAGCGCCCACATTCCAATGAACACGGATATGAGTTCACTGAGTCCCACTCATGCCCTGCAGCCGCAGTTACCCATGGTGCCCTCCTCTCACTGCACACCCCCACCGCCGTACCCTGTGGACAGCAGTATCTCTAGGTATGTTTTCATTCAACTTGACTAAGAATGTGTTGACGCATCCAGTCCGGGTGTTTTTCAAAATCACAGCTTTTTATTACTAATACACAGAATGCATTAATAGGGAAACTGAAGCTGTGGTAAATTCTGAAGTGTCCAAGTGTAGTTTGAGAAGTGGAAACTGAAAGGACTGGGATGTCTAGTAAAGCTACAACATATTGTGGTGTTTTCTGTTCTTCCAGCATTGTTTCGGATTCCATTAGTGAACCAGAAACACCTTAAAATCAACCAACACTTGCTGTGAACACTAGAACACTTTCTACATTGAATGCAGACTCACTTGTGGTGCATAAACAGGAAAAATATTCTGTTATTTTAGCCTTATTAAGAAATCCAGACATGTGTGTGCATATACAGATTGTAAATGTGACCAAACTTTACACACACACACACACACACACACACACACACACCTCATGTTGAACGGTCTGCATTTGCATACTGTAAAATAAACAATAATTACTGTGACCAGTCTATGCACTCATATCTAATAACACTTTCTGCTATAATTTTGCAAGCAGTAAGTAATGCAGTAAAACTGCTCTAGTGATTATTTTCCCAAAGTGATTTGTCTGTGAAATCACTTCCATTCTCCTAAAAGCCTGATTTTCGGATGAGTTTTTTTAGGCAGGATAATTTAGAGGTTCAAGGATTTCGAATTAACAAACTGGATAGTGGAAACAATAGTCTATATAGTTTATACTGTATAATAATAATAAAAAAAAGGCATTATTTTCACTTGTAACTCCACCATTTCAGTTTCCTGTTACGGTTGGGCTGCTCTTCCTGTCTGGACTACTTCACAGCCCAAGGCCTTACCAGCATCTACCAGATTGAGAACTACAACGTGGAGGTGAGACTCTGTCTGCTACCATGTGTTTATTTGTTGTATTCTGTATCATTCTTTCTTTGGACAAGTCTTTTATTCCATCATTTCGAATACATTTCTGATGGACGAAACCTAAATTTAGTTCTACAACAAGCAGAACTTTTTCCATGAAGCCACCCGGATGATTTAGTGCAGTGGTTCCCAACCCCTGGTCCGTGGGTTAATTGGTACCGGGCTGCACAGAAAGAATACATAACTTTTTTAGCCGTACTTTATTATCGTTTTATTTATTATCTGATTCTGAACGATGTTTTATTTTGGAAAATTACCGGATTCTCTCCGCCACATCTGTCTATGACTCACTCTTGATGCATGTCATGATGCCTCGGTCACATGTCTTACCTCCATCCGCTACCTTCTTAAAGGGGCTCCGGCCGCTAACACATAATACTTTACCGCTAAATTCAAACCCCCACGCGAGCAAAATGAACAAAAACCAACACAGTGGATTCACGTTTATTATAATATTTAGAAACTACCAGTTTTTATGCGGTTCGTATAATTTTATTTTTGTTGTATTTAAAGGCCGGTCGGTGAAAATATTGTCCGACATTAAAACCGGTCGGTGAAAATATTGTCCGACATTAAAACCGGTCCGCGGCGCAAAAAAAGGTTGGGGGACCACTAGAGTCTAGAGTTCAACATGAAGGGGTCGAGTTTTCACCAGGAAGTCAAAACAATTCAATCTTATATCGGTAGAAAATGCTGTAGAAATAATCAGCCAGAACAATGAATACAATCCTGCACTTCGGTTAATGTTCACATTAAACATCATAAAGGGGAGAAAGTGTGACCACGGTGACGTCATACCAGCTAAGATGAGTGTTGGGAAGTTTACACACATCGGTGTAATGAGTGTATGTGCAACTGTGGTGCCTGTGTTTTCCTGTGTGCTTATGAGTCACTGCATCCGCAGGACCTGTCCAGGTTGAAGATCCCTACAGAGTTCCAGCACGTGATCTGGAAGGGGATTATGGAGCACCGGCAGAGCATGGAGTTCTCTCCCCCTGCACACATCCTGCGATCGTCCAGCGGGGCGTCCTCGGTGAGTGTGGGCTCCACGGAGGCGCGTGGTGAGCGCGTGATCGATGCCGTGCGCTTCACCTTGCGCCAGACCATCTCTTTCCCACCGCGGGACGACTGGACCGACTTTTCCTTTGACCTGGACTCGCGCCGCAACAAGCAGCAGCGCATCAAGGAGGAGGGCGAGTGAGCGCGCGCAAACACACACACACACACACACAACAAAATGTCATACACACTGTAACTACCGCATGCCGCACACAGACAAAACTTTGTACAGCTTTTACCAAGTGTTTGATTTCACTTATAAGCATGCCAATTAAATGCACTTAACGGCTCGTGTTTTTTGGGTGTATTTCGGTCTGCTTGTCATTTCAAGCCCCTAGTTTGAAGCAGGCTACTGTAGCTTTAGGGTAAGCGGTGCTTCGCCGTGTTTGGTTTATCATTTAATATTTCTTGAGACACAGCACTTAAGAAATGCTGAAGTGTTGGTATTATTTTGAGCTGTTGGCATTCATTCTCTACAGAGAAGAACTAATTTTGGGGGCTATTTTTTTTTTTATACCTGGTGTCTTTTTGGATTGTAAAGAACCTTTACTCCAATAGGATTCATAGTATTATACTGTATGTTAATGTGTTTGCTGTAACACTTTGTTTCAGTCTGGTGTTACTTTGATAACATTTGTGTTTTATTTTTAATTTCACTTAAAAACTTGATAATACTGGAGTATTAGCTCTCAAAACTTGGACGAATTCAAACCCGTCACTCAAGTGACTTTTCCAGTATTTTAATGGCATCATATTGTACATATTGTTTTTTTGTTGTTTTTTTTAAAACATACATATAAATTTTGTAAATATTCACGGTGCTTATTTTGATACCATATAAACCAAAAAAATAAAATATCATTACACTACTGGGTAGAGTGTTTTATTGTTGTGTGTATGAGGAAAGACTGGGTGCTTTTTAGAAAAAACAGCAAACAATTATTGCAAACTTGGAGGCTACTTGTAAATTTATTAAAACCAAAAGATCTTTCAAAGCACAATAATGTAGTTTCGACAGAAAATGTGTACAAGCTGAAAAGTATTTCTAAAGCAAATAAATTTCCCAGCAACATGAACTCTCGTGTCCTAGACTTCACTTCATAACCAGAACCGCATGAACCCTCAGACTGCTCATTAGGAGTAAAAGAAGCATGTTGGCTTGCTGTGTTGTTTATTCGCAACTCAACCAGGACTTGTGTTAAATACTTTCATTAAAAAAACATGATCCTCAGCGAGGCTTTTATTAGTGGCATCAGCTTTCTCAGGGTCTGTTCATAAATACGTTTTTCCAAAGCCAACCATTAGGTACAGTTTTACAGTATATACAAATATCACTTCCCCGCACACCTTTCCTCGCATCCTTCACTTCTGCTTTAAGGCTGCAAGCACAGACCATCAGGAATGACTCATTTATGAGTTAATTATAATAACGAGCTCAGTTATTTGAGTGGCATACATGGGAACGACTTTAAAAAAAAAAAAGTGCACGTGTTACATGTGGCATGACGACAACCATCAGCTGTGCATCACATTGTGCTCCACTACGTTCCACAATGGTTTCGAATATAAATACAGCATCAGTCGAGCGGTCTTGACTCGCAGGCATAAATACTGCTCGGATACATATGCACAGGACTCATCGAAAGTCTACTGCGGTGACTAAATGAGAATGACCATAAATGAAACAAGACAAATGAAACACTGAGCGTTTCAAGGCTCGAGTCCTTTATCTCACCGCAGGCTCTGCCTCCGAGTCTCTCGCATAAAAACAGCGGATTAGCGACAGGATTAAGGCTTGACAGACATCCAAACTGAGGCGACAAGTCCAACTAAAGGGTTAGATTTTCTTGACAGGAACAAGAAGAAAAAGCCGAGGGCTAAACAGAACGACGGTTTGTGTGGAAATCTTGAGTGTCTCTCGATGTGAGCAGCAATACTGAATGTCAGTACTGTCCCAGGTGGAGAGAAAGAGAGAAAGAGAGAGACAGAAAAGATATAGAGCGAGGAAAATAGAACAGATGAATAAAAATGAAAGAATATTCTTTTCCCTCTGCACGTTTGTGCTGACGTTTTATACGTGGCAGTCTCAGAGCAACGGAGACTCTATGAGCTCTCGAGAGCATCCAGAACCTTCATGATCTGTTGCTTGATGGCTTTAGTGGCATCACCAGCATTCGGGATCAAATACCTGCAGATAAGAGAGCACAGAAGGTGTTAATAAAAAAGAAGAATCTGTGTGTGTGCGTAAAATGTTAAAATTGTACAGCAAATTTAAACTGCTCAATCAACATGTCTGACAAAAATGCAGTCAAAACATCCAAAACAACACTACAAGCTCTCTTCTATCTGACCTGAACATCTTTTTCTTGCTCGCTCTCATTCTTATCCAAATATCTCTCTCAGTGGAGGGTCTGTGACTCTGGGACAAATAATCCTTTTGCTCTTAATGTAGTGTAACTTTATTCTTCCGGCTCAGACAAAAGAACATAATCTACTGACTATAATCTCTGTACTACAAAACTTCATTTTCCATTAAAAATATAAAACGTAGCATTATTCAAAACAAGACAGCCTAGGTTTCTTTTTTTTTTTGTCCACTCATTACTAAGAACTATGGTGAGGTAAAACGCCTGTATTTTTATTACTAATGAATATCTAGTGGCATTTACTGTCAATTTTAACCATATACAATTGGTACAGTATACAGTGAGAGGAAGAATGCTCCTGCAGGACCAAGGTGCTACAGTGGACAACAGAAATGAACACTGGACAACACTAAACGTTCTTTCGGCTTCTCCCATTAGGGGTCGCCAAAGCGGATCATCCGTATTCATGATCTGCACGTTCGATTTGGCACATGTTGTTACGCTCGATGCCCTTCCTAACGCAACCCTCCCCATTTATCCGAGCTTGGGACCGGCACTAAGGCTTGTGCAACCCTAATGGCTGGGGTTGGTTCCCCGACCGGGGATCGAACCCGGGCCGCAGCGTTGAGAGCGCCGCATCCTAACCACTAGACCACCACACTGGACAACACTAACCTACCTTAAACAAACAGACTTGTATACAGGACTACATGAAGTCCATGAGTGCAAAACATTTTTGCAACCAGTACGAGCTAAATGTGAGGTAGTGCAAGAATTTGTAAATATATTATAATAAACAAATATAACATGATTCAATATAATAATACATGTTCAGCAGCACACATTAATGGTTCAGATACATAGACCTGCTTTACCCTTTACACTTTCTTACTTACACATAAGGGGCAAAATCGAATCATATCCTGTGTCTCTTGCCCTTCAGTGAATTAGCTTTTACATCAAATTACATTTTCTTTGCGTTTGCATTTTAGATGCCGCCTCTATAATTATAACAAAAGATCATAAAAGTAAACTCTAAATAATAGATGCTGACACCTACGCAGCTTCCATATGGAGTGGATGAGGCAGAAAAGCACTTTGCTGTTAGTATGACACTCACACCACACTGAAACGTCCATAACAATACAGGGCTTTGAAATACAGCAGCGCTATCAGGACCTAAAAATCACCTGTCTGCACCAGCAGAGGGCGCTGCAGTGTTATTTATAGCACTATTTCAGAATCCATAAAGATTCCTATAATCCTAGGCTAAAATCTGTAGTCTTTGATCTCTGGTTTGACATGATCACCGACTGCCAATTAATGGCTGTTGCGATAACTTTTCCTCCAATGAAATTCTGGCAGTGTCGGAAGATTTTAGTGTTAGAAGATTTTCCTGCAATGTGAGGACAAAACCAACAACCAATAAGTGTCAAACCTGATGACGTGATTAGCGCCATCTTCAAATCACCTCAGGAAAAATGTCGAAACGAGTCAGGTGGATTGTGCAGCAAGAAGAGAATCTTACTGGGTTATGGAGGCAAAAGCAGTGTTTGTATGAGGTTTTTTTTATTAATCAAGGCATGTCATTACCAAAATTAAGGCTACAGACTGTTTCTGCTTGCAACCATTAGCGAGAGAACGTGGGTCTGAACGTGTCACAGATTGATGATGCAAAACATTGAGTCTTTTTCTTGTATGCGACAGTTTTTGACAGTCGTACAGTCCGACAGTATGACAACTGAGATCCTACAGTGTGACAAGGGCGATCATGTTCATACAGTCTGACAATCGCAAAGGACTATTAAAAGTCGCACAGTGAGAGCCCTGCATATTTTGCTGAACCACACGGTCTGATGAAAAAGGCGCAATTAGAGAATTATTATGAATATTGAACATTTGTGTAAATACCGTTCCACAGCCATGATTTCCACTCCTGCAGAGTTGTTGCTACCGAACTTGAACGTGATAAGTTCCGGATGTTTCTTTTTCGACGTGATCTTCACCACTGAGCTTAAAGCCTGCCTGGACTGGATGTAGGCAAATCCTGCACGTGAGGCGATCTCCCTCAGGCAGTACATGTGTGTTGCTGTGATCAGCAGGTGGCTGAAGGAGACAAAACATTAATGCTTATGACCTGCATGGTTACTAAAAGGTGTGTATACAGGGGTGTGCAAAATATTTAAGCTGACCGATAGTTGAGTTTATCAGTACCGATAGATTCGTTGGATCGCATTTGCCAATAAGCGAGATTTTAAAATAGATACTGAATAAAAATAAATATTGAAAAAACTAACAAAACCATACTAAATCATGAAAATGAAAAATATAAATATATGATTTAATAATTATAATAAAATAATGAATATATTATAAATCTTTCAGCTTCTCCCATTAGGGATCGCCACAGCGGATCATCCGTCTCCATACCACCCTGTCCTCCACATCTGCCTCTTTCACCCTGACTACCTGCATGTCTTTCCTCACCACATCCATAAACCTCCTCCTTGGCCTTCATCTTTTCCTCCTTCCTGGTGGCTCCATCCTCAGCATTCTCCTACTGATATACCCCATGTCCCTCCTCTGCACATGTCCAAACCATCTTAATCTCACCTCCCTCACCTTGTCTCCAAAACATCCTACATGCGCTGTCCCTCCAATAAACTAATTTCTAATCTTGTCCATCCTCGTCACTCCCAGCAAAAACCTCAACATCTTCAGCTCTGCTACCTCCAGCTCCACCTCCTGTCTTTTACTCAATGCCACTGTCTCTAAACCATACAACATCACAGGTCTCAGCACCATCCTTTAAACTTTCCCTTTCACTCTTGCAGATACTCTTCTATCACAAATCACTCCTGTCACTCTTCTCCACCCACTCCACCCTGCCTGCACTCTTTTCTTCACTTCTCTAACACACTCTCCATTACTTCGCACTGTTGACCCCAGGTACCTGAACTCCTCCACCTTCACCACCTCTTCTCTCTGCAACCGCACCACTCCACTCCCCTCCCTCTCATTTACACACATGTACTCTGTCTTACTCCTACTGACTTTCATTCCCTTTCTCTCCAGCGTATACCTCCACCTCTCAAAATACTTCCTCCATCTTCTCAACACACTCTCCTCACTCGTCAACACATTTCCATCTCCATCCGTTATTGCTCTAACTTGCAGCACATCCTTCCCAGCTCAGTCACTCTGCTTGGCCAATCGGTACAAATCCTTATCTCCTTCCTTAGTGTCCAACTTATCATACAGCTGCTCATATGCCTTTTCCTTGGATGTGGCCCTCTTTACCTGCTGCTTTATCTCCTTGTACTCCTGTCTACTTTTCATCTCTCTGTTGTTCCCAATTCTGTTTTGCCAACCTCTTTCTCCTTATGCTCTCCTGCACTCTCATTCCACCACCACCTCTCTTTGTCTTCCTTTCTATTTCCAGATGTCTTACCAATTATCTTTCTAGCTGTCTCCCTCATCACTTCTGCAGTAGTTGCCTAATCATCCAACACCTCCTCACCACCACCGAGCCACTGTATGACCTCTTCCCTGAATCTCACTACAGTCTTCCTGCTTCAGTTTCCACCATCTTATTCTTCTTTCAGTTCTCACTCCCCTCCTCTTCTTCTTCACCTCCAAAACCATCCTACAGACCACCATCCGATGCTGTCTAGCAACACTGTCCCCTGCCAACACCTTACAGTCTCCAATCTCCTTCAGGTTGCATTAATGAATACATTATAAGTAATATATAAAAAATATAGCGCTCTCCGTGCACCGCACAGTTTCACGTATGAAAACAAACAGCATGTAGTGTCACTTATGCAGTTGTGATATCATCACTGACTCACTATCGGGTGGCACCTCGATGTAGTAATTCACTAAATCAGTGACCTTGGCAATGCTGCTCTTTAGAGCTATAGATCTGCCTTGTTATCTGAATTCTTTCTGTTTACAAGACAACAATCTTATTGATTCTTTCTAACCACAAGGTCTGCATAAACCTGTTTGAGACAATGTCTATCGTTAAAAGCACTATACAAATAAAAATTAATTGGACATAGAAGTAAAAGTAAAATGATATTGCATAATATTGATTGATTGATTCATCTTTCTGTCATGCTGGAAGATGGTCTTATTCTCACTGTGAACATACAGAGTTTAAGTCTCACCTGGGGAACATGTGTCCAGTCTCCTTCACCTCATTACAGGGGAAGTGGTTCTTCACATCTGGCTTGTTAATCCACGTCTGTATGTTCACGATCTCTTTGCGGTCATCATCTGATATTGAAGAGCTGTCAATCTCATCTGAAAAGTGGCAAACAGGACGGATGATTAGGGTTGCAAAGGGGGCCAGAAACTTTCTATGAGAACTTAATCTGGGGAATTTTGGAAACATTACAAGTTGGAAACTTACCAGGAGTTTATGGGAATTTATTAGAAATCTATTCAAAATTTTGGAAATTGATATAAAACTATATCATATAAAAACATTTATTTTGGTCAAAAGTTGACACATGCAAACTAAAACTAATAGCATTATTGACTGATTTAATATTTAGCATAATTTTGTTGCACAATAGCTTACACACAGCACATGTTTTAAACAAAATGTATGTAATATTTATGTAATTCACGTAAATATTCACCAAAATGGATATTTTCTGACTTTATTTTGTGTGCAGGATTTAAGAAATTGTTTAATGTTGTGCAGGACTGCACAGTATATGTAGGGGGTGTGGCCTCAGTAACCCTGCAGTAAGTATGTTGTGAGCATGTGATTGATGAATGTGCTGATTGATAAATTATTAAGATTTTTCCAACTACATTTTTCTCTGTTAGAGGTCCACCTGCAATTTTGTAAATTCCCAGTTTATTCTCATTAGTTTCCATGGAAAGTTTCCAGTATTACAAATTCCCGAAACTTTACAACCCTACTAATGACGATGAAGAGTATCATGATGCACTGTTTAATATATTTACATACTTTTTCATATCTCCTAAGTGCACATTGCTCACCCGTATCATATTCCTCCTCATCACCAATGCTAAAGACGGGCTTCACGCCCCTGTACGGTTTCCCCACTCGGTCACTGCTGCTCACATGCCTGTGGGGAAAACAAATGCTCTAAGAGAAACTCGCACACAAAACACATGCGCATAACTGCGCACAAAATTCAGCAGTTTTGCACATATTAAAAACAGCAGCAGCCCACAAACATATCTAGGATTGTAAAAGATAAGTTATATTAGTTGGAAAAGGTGGGTTAAAAAAAGAAGCAGCGAAGATGGTGTTATCTGAGATGAGAACCAAAGCGTGCAGGACACAATAGAACACGTCAGCTTTGACAGATTTTGACATTAAAAAAATAAAATAAAATGTTCCTTCAGTTTCAAGAGGGTTAAAACACCTGAGCATTCACAGCTCTGGTCATCACCCGGTCAAAAACATGGTTAGCACTAAAGGAAACCTCAGAAAGCACTGGGAATAGGACACGCTGTAGGAACCACACACATTCATTGCACACAGAGAGACAAAGTGTGTTAGTATCAGCCACAGGGACAGACATGATGATGCTTCAGCTTGAATCCTGTTAAACAGAAATGTGTGCAAACTGAGGTTTTTTACAGCATTATATATATTATTTTATTTATATTTTTTCCCCCTATATATGTCACACTTGATTGATTCAGATCACCAAGCAAATTAATACTACACAAGGATAACCACAGTAAATACAGAATGCAGTTTTTAAATGAGGAGTTCATTTATAAGAGGGAAAAAAGTCAGTTCTGGGAAAACCTGCCAAATGTCTCTGTAAAGCAGCTTTAATTAAAAGGATCTGGCTTTGGGCCTAAAATCTAACTTTAAGAAAACATCTATTTATTTTTTCATGAAAACACCACGTGAATGTTTTTGCTTGCTATTTAACTGTGTATCATCTTATCTTCCTGCAAAGACAAGCACGGCAGTAAAATGGTTTGCTAGTGAGTGTTACAGTGAGTGTGATTTTACACAGTGATCGTCAGGTTTAGATCAAGTTGCTACTTCGTTAAGTGCGTATTGAAATATACATGTTAAGGGTTTGCCCAGGTCGCCACATATTTAAGGAAGATTTTGCAAAGTTATTCCTTTAACAAAATCTACATTAAAACAAGGAAAATCTCAGTATAAAAAAAAAAATGATTAAAGATTAAATAAATAAATACACCTATTTTGGAAGAACTCTCTCCATGTAAATGTGCAAGATAATCAACTGTAGATCAATCAGCACTACACGGTTTAGACAATTAACATCTAGGAGAATAAGTCAGACCTGGAGCAGAAGCTTGGAAATGTCTCTACTGCTTCGTAAAAACTCTACTTAAATGAAAATGAATGTGTTAGTCTGCTACAGGGCATGCGCACGCGAGCGAGGCTTAAATTTTGGCCCTCCCCCTTCAGCAGTGAGTTGAGTTAGGCAGGGCAGTGCCACCCTGCATGGGCATGTCGAGGGCCCCAGGGGGGCTCATGCTGGCAGACAGACAGGAACAGACTCTTACCGATCAGGTATCCCCTTCTCTGGCCAGGGCAGAGTGAAAGATAGTCTAGTGTGGAATAACAGAGGCACGGGTGAAGAGGAAGCGAATTAACACAACAAATTAAGCATTAACCACACACACAGATGATCACTGACTAAAGCAGGGACAGGATCTGAAATCAGTTTATCACACTGCTGGATTGGCTGGAAAGCACAAATTACACAAAATCATTTAAAATGATTAGATAACAGGAGAAGTGATTTAAATGTTAAGCAAAAGACGTTAAGAAAAACAAGTTGTTTTTATATACACCATACCATTTACGGTAAATACCATAACATATACCATAACAAATCATAATTACTTATAATATCCACCAGACTTTGCTTATTGATCTCGACATTTATATTAAACATTCTTTAATTGGCCTTTAATTTTATTCACAAATAGCCAGTGGGACTGCAGTATTTAGAAGGTGCACTTGGTAAATGATTACAAAACATGTTTTTTAAATATATATTTAAAAAAATAAAAAATTTAATCTTGATTTTAAAAAACAATATTAAATAATAATTTAAACATATTTAATGGATTTCATTAAAAAAAAAATTTATGTGGAGAAATTGGTACATTTTCACCCAGAAATCACTGTGGATACAAACATTTACGGTACACATTATATCTATTTACACATGTATAATGTCTGGCCAAAGGTATGTGAACACCTGGTTATCATTCTTTTATGTGATGAACATCCATTTCTTAGTTTAACCTCCACTGTTCTGGGGCCGCTTTTAAGTTGAATTTGGAGTGTCGCTGTGAGGGTTTGTGATCATTCGGTCACAAGAGCATTAGTGAGGTCAGACATTAATTTGGGTGAGGAGGCCAGTGTTCCAGTGCATCCCAAAAGGTGTTTGGTGGGGTTGAGATGAAATCATTTGTTGAAGACATTTGAGATCTTCCACTGAAACCTTGGCAAATCATCATTGTGCACTGCCATGCTAGGACATGTTTGGGCATCTTAATTAATGTAATGCTTCAGCACACGTATACATTCTATATAATTGGCCACTTTTAACATTGTGGGAACAGTTAGGGAAAGAATCACATATAGGTATGATGGTTAGGTGTCCACAAGCTTTGCTTCAAGTACTTGGGATATCAAGTGGAGATGAGAATCTGACAAACATGAATAGAATGACATGTTCAGGGCTACTTTATAGCACTCAGATGTGTTACGTTTCTCACCTGTCCACTGGAGTTGCAGTGTTTTCAATGAAGCTGATTACCTTCTCCTTCACATTAACTGACTTGGATTTTAGGGCAAATGTCATTTTGTTGACGAGGGATTTGACTCCTTTGCTGTCCCCTGTGCTACTCAGCTCGCCCTGTTTGAAAGACAGATTGCATTTAAATACTAAATACACTGCAACATTAAAAGAAAATAGCAAAAACAAAAACAGACATAATTTAAATATCCACTAGATGGCACTAAAGCACTGATTTTTCTCCCTTATCTCAGAAAAAGACTGATTAAAAGATTTTAGGTCGCTCATGGTAATTCTGCTACTCAAGCAGAAGCCCTCTGCCCATGAGAACAAAACCAAAATGCACAAATCTGCAGTAAAACAAACCTCTCCCTCCCCTCCCCTCCCCTCTCTCTCTCTCTCACACACACACACACACACACACACACACACACACACACAATAAACTCACATCTACTGAGCTGAGGCTGCTGTGGGATCCTGAAGTGCTGACTATCCAGTGGACATACACGTTGTCTGGCCCTTCCACGTTAATATCAGCCAGGTGTTGCTGCAGTGCTGAACACACAAACACAGCAGTATTCAACCACACTAAAATGAATTTACAGACTGCAAATATAAAAAAGAGTGATAATGAGAACCTAAGGGAGAGAATCACAAACTTCAGTGCAAGAGGATTTCCTTCTGCGCATTTCAGTGACTGAACAAAAATAATGAGATGATTGTGATGACACCTACTTACCCATAAATCCACCTTTAGCGATGCTGACATACTCTTTGTTTTTCTGCCAAAATAGAAACAAAAGCAATTCGTTTTTTTTCTTTGATCACTTTTAGTTTTTTTTTTTTTTTTTTTTTAATGCAGCAAATGATGGTACAAGGTACAAGAAGAAATGTGTCTGCAGGGAGGCTTCTAGGTCTGTAGTATGAAACTATACAGCTTTAGATCTTTCAATGAAACTTAAATATCAAATGAAATCATGAAGCTATATAAACCTTTACTTGATATTAACAAAAAAATATCTGCTGGAAGATTCAATGCTATTATTCTGCTGGTACAGAAAATTTGGAGTAGTAGCAGTGATAACCGCATTATCTGCGGAAAGCTGCTTTGACAAGCTTTTGAGACAATGTCCATTGTTAAAAGCGCTATAAGATATAAATATGAATTGAATTGAACTACACCACATTACAGATTATTTCCCTATAAAGGGTAGTACCGTCTCAAATGAATTAAGTGCATGGTGCCTCATATCACTGAATGAATTGTGCATCTTTAGATCAATCTATCTCCTTTTTAAACATTTACGAGAAAAAAAAAATATATTTTTTAGATTTGAACACTTGTGACAGACCTGTAGAAAATGAGCGAGCACCATGTTCATGTACATGTCTTCTTCCTCACGCCCACTGCCCATGAAGCACAGATGTTCACCGCTGGCCACAGAACCCGACTCCAGAGACTGCTTTTGCGTCTCCAGTAGAGACTTCACAGACAGAGCAAACTCAGACGGGTTGTGCAGCATCTGAGGATGGCAGGAAGATGAGAGGTAAGAGATTGCAGCTAGAGGTAAAAAATGTGTTTGACAAATTATAATTGTCCTAAGATGGTTGATGTCCTAAATATTGATCATAAACCACAAGAAGAAAAAAGAAGGAGGAGAAAGGCGGGAAAAAAGCAGAACAAAGAGAAGGCTATGAAAAAGACAGCATCAGAAAAGAAGAATGAGGAAGATGGGAAAAGTAAGAAGAAGAAGAAATAACAGGTAAAGGAGACAGTAGAAAAGAAAAGAGAAGGTAGGAGAAGAATGAAGAGACAGCAAGGAAGGAAGCAGGAGAAGAAAGAAAAGACAGCATTACTTATGATAAACAATAGAAAATATAAAAGTTCCAGAAAATGAGGGAGAAGAGAACAATGAGAAAGAATAAACAAAGAATTAGAAAAAGGAAAGGTAGGGTAATGTAAAGCAGGATGAAAAAGGGGAACAAAAAAAATAAACAAAACAAGAAAAACTATGAACAACATCAAAAGAAACAAGTGTGTTACCAGATCAGAATCCAAATGAAAAGCGGTAGACAAGTGTCCTGCATTGTACTGCTCTGCTGGACGACAATCCACTACAAAGAAGCGCACTCCCTCCTGAATAAACACACACACACACACACACACACACACACACACACTTGATCTTACACTGGGACTTGCAAGAGTAGAAATTTGGGGTTTACTATAGCAAGATGTCTCACATAAACTGGAATGGAAAAGAAGCTGAACTACTCACAGATTGGAGCTGATTAGCCTGCAGGATCTCAGGTACAGAGACAGGGAGACACAGAGCCTGACTCAGGTCCATGTCCTCCTCCTTTAGAGCCACCAGGCTGCTGCCAAACAGGTTCTGGTTCTCCTACGCATATAAGAATGAACGTGCATTTAATGTCCCATCTTTTGCCGAGCATTGTGTATGTAGCTTCTTAAGTCATTTTGTTGTGTCATTTATTTCTACTTTGCAACTGATATACAACAAAAGTGAAACTATATATTTTCAGCAATCTACACCGATCAGGCATAACATTATAACATTATGACCTGTAAAGTGAATAACACTGATTAACTCATCATGGCACCTATTAGTGAGTGGGATATATTAGGTAGCAAGTGAAAATTTTTCACTCAAAGTTGATGTGTTAGAACCAGGAAAAATGGGCAAGCATAAGGATTTGAGAGTTGTGACAGCTAGTCGACTGGGTCTGAACATCTCCAAAACTCCAGCTCTTGTGGGGTCTCCCGGTCTGCAGTGGTCAGTATCTGTCAAAGGTGGTTCAAGGAAGGAACAGTGGCGAACCAGCGACCGGGTCATGGGTGGCCAAGGTTTATTGATGCATGTGGAGACCGAAGGTCAGCCCGTGTGGTCCGATCTAACAGACGAGCTTGGTGGCCATATAATTATGCCTGGTCAGTGTATATATTAAATCGATAATTCAGCTAAAGTGGTGAACTCACCTTTCGGAGAGAGAGCGGAGTCTTGCTTTGGTAATACTGTGCCAGTGAAAACAGATCCTCAATGTCCACAGTGCCCAACATAGTAGGTAACTGATCCAGAACTTCTAAACATACACACAGATATGCAGTTCAGTAAGAGCCAAAAGCACTGATTATCCTTACAACAGCAGAAATGTTTATGAGCATGGCATCCATGTTCTATGAAAGAGCATAGATGCGCGCTCTATTGTTTAGCTGGCATTTCGCGGCATGGAATCGACACCGGCTTGCTCATCAGGGACAAACTTACATTATAAAGAACATTCACTTTTTATCACCACATAATATGCGTAAAGCTGCTTTAAGACAGCGTTCATTGTTAAATGCGCTATACAAATAAAAATGAATTGAATTGGAGCGCGTGGAGGCGGAGCAGCTAATTTCCTACCCTTTTGAAGTCTTTATTTTTTAAGTTGTTGAATACTTGTCGTTTGTATCTGACAGCAGGATGTTGGTTCTGCCAAACCCTGATGGATTTGGGCAAAGGACATGATCAATGCCCTAAGTGTTTGAGGCCTAAACATCTGCGCTGAGCACTTGCCCTAATTCCAGCATGCAACAGGCAAGCTGATTCTTAAGCTATGAAAATACTGCTGACTATTTATCACATTTCTCTTACATGACAATGACAAACACACAGCTGAGGAGGGAAACACAAAGCCAGCTGAGAAGGAGGTGCCAAGATCCTACTGTGGCAATGCACAGAAGAGCAGAAGAGGAGGAACGAGTGCCTTTACCATGTTAGAACATGGACTGGAGTCACTAGGAGCTTTCACTGGTTAAATGCAAGTACTGTTGCAAAAGCATAATTAATGACAGAGTCTTAGGGTACTTAATAAAGCTGGATTTGATGTGCCATCTCAAATTTGTACTCAAGACCTCAAGACTTTTAGCATCAAGTGCTGGTAGCTTGTCAGCAGAGTGAAGATTGGAATGTAATGCAAGAGCACTATACTGAGGCAGCAGTGAATGGGTTACAGACTGGTGTTAAGGCTGCCTTGCTGAAATTAAAGCTGGGTCCTTCAACCAATATGGCTGGCAGGTGCTTAATCTAATTCTCAGTCCATTTATCCAAGCAAGTAATGGGGCTATTCCACAGTGTACCAGTTTCATTTATTCTCAGGTGTGTTTATGAGCTCTCAGGTGACTGCACTGAAGCCGAGTCTGTAACTTGGTAACATATCTGTAGAATGCTTTTATGAATTCCTTTAGTACAAGCTTTTTGTGATAGAAGCTCTAAATATCTAGAATGTCATCCTTCCAGAGCTGCTACTGCTTTTTAAAGGGAGACTACATTAATATACAAACATGTTGATGGCTTATGGATTGAAGAAGACCTTTAGGAAACCATAAGTAACCTGGATAAACTCTATATTATTGCACGAGCAGTGTAAAAAAAAATATATATATATACATATAAAATAAATAGACATTAAAGCAGCTTTGGTAAGACTCTTACAAGGCTGTGATGTGAGGGTAATGGTTGTGTAATGTTTTATGATGATATGTTTTATATAGGCACCGATTTGATTGTCTATTGATGGAGATTTAACAGCTCTCCTTTGAGTTCCACATATTAAAACATTTTAACATTTAGTTATTTAACACCGACATACAAATAACAATATATAATAGATATTAAAGTAGGGTCATGAAGTGAATTTTATAAGACCATCAACTCACTTATGGTGACTTCTTTACTGTCTTCTTCATCGTAACAAATACTATCTCTTTAAAAGAAAGGAAACAAAAAAAACGTTTTTCACAAAAGCACATCACCATTCTGAATCATTATAACGATTTAAAATAACTGTGAAGTCGTTTAAATGACACAACGAAGAGGCACATACTTGGCGTTGACAAGAATGACGAGCATAAGGAAGAAGATGAAGAAAGGGTCGGCCTGCTGGAAGTAGAAATGCCAGAAGATCTGAGTAACCTCAGGGAGGCAGTGGCTAGAGAACAGACTGCCTAACTGTAGAGACAGAGAAAACATGTTGTTTAAGCCCAGGGGATTAATATATTATATATGCTGCAAAACCAAATAAACTGCTATTTGCTGATTTTCTTTTGTTTTTTTTTGTTTGTTTTTTTATGTACAGCTGTAAATCAGTTTTAACAACAATAACCGCTGTGAGTAAAGGTAATATACTGACCCAGTTCATGCTATAAGAATCTGGTGTAATCTTTTTGGTGTCAAGGAATGAGCAGAGCTCAGGCTCATGGTACTGCAACAGAAGTCTGTACAGGTGGAACGGTCGCCCATTCGGCACACAGTCCCTACGGAGAGAGAAGTGCACTAGATTCAGGAAAATAAAATGGAGCGCAGCCATCATACTTGACATAATACGTAAATAGTATTTTATCTTCTGGACAAAGTGAAGCGAGTGGTAGAAGGACCGTTCCACAGGTTTGACCTAAAATGATACGCATACCTGGGAATGTACTTATTCATGATGGCGTAGAAGCAGTTGTAGAGGTCACTGCGGGCCAACTGGAGGCCCAGCAGAGGTATGAGCAGGTTGGGCCAGCAGAGATCGGCTGTGAACGTCACGTTTCGTGACTTACAATAGAAAGTAATCACTGCCTCCACGTCCCCCACTAGGTCCCGGCTCTCCTCTGCAGGAACTCCCAGCTGATCTAAACACACATCAGGAAACACAGGTCAAGATCACAGTCATCGAAATTCTTTGAGACAGCAAACAAAAGAGACACAATGTTTCTATACCGCTTTGTGCATATGTGTGTGTGCTTTTCAGTTTCATTTTGGGCCTGGATTTGAAGTCTGGGACCTACTATTTTTGGAATAGTTTTTTTGGCTCAAATAACTGATGCAGTGCTGCATGGAAAAAGCATTTTACACACCCACATTGCTTTCATACTTCGTATTACCATTGTGTGATGTGGCTTACAAAACTCAAAGTGTAGATAATGTTAAAACAGTCCTGGTGCATGTACATGTCTGCATTTCCGCAATCTTTTATAAAAACCTAGAAAGTTATTTATAGTAATTCACTTCTAAATTATACTAAAAAAAACCTTTAATCTTGCACCCTTTAGCTAAGGTAATGTTGGGTAGGAGCCACTTTAACAAAAACAGTTAACTAAATCCTTGCTATCTTAGTGTGATTTCCTTTCACAGTGAATGCTATGCTCTGATTGACATTGTTGTGTAGCTACGAAAATGCTGTGGGTGCGGCAACATGCCTTTCATTTTATTTTGGACTGTGGGAGCATGGAACAGATTTCTAGTCGAATCAATAACAAGTGCACAGATTAAGATTAAATGATGGCAGTTATTCACCAATGAGCTGCTGGCTTCGGTTATGTATGAGCATCTGTTCTGGTAAATCCAAAGCCCCATCCCATGAGGATAAACTGTCTCCTTTACCGGCCACGTTTAGAGCAATCTGAAACACACAGAAAGAGAATCAGGAGGGCAAAAGAGGAGGACAGGATAAAGTGTCAAGAGGAGAGAAAGAGAAACATCGATGAGGGCTTTGATGCTGAGCTGCATTTGAAGGAGTCTCTGTAAAGGAGACCAAAAATCTGCTGATCACAGTATATCTCTGCCCTGCCCATAGTGACCATCTCAGGTTTCACTAATAAGCACAGGATCAATACGGCTGCTCTCTATGTCCTTTAGGGAGCAGCTGGAGCTGCACTTAAGCTCTCTCACAGAGTTGGCACACAGTGTACAAATGCCCTCACTGTGCACAAATACAATATTCATACAGCTCATTTCTTTTACACAAGCGGCCTATAATATCTGCCAATACTGGGTTTGCTACATTATTAGGTTTATGTACCAGTTTATAAAAAAAATGCAGTGCAGGGAACACACACACACACACACACACACACACACACACACACACACACACACACACACACACACACACACATACATACATACCATCCAAAGCTTGGCTCTTTGAGAAGGTGGCAGTTTATCGATCTGAATGATGCCATTCTTTCTAGCATCCCCACCTATAGAATCCAGATCCACGGCTTGGTCCTTTTCCCTGAAACACAAACAAATCACAATTAATAACATGGGCATTATCAAAAGTTTTAATACGGCAAGGTGACGGGCTACAAAAACTCCTCTCAATCTACAAATAAGGAACAATCCAATAACCGGAATAAACCAAACCTTTACACTAGTTCATTATAATTCTCAAAATTTAATTTCTATTATTATTAAGCTCAGTTATGAGAATTATTTTTAATACGAATGTATTTCACTGCACTTTGTTATTAAATCATACCTATTACAGTATTATACAACCTTTCATTTAACAAATGCAAACTAAATTGTAAATTACAAAAAATTTTAAAAATTATTTTTACAATCTCCTACTTCAAGTGTTATTTCCAACATTAAATTAAAAAACTAAACATTTACGTTGATTTCACAAAAGCAAAATACAAACATTTTTTTTTTTTAAAAGATCGTCATTGTATTTAATTCACATTGTTAAATAGGAAACCTTGTGTTATATTAAAAGAATATCATAAAGGAAGCAGAGATCTAGCAGAGCTCACGAAGCACCTACAATTCTTACCTACTGACATCATGGATTCATACCTGAGCGTTCAACAGCACTGCTTATTACACAGCGTAGCAAAAATAACGTACAAAAAAATATATATATTCGACTAGAGAGATCTCAAAATGTACTCGGGAGCAGAACATGCAAGAGGAACATAATGAAGACTAGAACTCGCATTCAAGAGAAGAACAAGCCCTAACTCGGGTAAAGAGTGTGAGCTTGTGTTTGGTGAGCAAGTCAAACGCTGTCAAAAACCTTCATTGTTTGGCTTGTTGCTAAGGTAACCGTGGAGAGAGAGTGTAGAGAGAGAAAGAGAGAGAGAGATAAGATGCACTGTTTAATCTGCTGTGGCTAATGTAGGAGTTTCACCTCCCGATGTTTAATAAACCAAGTGTTGTGATGTCCCGAGCTCCTCGTCAGTTTTCGAACTGCAGTGACGATGAAACTGATCGACAGAAGAAGAAAAAGCCAAGAACTAGTGATGGGAAGATCGGATCATTTTAGTGACTTTCAATCTCGTTCATCAAAATGAACGAATCAATTTATTTATTTATTTTTGTCATTTAGTTCATTTCGTTCCTTTGATCAGAAATAATAATAAATTAATAATAAGAACTAAAATGTTACATTTTCAATAAGCAGATCCCCCAACATGTCTACATACACAACCCTTTGACTATAGTTCCAATAAATACAAATTATGATAAACAGATTAAGAAGCTCACCTCTCATATCTTCTGGTCCGTGTTAAGTGACTCCCATAACTACTGTAACAATAATGTCAAGATTCGGACCAAAAAACTGATCTATATAATTGGCAGTGTGTATGGGAGTCACATGACAAAAAAAAACTAACGACTTGGACCAAAAGACTCATCAGATGAACTGCTAAATTCTGTTTCCTGTGTAATGCACTGCATGGCGTATATGGGAGTCACGTGATCAAAGAACGAACGACTCGCACCGGAGAACTCGTGAGATGAACTACTCAATTCTGTTTCCTGTACATAAACTGTGGAGACTTTCCGATGCTTTGCTTTTGCTCGTGCAGTAGAAAATGACCGAATGGCTCTTTGAGACTACTCGTTCTTCTAAATCACATTAAAGACTCTATTATGAATGAAAAAGAATTTGTTTGGGAAAGACAGATCACTACAACAAAAAAAACCAAAAAAAGAATCATTAAAGGAGTCTTGTTTAGAGCACCTCACTGTTCCAGGTCTGTTTTTAATTAGCAACAACTCGTTTCTCTCACAAAATAGGCGATAAGCAATCAGAAAAGGTCTGTGGTTTTACACGACATAATGCAAAAAATGTGAACTTAACATTTGAACCAAACTGTACTGAAAGTGTCTCTCTGTCTCTCTCGTACACACACATAACAGGCTCTATTGCCAAGAAAAAGATAAGAATGAGAAAGCAGCAGCGATTAGTGGCACGAGTTCTCTTCAGAAGATGCTTTGATAGTGATTGAGGTTTGTGGTGTTAAATGGCTCCTGAACAGTTTGAGATCAGAGTCCTACTCAAGCCAAAAGCTCAAACGCAACTCATGCGATCCCCGCAAGAATCATGACATTAATGCAACATGGGTTTGACCATAGCATATGGAATCAATGACAAATATGGGTTTCTTAATCCCAAAACTTACGATAAATGCAGTGACTCATCAGATTCACTTCAAGAAAATAATGGGTGAGACAAGAAATGAGGTGTGGAAGAGACCCAGGCATCTCACAACAAGCCAGCAGTTATACACAAAAAGCAAATCTGAGGAAAGTCACACAGGATGGAAGTAGACTGTGTCTACATGTGTGTGTGTGTGTGTGTGTGCAATGTCTGAATGACACAAGAACACGAAGTCTGTTTGAGCTGCAATAAATGGATCGGTTTTATCCAGTATGTGAAGCACAGGCTGCATTTGGATCATGTTTCTCCACATGTCAGTGCGAGATTAATAAATCAACACTACACTGCCACACTATTTGACACGTATATGATAACGGAATGAGTGGTATTTTGAATCGAGCACTAAGTTTGAAAAAGCCAAAAAGGTGAATGGTATTTTTCTTTTATAATGTAACAAATCCAATTAGCATACACGTTCAACAGCAAAGAAATTGTTAGGATCTCAGATAGAACAGGTAAACACACAAAACATGAAAGCAGTGGATTCACAGCTAGGTCTCATGGGTTCTAATGTACATCATCTAATCATTGGATCTTCTAAGGTTTTACACTTGTCGCCTCAAACTTCCTGTTCTAAAAAAGTTGTTTTCATGTGTCATGAATGCTTATATAAGACTTTTGGCTGCAACAATCAAGTGGCAAACAAACATAGATATAATGTTACAAGAAATTCACGAATCTATAGTCACTATATTGCCAAAACTTTGCAGACACCTGTTCAAAACTATGGTATGTGCTTTTTGAGCATTGCATTTCACATTTTGTCCTAATTTGCTCTTATATTTCCTCTACTCCTCAGCAGGAGTAAGACAGAGTACATGTGTGTGAATGAGAGGGAGGGCAGTGGAGTGGTGCGGTTGCAGGGAGAAGAGGTGGTGAAGGTGGAGGAGTTCAGGTACCTGGGGTCAACAGTGCAAAGTAATGGAAAGTGTGTTAGAGAAGTGAAGAAAAGAGTGCAGGCAGGGTGGAGTGGGTGGAGAAAAGTGGCAGGAGTGATTTGTGATAGAAGAGTATCTGCAAGAATGAAAGGAAAAGTTTATAGGACTGTGTTGAGACCTGCGATGTTGTATGGTTTAGAGACAGTGACATTGAGTAAAAGACAGGAGGTGGAGCTGGAGGTAGCAGAGCTGAAGATGTTGAGGGTTTTTGTTGGGAGTAACGAGGATGGACAGGATTAGAAATGAGTTTATTAGAGGGACAGCGCATGTAGGACGTTTTGGAGACAAGGTGAGGGAGGTGAGATTGAGATGGTTTGGACATGTGCAGAGGAGGGACATGGGGTATATCGGTAGGAGAATGCTGAGGATGGAGTCACCAGGAAGGAGGAAAAGATGAAGGCCAAGGAGGAGGTTTATGAATGTGGTGAGGGAAGACATGCAGGTAGTCAGGGTGAAAAAGGCAGATGTAGAGGACAAGGGGGGTATGGAGACGGATGACTCCTAAAGGGAGAAGCCGAAAGAAGGAGAAGATGATTTCCCTCTACTCTTCTGGGAAGATGTTCCACCAGATTTTGGAGTGTGCTTATAAACATTTGTGCTCATCAGCCACAAGGGTGTTAGTAAAGTCAGATACTGATGTAGGCTGAGGAGTCCTGGGGTGCAGTCAGTGTTCAATATCTTTCTAAAGATTTTCAGTAGGGTTGAGATCAGAGCTCTGTAGCAGACCACTCAAGAGCATGTAAACCGTATCTTCATGCAGCTCGCTTTGTTCACAGGGGCATTGCCATGCTGGAACAGGTTTGGGATCCCAAGTTCAAGTGAACACAAAATTTTATTATACCACATCCGAAGACATCCAATACAATTGTGTGCCTCCAGCATTGTGGTAACAGTTTGGACAAGAATCACATATGGTAGGAAAGGTCAGGTGTCCCAATACTTTTGTCCATACATTGTTGTTCAGGTTGTTTTCGTCTCTAGTTTCTACACTTTGGTTCGATTCCTCTGAAATATATTGTATGTCTCTCTCTCAAGTTAAACATGCTCCTGAGGTACCAGTGACCCTGTCACTTTCTTCTCTCTCGATCTGCCTGATTCATCCCGAGACCCTACCTTTGGATGAAGTTCAATTCAGGATGGTTTCTAAGCAGCTCAAGAACTATAAGAATGGATTTAAACGGTCATCCATATCAACAATCTGCAACGATGGCTTAGGACCTCAGTTTGCATGAACAGTTCAGCATTTAACTGCCTTTCATTGAACAGTCACACCTCAGCAATGATGGAACTATAAAGAATGGACATTCGGATCCCCTTAGATGGGCTCCCTTTCAAATCTGGATTATTTTAAACTCATACATGATGTACTTTATACCTTTATAACCTCTTATACAACTTTATAACCTCTGTCCATTGTTAAAAGCCCTATACAGAAAAATGAAATGAACTGATGCAGCTCTAAGCACTAAGGTCTTCCCCTAATTCAGGAGCATAGTAATCATAAGCAAGCATTTTGGAGAGTCCCAAGACTGAAATGTTGCTGTAGTGACGAGGTGTTGTTTAGAAAGGAGTCAGTAGCCTGTCAATCTCTCAAATACCATTTCTTATCAGAACCTCATGAAAATCTGAGATCACGGTAACAAAACAAACAAAAATATATTATCGAAAATCAGCATTTCCAAAAAAAATTTTTTTTTTTAAAAGCTACGCTTCATGTTTAAATAAAAACACAAAGCTGTACACTTGCAGAGAGTCTAAGGGTTGAACATGCTTTACCATCTGCCAGGCAGCCACTGGGCTGAGCAAAACTTGCTGAACAAAGCGCCGCCTTCCCACACACCTCCTGGCTCTTTGTCACACACAAACATACAGAATCTGTCCTTCTGTTGTGAAAACAATGGCCATCACTCACAGTACACAAACTGGTTCCACCATCATAGGGTTGCTGAACGATAGCAAAAGAAAATGCTGTGGTAGGCTTCCGAGTTACACGTCAATCAGTGACGAGGGAGCAACAGTGAAAACACGGCTTATTTAGGTGCAAACCGAGAGCATGAGAGTGTGAGTCTAGTAACACCATGGTTACTCTGTGAATCGAGTCAGGATGGAAATTAACTACTAATAGACGTTTTTAAAGCATGTTTCAAATTGAATTATATTTAATACCTTTCACATCTCTAACCTTATAATTAGTCTCAGGTCCAGTGAACTGTTTTCAGCAAAATAATTGACATAAAGATGATAGATATAGATAGATAGATAGATAGATAGATAGATAGATAGATAGATAGATAGATAGATAGATAGATAGATAGATAGATAGATAGATAGATAGATAGATAGATAGATAGATAGATAGATAGATAGATAGATAGATAGATAGATAGATAGATAGATAGATAGATAGATAGATAGATAGACTTTAATGATCCCGAAGGAAATTCCAAAATGCATGTAATAATCTACAACAATGGTTTATATTTAGAATATTCATTGAACCATGGCCAGTTTGTCCCCCATATGCTGATCCACTCTGGCACAGTACTCTCTTGCGCTGGAGTTGTGTGTGGGTGGGCATGCATTGAACTACAACCACTAGGCAAAAAACATATGCATTTGAACATCCGAAGCTGTCGTGAGCCATTAGAGTAAATCCTTCAGTAAAACAGCAAGCAAGAGGTGAAAACTAAAGTGGAATTTCTACTGAAAAACAGAAATCCTTTATGTAAAATATATGAAGCAACACTAGCTATTTGAATGTAAATGCTTAAAGCTTAAAATGCGTAAAAAGTGTTGCGTTTTTAAAATATCAAATAATGTAAGCGCAAATGTTGGTACCTGTTTACTACCAGTATTTTTTCACATGATAATGAACATTAAGTGTGTGATGTGAAGCAGTCAAGTAAACTAAGAAAGCAAGTAAACTGCAAACATTAAATCTTGGCACATGAAAATGTCTTGAATATTGTCAGTTGTATCTAGAATTTTCTTAATATAAGATTACAGTAAGCCACATATGATTACTGACATCATTTTCTTTTGTCCAAGGGAAGAGGTGGCTGCTCAGTGATTAAGATGTTAGACTTCTAATCAGAAGGTTGTGAGTTCAAACCCCTGCTTCTTCTCCTGGGCCCTTAAACAAGAACCTTAAACACGCAACTGCTCAGGTGTATGATTGAGATCATTGAAAGTCCATAAATGTAAATTCAAAAATTAATGTTTAAACCAGCAAAATGATCTGCCAATAGAAGAAGACTATATCAAGCTATATATAGAAAAAGGACCATTAAGCTTATCGTTGCCATCTTATGGCACCCCGAGGTCACTCTAGATATGTGCGTCTGCAGAATGCTATAAATATATTTGGTTTAGTATAATGTTATAAGGGGAAATCCAGGATACACCTGGCCATATTCTAGATTCTTCCACATGATGTCATTTTTTATTATTTTTTTGGCCTCATGTTCAATCTAACGGACAACACCTGTCACACAGTCCATCTGATCCCACTAGTGTCTGCTTGTGAATTTAAGAAGCAATCCTAAACCTACGTTCACCACAACCAAAAACTCGCTCCCGTCACTCCAGCCTTATGTCCTGTCTCCAATAAGAAATGACATAACGCATATCCACACAGCCTATAAATACCCTGCTGTTACTTCGGCTCGAAATCAACATTGAAATCAACAATTTCAGCATTGCTGTAAAAACCAGGAAACCAGCGAGTAGCAGAAACTTGTTTACTCGGTTATCAGAGGGTTGAGGTTTTAAATTCCTGCAATTCACCGAGACACAACAGAGCAATGAAAGCAAGCAAGTTCCTCCTTTAACATGAAGATCACAATATCACACTGTGGTGAAAAAGCCAGGAGCAGCAAAAATGCCAGAAGTACTGGGCTAACTCAGCCATCTCATGCAGGTCTAAACTTGTATTGAATGAAATGCATAATACATTGACAACTTCCTACTGAGGTAGGAAAACACACAAAAAAATTATGCTATAAACCAAATGAGCTTCAAATATTACACTATGTGGGCAAAAATATTAGAACACGACTTTTCTAGGCATATGCGCTTTTTTTAGCAAATTGTTAACACAAAGTTGGAGGCATGTAATTGTAAAGGATGTCTTTGGATGCAGTTGCATGAAATATTCCATTCACTTGAACTAGGAGACCCAAACCTGTTCCAGCGTGACACTGCCCCTGTGCACAAAGCCAGCTCCGTGAAGATAGCTACAGGAGGTGGTAGCTCAGTGGTCAAGGCATTGAACTTTGGATCGGAAGGTCACGAGGATCAAATCACCACACTATCGAGCTGCCACTGCTGGGCCCTTGAGCAAGGCCCTTAACCACTTAACTGCTCGGTTGTAAGTCACTCTGGATAAGGGTGCCTGCCAAATGCCCTAAATGTAAATGTCAGACATGCTTTACATGGGTTAGAGTGGGAAATCTTCCCTGAAGAGTGGAGGCTATTATAACAGCAAATGGTAACTAAATGTGGAACGGGATTTTAAAAAATTTAATAAAAAAAATTTAAAAGGAGTAAAATTGTCAATTTATTGTTTTTCAAATAAGTAAGCTTTTTAAAAAGGCTTCGTCTATTACAAGTGATGAAGTGAGTTTCTGCTGAGTTGTGTTTCTCCAAGTATTCACCCGATTAACCCTGGTAGGCGTCATTGCGTCACACGCTCCACGAATGACAGATGTTTGCTTACAATTCATGAAAATAAGATTAGTGAAAGACAAACTGTGTGTAATTTGTGAGGCTGTTACCTAACATTTGTCACTTGATAACATTAACATGTAACATCACCTGTCAGTGAAATTTCCAGCTTGAAAATTTGAGCTACAGGAGCTCGTCTGTTGGATCGGACCACACGAGCATCAATATGCCTTGGCTGCCCATGACCCTGTCGCTGGTTCACCACTGTTCCTTCCTTGGACCACTTTTGATAGATACTGACCACTGCAGATCGGGAAACCCCACAAGAGCTGCAGTCTTGGAGATGTTCTGACCCAGTCGTCTAGCAATCACATTTTGTCCCTTGTCAAACTCGCTCAAATCTTTATGCTTGCTTTTATATTTAAGATTTTGCCTGCTTTTAACACATCAACATTGGGGACAAAATGTTTACTTGCTGCCCAATATATCCACCCACTAACAGGTGCCATGACGGAGAGATAATCAGTGTTATTCACTTCACCGCTCATAATGTTATGCCTGATCAGTGTACAATAAGCCCTTGTTTGGGCATGTCTGGTATACATGTCTTCCTGTTGGATGCACTGTAGATGGTATTAAACCAAATTTTCATGTGGTCACATGTTTCCAATGCAAAGCTCCAGGACTGCAATCAGGAGAGATAAGACACAAGACCTTTGACTGGGTGGATTTCTTATTGTCCAAACACATCCTGCATAATGACATCGTAGTTTAAAACATATACCAAAAGCAACAGCTGGATACATACCATTTATTTAATAAAATACAATTATATTGTGTTATTAAATATATTAAATATAATATTAAAGCACATAGCATTGCATTGAAGCCACACTGAGACAATATACAGCTGTTTCAACGCATACAAACACTAACTGTCGGGGAGCTGAAATAGCACCAGACAGCACATTTACTGTACATACATCGATAATTGACAGTAAATTCATCTGATTGTAGTTTTCCTGCGACATCCAGCAGTAAACCTGGCAACTGTTACAAAACCGACGCGTCAAAATAACGCTGTATAGAGTAAAAATGTATGTAATTCACTGCATCCTTCTAACAATGCAACGGCTCAATCCCAAACGCATCAATGCTCCCTGTATAAGTGCACTACCTAAAGCGTAACACGTGATCAAGTTTGGATGCTTCGTAGTGCACTACAAAGCCGTTTGGGACTCGAGCGCCATATCGTCGAGGGGAAGAAAAAAAGCCAGACTAGCAGGTTAGCACCATAGCGGTACTTAGTTTTCACTAGTTCAGCTCAGCGTAACGTGTTGACTGGTTTGAAGACACAAAATATATTTATCCGGTATAATATCGCTTAAAACCATTTTTCGTGGATAAAAATTGACAGACCATCGCGCTCTTACCAGCTGCTCTGAATCACTTCCTCTCCAGCGTCCGCCATTGCTGTGGTGACGTCCACGTCACTGTGAGCCGTAAAGTAGCGCAGCGGTGTCGTAACAACTGCAAACCTGGAGAGTTCACACACGTGGTTTGTTTCCTGTCAGCACCAACCAAAATCTAATAAATTTCTGAAAAGTGGCAAAATGTGTTTCACATAAGTTTATTTAAATTTATTTGGGAATGTCTTTGAACACGGAACTTTTATCTGGACTGTCATGCTAATTATGAATGAATGGTCCTCATGGTGTAGATGATAAAAGGTTATGCAAACACTGTTCCTAGAGAAACAGGATGTTTCTTCATTATTCCTAATCAGCTGTTCAAGCAAAGGTGTAGATCAGATCATATGGCTCTGTGGCATTCATTGTAGATGGGAGTCGGTCTGTCAAAAGGAATCGTGCATTCACACAAGTTCACTCCCAGATCCAATTCAGCACAGATAATCCTCCTACATTTGTGAGATTTCAAGAAACCAAAGAACAACAGGAGCAAAGCCACATGAAACATCCCATTGAACAGAATGCAAATCAGATAGAATAAAGTTTCATATTAAAACAACAAATACTAAAGATGCTTCCGTTAAAATAATTCCAACATCTTGCATTAGAAACACAACCCAAGATTTCAATATTTCTTTATTTTTTATTACATTTGAATTACACGGATCACCAACATTTCCATTCCTTTTAACATCTGTTTCCAGGTGATAAATTTGACCTCAAAGGGACACAGCTTGTGTATAGCAAAACGTTTTGTTTTTTTTTAATCATGTGATGGGAGCAGCACCTTATTGCAATGTATTCATTTAAAGCAGATAAAACCGGAGTCACTCAAATAAATTGCAAACATGCAGCAGTTTGGAATGATTTCTTTTTTTAACCCCCAACTTTTGACTTCTGTTCAATTAGGCTCATAACAGAGCAAGCAAACTTAACAGCGTTGGCAGAGCAGAAAAAGACCTACATGCAGCGGTATCTTTCATCTTACCTCTTAAATGCAGATATGAACTTACAAACTAGACATCCTTATTTATTTCCCATTCCATGAAAATACCATTCAAAGAACAGAAATTTGGCTACCACCATGCAGCATTTAAACCCTCTCCCCACACCTCAATAATTCCAGCAACATTTTGCTATGTACAGCAGAGATGATGATCATGAGGGTTATTTTTGTTTTTGGCAAAATATGGAATATCAGGCCCTTGATATTTAACAATCTAATATTATAAATCGATTAACAGCAACGACTCCTGACCAATCGAACAGCTTCAAAGGTAAACTAGTTTAGAGAATAAAACATAGTTACTTGTTTCTCCGTACCTCAACAATGCAACACATCACTGTAACTGTAAAATGTAATAAGATGGTAAATGAGATGCAATAAAATACAAATCTCAAAGTGTGTATAATTCCTAAATGCAAATTTGACAGGTCTAAGGAAATTCTACCAAAGCCCTTCATTTGCTGCTACATGTAATTTAAACACATCGTATCTCATCCAGAGTTCGAGAATCAGCACATCAAAAAGGGTTTTTTTTTTTTTACGAAGAAATCACCACACAAGTCACCAGACACTGATTATTTGCTGTCAACAGTGAAAAAACTATTCAATTTGACCAGAGGGCAGGAATTTATTTTGAAGTAAAAAATTAACTGGATGTACTGTTGAAAAAAAAAAAAAAGCATAAGTGGGGAATGTACATTGTTTTCTTTGACACTGTTACATCTCAATAAATTGACAAATTTTTCAATTCAGTATTTCAGTGCACAGGCTAGACTAGATACTATTCATTTGAATGTAAATATAATAGTTTTTTGTTTTTTTTCCCCCTTCCTTCTAAAATGAAACTATGTATGCATCATATTTACTCAAACAAGCTGATCTTTCCTGACACTCATTCCAAAAACCTAACTGGCTGGACGGCATTATTACTGCAAGAGAGCCTTCTTGTTATTTATTTATAAAGAAATTACAATCATGCTGTACAGAATATAAAAGAAAAAGGTCAATCCCCTACTTTAAAAAAAAAAAAAAAGAAAAGAAATCAGGATGGATATGGGAAATAAAAGAAACTGCATACGGCCAAATTCTTTCCCAAAATATATCAACGAGTCAATAACAGACTTGTTACACGTGGATTAGAGAACTTTACTGAAACACTGCATCCTGTACTTCTCATAAAACAATGATGTGTATTTAATGGCTAAACTGTCAGGAACATCTGAACAAATGTATCACAACAACAAGCAAAAATAACATTTTTTCAACAGTGTGCACACAGATGACCATTGAAAATGTGTGATTCAATAAAAAAAAAAAGAAGATGAAAAGCATTAAGCCTTTAGGGGAATTTGTCTGAAATTACTAACAATATATAGATTTTTTTTTTTTAGCATAGATTGATATTACAATACTTCAAATTATTTAGGGATTTCAAAAGGGCACATAAGGAGTGGCACTAAGTGAAATGTGTGCATGCCTTATGAATGGTGGAATTAGTTTTCACCACAAGTGCCAGGCAGTTGAGAACTGATTTCTCTTTCTCACCGTTTCATTTCTCCCTTCACTCGGCTCACTCCTCGCTTGGATTTTCTTTCTACCCTAATCCGAATGAGGTAAACGTAATCTCACATTTCCAGAGCAGACTTCGCATTCTCTCTCGTGATGATAGATTAACACCTTACACAAAAAATGAAATAAATGTTCATGGATATAAGATACTCAGGCTCAGCAGTAGATGTGGGATTGGTGGTGGAGGGTTACAATGTCGGGGGCTTGAGCCCGTACTTCTTGGCCACCTCGGTCTGTGCATAGGCAGCGTCACAAAGTGAGTACAGATGGGCCATCTCCATCTCAGACTTGGCGAGGTTAATGGCCTTGTTGAACATATCTATGGCCTTGTCCAGGTTTCCTCTGTGAAGAAACAATGACAGTTTTAATATATTCCTTAATTTATGTCTAAATATTTCAAGATTGTAGGATATTACAGTCTCTTGGCAACAATATGAAACCATATACATTTGCAAATGTGACATTTACTCTCAGACAAAACTTAAGAGTTTTTAGCACTGAA